>NC_024327.1:6215299-6231194 GCF_000523025.1 Cynoglossus semilaevis | reverse complement strand
GAAAGGTGTTATGTCATTGGGGTATTGAAATGCAGATTTATTTTATGTTTTCATTATGATCTGTCCAGACATTGAAAATCAATCTAGAAAGGGTTTGTTCAGCAGACCAAAGAAGGAGTTTGTTAAATGAACAAAAGTGATAACTGCTTCTCTCTGCTCTTTATGAGCTACTTCAAATGTTTCCAAACTCACTGTGAAGCTCAGCGTCTTTCATTCAACACCATTAAGGCTTCACACCTCGTTGCATTCCAATTCCATTCGGTCATTTGATGTCTAATAGATATATCCTGTTACTGTCGACACTATCAACAGACCCTTTGGTGTATTTTGTCAGAAAGAAATGGTGAATTGAGCCCAGACAGTGTCTCAAAAACTCCACCATTTACAAAGATAATAAACAAATGAAGTATATCAGCTCCGAGCACCCACCCAAACAAAAAATGCTTCCACAAGGAAGAGGCTACAGGACATGTTTACGAAGTCCTCATTAAGGAAGTTGTGAGATAACACGCGCTCGTGCATCACATGGAAACTGAAGATGTGCATGCCCTCACACACACCAGCAAAGAGGCCATACACACTTAGTAATGTAGAGCCCACCATATCATAGATAAGGGACAGAGAGAAAGCTGGGAAGACCAGAGCAGAACAGGCAGAAGAAGACAGAGACTGACTGCGGACTGGACGCAACAGAGATGACTCGGACAGACAAAGTTAAGTTTCAGACACTTAGTCACTGGAGCTGCAGAGGTGTTGTCCAGGACATCAGTTGTGCATGTGAATGAATGCTGTGAAATCTGAGAGCATCAGGATTACCCTCCTGCAGAGAGACTCCCACTGGTCAGTGCAAGGGTCAACAGAACCACCAAGAACCGACCAGAACTTTCTTTGGTTGCAGATGAAGTGAAGCCTGTTGCACGAACACCAATAAACGGGCGCTAACGAGATAGAAGCCTGTTGCACGAACACCAATAAACAGGCGCTAACGAGATAACTGCAGTTTTTCTCATGGCGAGCATTTGGGTTTCTGAACCCAGAACCATCTGCAGCTCCAAGACACAGCTCCTGCTGTTATCCATCCTGCTACTTCAGGAACTCTTCTGTGGCAGGAGCAGTCCCATCTCCAGCCCCAGGGCTTGACGATGGACACAGAGGGGTGGTGGATCCATCGTTGCTGGAGCAGGATAATAACGTAGACATGCAGAGTCTGCTGGAGAACTTGAAGGGACAATTTCTGCAGACTTTCAACCTCTCAGGTTCGGGTCCTTCACTGTCTCCTGGAAACTTGAGAGAGGAGCCACCTGAGTACATGATGGAGCTCTACAACCACTTTGCTAATGACCACAATGCAATGCCTTCTGCCAGCATCATCCGCAGCTTTAAAAATGAAGGTAAGGCTCGTTTGTTTATTGAGGGGCTAATGGGTCAAAGGTTAAAAACAAATTCTTTACATCACTTACGTTAAAAAAAACAATGTTTTGGATGAATAAAAATGAGAGTAACGGCTTTGGGGTCCATTTTTCTAGTCAACATTTCTGTTAGTTTCAGAATGACACTGATTTCATATTCAAATCTTGGATTTTTCTTCCTCAGTACATTATATTTGAAATGGTTTTGGTGTTGTGACCATCCATCCATCCATCCATTTTCATCCGCTTATCCGTTACCGGGTCGCGGGGGCAGCAGTCGCCACCCAAATCACATTGCACCGTACCAACCCCCCTGAACCTTCCTGCGGGTGGTGAGTCCACTGGAAGGTACCAACTGCCCTAACCGGGATTCGAACTTGCCCAGGAGGTGAACCCTGGGGTTCCACACCAATGACAGAGACATTGCCTCTGGGCCAAAGCGCCACTTGGTGTTGTGACCTAAGTTGAAATCTTTATCTAAATACATTTTGTATACCATGATACTATACAAAAATGTACTTTGACTACTTGTTTTCTTTTTTTTTTTCGTCACCCCCTCCTCTTCAATGTCTCAGTCGCTCACCATGAACGCATCACCGCAGCAGAACTCCGCATCTACACCCTGGTCCAGACTGACTGCCACCTTTACGCAGGGATTGACCGCAAGGTCACAATTTATGAAATCGAATCGAATGGGCAGGCAGACTATGTGACAAATGATAACATAACTGGAATAGATGTGTTCAGAAGAGAAGGAGAGCAGATGAAGTGGGTGGAGTTGGCATCACGACAGGTTTATGGTACTGATAACGGGTGGCAGGCCTTCGATCTCACTGCCGCTGTGCAACGCTGGCACAATTCTGACGGGGTCACCACGCACCGGTTAGAAGTGCATATTGCCAGCATGTCTGATGATGGTGTTCAAAATATGTTAGAGGACAACAAAAACAGGCATCCACCTGTAGGGGACATGAAGGTTGATACTAGACCTGAGGAGAAACACAAACCCCTGCTCATTGTTTTCTTAGACGATCAGAGCAGCGACCACCGGCATGACAAGTGTGAGCTGAATGAGATGATTGACCATGAAACCTCAAACATAGTTCTGCAGAATAACATAGGGATGGGTGATTGGAGTGATGAGGGAAGAGAACAATCTGAGCCTGATGAAGAGGATCTCATTCAGATGCGGTCCAATCTCATCTTTGACTCAACGTCACGCATCCGTCGCAATGCCAAAGTCAACCACTGCAAAAAACAGTCTCTATATGTAGAGTTCAAAGATATTGGCTGGGATAGTTGGATCCTAGCCCCTCCTGGCTACGACGCCTATGAGTGCACTGGCGTTTGCTCTTTTCCACTCACAAAGCATGTCACACCAACCAAACATGCCATTGTTCAGACGTTGGTCAACATAAACAGTCCTCAAAAAGCAGCACGAGCTTGTTGTGTGCCCACAAAGCTAGACCCTATCTCCCTGCTCTACCTGGACGAGACAGGTGTGGTCACCTATAAGTACAAGTTTGAAGGCATGGTGGTCGCTGAGTGTGACTGCAGATAGTCCCTGCTCTGAGACGGAACTAAACTTATCGTAAGGTCTTATCGACGCAGAGGAAAGGCACTGAAAAAAACAATAAGCTGGAAGAGGAGGACAGAATGTCTTTGACAAAATGGCATGACTATTGTTCGTCCCAGTTCGTGCAAGCATGTGTGGACAAACAAGACTCACTAAAGACACTGCTCACCTTTATGCCAATATAGACAGTGGAGAGACAACATGTCACTGACCTACAGTCTGCATGTTGCCAAAAGTGACACCAACAAGAGCAAAAAGGAACAAGATTTTCCAAGGACTCAACCAAGTACATGATCTGTCTAGGAAGCCTTGTGGGAACTTACAGGCCAACACTTCCCCTCCCTCCACTTCCCCTACCTCCACTTCCCCCCTGACATCTGTCTTCCTTTCCACTTATCTCTGGACTCCCCACTCGATGCAAACACTAATCAGCACTTCATGTGTCCTGGTGCAGGAAAATGACCTCCCAGAAGCAACCTGACAAGACATGAACTTTACAGGCCCCGCTCCTGCCTCCTGCAGACCCCTGATACGTAAGTGCTGTGTGGGGGTTGTGGTGGTGGCATGGTTATCTCTCCCATAGTCTGTTTCCAACGTCACATGCCTTTCTTCAACTCCCTGGAGCTGGAATGATAGCAAGGTGTTGGAGAGTAAGACACATGAGAAACATGTGAGACAACTACTTTAGTTGGAGAACTGGATGCCATTCTGCACATACTTTGACTGCTTGGACTCAAGGGGGTCTATGACAGGTGGGGGGGGTCCACATTCCTAGGTAAAAATGTTTACTGACCCATTTTCATGTACACCATCCTAAGCTATAGGTCATACATCACTTTTATGTAGAAATGTCCTTTACAGAACATTAGCTTCTGTAAGCTAATACCAAGTGTGAAAACAGGGGCCCAGTCTCAAATTTCTGTGACCGCACCTCCCCAAGAAAATGCCAATATTTTCTTATGTTGTTAGCCTTTTGATACCTCTGCTGCTTGTGTCAAATAAAACACTATTTATTGTTCTAACTTATTGATTTTTACAACAGAGTAGATATATAAGAATATGCATATGTAAATTTGATATAAATATAACTTTTTTCTTGTGTAATCATGACAATGCATTTGCAGCATAATGTGATTTGTTGTTGGGAAGAGAAATGGTAACAGTTTTTAAAGGCATAAAGAATAAGTACCTGGTTAAAAAAATAAAAGTTGCCTTTTGTCTAAACAGTGAGTGATTAACTCCTGTTTTATTGTAACTAAGAAGGAGGATCGTTTCATACAAAAACATACCAATCATTACTGAAGCATCAAGCTGACTTTTTGTTTATTTAACTCTATGCCATTTATAAATTTCATTACTAGATGCTGCTATTAAAAAAGAAAAACTTAGGTCTATCGCATCAGTGCTGTGAAAACTGGCCGCTTTTATATAAGCTGTTGAAAACACTTTGTTATATCCCAATACTTTAATAGTCTAACCAAAACATAATCCCTTTGTAAAATGTTTTAACTTTAAAACTTGTATTTCAAAGGCCAAAAAATAAGTAAAATACACCAAGAAATAATCTTTAAAAAATGTAGTTCTTTACCATGAAAAATACAGTAACACGCTTGAAAAGTTAGAACAGATTCAAAAGGCTATACGAACAACTGGACTGAAGTTCTATTTTTCTTATTAATATATATCTAATTATTTGGATCAGTGGACGTTTCACATCCTTTCTTTAAGCCATGGTACAAATTAAGGTTGGAAAAATTCCATGCAAATACAAAAAATGTTCTTAAAGTAAATAAATTTCAATTTACTCACAGTTTACTCACTCAATGTGAAACCTGGCACTGTTTTGTTAAACACAATGCTTATATACTCGCAGGCAGAGTTGGGCACATTACTTTTAAAAGTAGTTAGTTACGGTTACTAGTAACTTTTTCCACAAAGTAATTGAGTTAGTAAATGAGTTACTACATGACAGAAATACCTAGTTACCACAGAAAGTAACTATTACATTACTTTTAAGTTGTAATATGTCTAAGAATTACATTTTTTTTCTAATTGGGTTAAACTGACTGAGTTTGTTAATACTATACTAAAAAAAACTCTTAAAAATGTGTCCATGTCCATTTTGTTGTTAATATTCTGAAAAAATGTACTTTTTTTAGTACAACTTTTGATCACAGGAAAATACTATACAAATAAGTTCCTGAAAAAGTCTTCAGAAATAAAAGTTTCCCAAATGACTAAAGATGCACTCATTTGCCTTAAAATCCTTAGCTATGTCCATTTTGTGGTTAAAATTCAGTAAAAATATACAGAGCACGGAGGTGGCGACGCAAGCGAGTCATCAAAAGAAAGTGGTCGGAACCACGCTGGACAGGTCCATTCCAGGTAACTGAAAGAACAACCCACGCAGTACGCCTGAAAGGAAAAGGAGACACTTGGTTTCATTGGAGCCAGTGTGCAGCAGCTGAGGAACCACAACGCTCCCTGATCGACATTCAGAGAAACCTCCAAGAACAGAACACCGAGTCGGCTGACTCGGAGACAGATCCTACCGACAAAGGGGCAGAATAATCCCCTGGTAGTGATCCAAGACTCCAGGGTAGTCCACCCCTGGAGTCCGAAGAGAAGAACTCCATCCGGGAGGAGGTGAAATAGCGCTCCTCTCCTACATGTAGCGTGCCAAGCTACCACCTCAAGAAAGAAGACATCTCCCAGATGAACCTTATCAAATTAACATTGTGTATTGCATGCTGGTTTATTTTTCTTGTCATTTTTGCATGGGCCTTGTGTAAACTAGCTATCACAGGGACAACGCGCTTTTAAAGAATATAAGAACGCAAAACCATATTCATGCTACCGCTTAAGTATGAGGCCTTATTCATATTTTCACTAATAATCATCGTTTATGCAATTCTATGGTTCTACTGCGATCTCCCCACTCAGAGTTGTAATATATAACATAGCCACGGAACCCGAGGAGCTCGAACACTATCAGCTCGAAAATCTAGAAGCATACTTCTATGGTAATGTTGAACTCTGAAGAGAGTTCAAAAGGGGGAATTGTGGATAAAATATATTCATGTGTTCATAGTTTATAGAAGTATGCAACATATATAATCATGTTTTAAAAAGATCATAAGAGATGTGCTAAAACATATAACCAGCTTGAACATAAAATGCTGCTTAAAGCTAGAACTGAAAACATGCAGATGTAGAGAAGGAGCTGCGAGGTTGAGATAAAACCAAGGTTTGTTGTGAAAAGAGGAGTACTTGGTGTGATGGGAAACAGAAACTTTTAGAATACAATTTGACAATGGCTGGATTCATAGTAGAACACAAGGTCCCAACAACAGCACCTGGGCGCGATAAGAACAGGATGAGAAACTAACGGTGTAGATGCAGTTGCCAAAAATAATGTATGTCTGTGTGTAGAACAAATGAAGTCTGTATCGCTTGAGATGTACCACCTGGATGTGTGTGTCAATTTTATTGACACACACATCCAAACTCTCCAAACTCCAAACTCAGGCCAAACTCAGGCTCTTTTAGAGCCTGAGTTTGGAGAAAGAGCAGGATTCAGCAGTCAACCCCCTGACTCTCCGCTGGACCCTCCCTGTGCACAGGCGAACTCCAGCAACGACTTTTGTCTTTTCTTTATACTTTGTGAAAGTTCTTGATCAACGAATCCGGGGTGGTAAAACCTTACCACAACACACTGTAAACTAATCTTTCACTACGAACGAATTACTCTCTGCAAACTAATCTTTCGCTATGAACGAATCATTCTCTGTGAACTAGTTTTGTGTCGTTCGCGAGTGATTCGTTCAAAACGAACGAATCTTTCAAATGACTTGTGACTCCCGACTCATATGAAATATTTGTTCATATTGAACTCACGAATCACTCACAAATCACTCACTGCGAACTAATCACACTCTGCGAACTAATTTTTCACTACGAACGAATTACTCTCTGCAAACTATTATTTTACTGTGAACTAATCTTTCATTGAAAACGAATCACTCTCTGTGAACTAATCCTTCGCTATGAACGAATCACTCTCTCTGAACTAATCTTTCGCTATGAACTAATGTTTTGCTATGAACTAATCTTTCGCTGTGAACTAATCTTTCGCTTCGTTCTCGCAGATTCGTTTCATTTGTCACGTGAAAGAGAGCTCGGGTCTCTTTTGCTCTCATTCATCTTCACATTGTGGTGTGTTTTTATTTCTTAGCTTTTCCCATGGTTTTAATTGCTTATGGCAGAACCGCAGCCTTCTTTACAAAGCCCCACAACGCTAAAGCACCACCTGCTGTAAAATGAGTGAAATGATTAGTTCAAGATTCGTTCACGACTCGTTAATTTTACTGTTCGAGAGTCAAAGATTCGAATCAATAAAAAGAGTCAGTCTTCCTATCACTAGAACGAGTGGCAGACCGACCAGGAGAGATGCTGAGAGACGGTACGATGCATGAGCCAATCAGCGCGAGGAACATAATGCTGTGTTCATTCTCCTCTAGGTAAACAAAGCTACCAGGCGAAAGGAGTACTGCGATATAGAGAGGGAACCTACAGTATATACCAATAAGTATCTGAAAAATAAAAGTTTCTCACAAATGACTAATGCACTTATTTGCCTTAAAATATTTATCTATGTAAATTTTTCTGGTTTAATTTCAGTAAAATTTACTTTTTTGGTACGCCAACTTTTGATCACAGTAAAATACTATGCTAATAATTTCCTGAAAAAGTCTTCAAAAATAAAACCTTCCAAAAATAACTAAAATGCACTCATTTACCTTAAAATACTTAGCTATGTCCATTTTTGTTGCTAAAATTCAGATAAAAATAAACTTTTTTTAGTTAGAATTTAGTTATCAAATACTTGATTTTTTTCTACTTACTTCCATCTTATCTTTAAAAAACAAAAACTTAAAACCATTTTTAGCCTTACCTTATAGTACTATATACTTATAGATGAAGTCCATGGTTGTATCTCACCTTAGCATTGTAGACGCTAATGTTCAGTGTCCGTTGCTCATCCAAGGCCAAATCGATTCTTGAATTTCCAAAACTTTTAAGGAATTCTGGCTTTGAATGTACGTGGCTGATCTTCATGTCTGCTGAGGCTTCTTTGCAAATGTTTCAGGTCACAGTCTCCCGAGTTAGTCCAGACGTTATCACACGATGAAAAAAAAAGACAAGGAAAGCAGTAATGGCGGTTTCTTTCAGGACAGCCACAGCCAGTCTTTTCGTTTGCACCACTCCATTTGAATAAAAATGATTCTTCTGTCCCATAGTTTGAAGCAAACCTTTTAATTCTGGCGTTGGTCTTCCATCACTTATCACCTTCTGTTTGAACTGGAAGTCCAGTTTTGAGAAATGTTTCTGTCTTGAGCATAGAAAACGCTGTTCTTGACCTACTACTGGCTCTAACCAACTTTCAGAAAAGGAAAGACTTAAGGGCGGTTTCTTTCGGGCCAGCCACAGCCAGTCTTTTCGTTTGCACCACTCCATTTGAATAAAAATGATTCTTCTGTCCCATAGTTTGAAGCAAACCTTTTAATTCTGGCGTTGGTCTTCCATCACTTATCACCTTCTGTTTGAACTGGAAGTCCAGTTTTGAGAAATGTTTCTGTCTTGAGCATAGAAAACGCTGTTCTTGACCTACTACTGGCTCTAACCAACTTTCGATTGCCTGTTGACGCCAGCTGGAGAGCACCTGTCAGTTCATGTACGACCCCTTGAGGAAGGAAGGAAAGGAAGGAACGTGAACTACTTGTCATTGTGCACACAACCAAATGTGACCTCTGCTTTTAACTCATCACCAAAGTGAACAGTGGGCAGCTTTAAGCTGCCCGGGGAGCAGTGTGTGGGGATGGTGCCATGCTCAGAGCACCTCAGTGGTAGCAGCCACTGCCCACACCTTGAGGTGAGGCTGAGTACTGCCTGCCTCCCCTGCTGACTTTTCTCTGCACTTTCTTGTACGATCAGCAGAAACAATTCTCTCGCACATACATTAAAGACATTACACAGACTGTAGAGAGTCGTGCTGTATAATAAATATTTCTGTTAAGTTCATATTGGTGATATGCTGAGGAACAGAAACAGGCATGTGAACCAGTTTGTATTGGATTGTGCAGTCAGATGTGAGGCACAGCTCACCGCTGCCTCACCCGGGATTTCTGCCCTGTATTTGAATGCGAAATACTCAAATTCAGCGATTTTTACTTAATAAAATGTCAAAAAGCTGTAGAGTCATACTGAAAATGCATCTTTAACACAGATCAGTGGAAAATATTAATATTTATTTTATGTATGTTGGTGCCGAAAAATGCGTTATTCAGCAACCACTATTGTCATCTAACTGCCACAGATAGAATGACCTGGAAAGAACCACACCTGACAACGTTGTGAGTTTTACTCGCTGTGAGGGGGAGCTTGCTTCGCAGAGTTGGCTCACCTAAGTCCCAAAGTGCATGAGGACTGCAGCTCCTTTTATTGAATAAGTTACATAAGTGCTGAGCAGTTATTTTTCATTGTGTGCATTCTTTTTGGGCAAAGTTCACACGATTCACATAGATGATGGAGAGCAGACCTCATCCTTTGAAGAATACATTGTAAAACAATTCTTGAGTACGTGCAGAACATTTTCTGTGCAGAGCAGCGTCTCTGAAAAAAGGGGGTATGTGTTCCTTACAAGCAGATTATGATTTAACACACTTTGATAACTAACTATAAATTATATTTACAATGTACTTTTTTTCTTTTTTTATCATGATGGAAGGGGACACTGCCTTCCCTGAATGCATGTCACTGGCAGAAATCTTGGACCACTACACCATATAACATTTCATATTTGCAATATGTTGTAAATATGTTTTGTAAAATGCATTTTATTTTTTATGTCCCTTGATTCTAGTCTTGAAAAGTTTAAACTGTAACTATTAACAACAGTGTGTGTCATAATGGAGGGTGCAGGGTGTGTAAACCCACTCCAGTGACCCATAAGTGCTGCAGAAAGAAATCTTTGTTTAAACAAAACAATAACAAAAAATCTTTGGAATCGACTCAGTAATGACAAGTGCATTCAGATATTTCATAAACAAACACTACAGCTCTGACTGGCCCTATGTACACAATAAGAGCAGAGGCTGTCTATAAATGGAAACAAACCAGAGAGCATGAACCTCAGGGCCCGCTTCCTGGGTCAGCAGGCCCTGTGTGCAGTGTGCAGTATTCACTAATTGAGTATTTATAGAACGACAGATGAAATATGAAACTGGCCTTTGACAGGGAATGGCAAACATTCAGGAACTATAGTGAAATGGGAAGTCTTTGGTATTTACTCTGACGATAAGAAAGGCCACAGAGAGCTCTGTGCTTTTTCCTCTCATCTGTTTTGACACGCTCATCTTTGTCAAACCTGGTTTCATCTCACTGCTGTATTTTGGGAAGGATTAGGGCCATATTCTAAATCTGCACAGCAATATTATCATTGGTAACTTTTCACTCATGGAGTCGTTACAACACGTTTATTCTCACTGAATTACAAGAGCACGGTTTTTCAAAGAGAGTCAGAAGTCCAAGGTTTTTAACCCTATAACGCCAAACGTATTATATTTGATACATGAGTTTTACAGCCCTCTACATGAGCAGTGTGATATTTTTTCCCTGAAAAACCAGATGTATATAATCAGATACATGCAGTGCACAGATAATTCAACAGGGATAGTTATTCACTCCTTAGTGGGCCTTCCAGTGACACTACAAGATTGCCATGACTCAGGATTTGGACATAGGTGGTTTTTGAACAAGAACTTTGCCAAGTTTGACAAGGTTAAGATGAGGAAAACATTTAAAAAATTACTGAAACATCAATAGGAATAATTACTGGGTTGATGCGTGAAAATACTTAAAATTTCATAAGCTATGTTTTAGTAAAACCGTGTTGAAAATGACGTATCAAATTTGAAACAGCAGGTATACTGTACATATATTTTATATATATAATATGTTTTCCAGACTTCCACCCAGCCAGTTCCATTAGTGGATTTCTCATTACTGCATTATGGTAGCACTTTTTATATTTGGAATTACAAATTTGGTAAATTTGTTTGTGTTTTATTATGTTTTTGTTTGTTCAGGAAAAAGAACTCTTTGAGCATTGTTACCCGATGTATCAAATATAATACAAATTGAAACTCATATACATAAAATTATATTTGAATATTTTTTTTGTTTGTTTAACTGATACACCATGAAGCATTTTAGTCAAATTTGTTTTGCTGTGTAAAAAAAACATGTTCATTGCAGTTGACAGTTTTAGCCCTGTAAAGCCCAAACCATTAAATAATTGACAGAAAATTCCAATTCTTTGAAATTGGACCCTTTATTTATGTTAGGTTTATTCTAACATATGTGACGACAAAGTAACAACACAAAAGATGTCTGGATCTTTTACTTGGAAGGGGAGAGTGCATCTTGCTCTGCTGGCAGCTTCCTCATCAACTCCGAGTTGCTGCACCCTTCCTCTGCTCTTTTATTTAGTTTACAAAAGTATCAGATTACATATCATGTGGTCGTGTGTGAGTATATGAATGGGTATGGAGTAAGAAGGTGGGTGTGAATGGGGGTGTGACTGTGTCTGGTAATTTCTCCATCAGTCTTGAGCACACTAGATTATAATATGAGAAGCAAACAGTTTCTTAAAGCGACAGTACAGCATGAAGCAATAATAATAAATTAAATTCTTCCGACACAGGACAATAACAATAATATGATTGGCCACAAGAGGCCCAACCTCTCGACTCCATTGGCCTACCACATTTAAACACACACCCAGGAAGTCGAAAAACCTCTCCCCCCAGACAGGTATAAAAGTGCAAACCACTGATGATGCATTAGAAGTTATTCTTAGAAGTTATTTCTTGAATTTGCATACTAACAACTTTTGTAAGAAGTTCTTTGAACTTGCGTTGTACGAGATTTTCTTGAACACTTTACCATTTTTTTCACTTTGCTCTACCATTGAACCTGTTCTGTTTTGGTGTTTGTTATTAAACAAATCGACCATTAGGTCATAAGGTGAACCCTATTATCATTTTATCTCGCTCCGATGTCTGCGAACTACATGATCTTAACTGCATAAAAAAGAACAAGTTACGTTAAACTTACAGTAAAAAGTTTGTCGCAAGAAACCCTGCCCATTTTTAATGGCGAGGCATTTTATGTCGAACTAGTTTCTTCAGGGCGTAATAACATTTTGGTCCGCGATCGTGCTAGACCAATCGCTTAGCTGATTGATGTCAACACTCCAGCAACATCTGCCTCGTGGTTTTACTTAACGTTACCGATAGAGAGGAATTCTCACAAAAGTCTTCTAAAGGGGGGCAAATGGATTCTAAACAGTACTTTATACATAGCCACCTGCACGAAGAATGACGAGGAAAATAGACGATAAGGTGAACTTTGTATGTTAAGTCATTTTGATCAATAAAAGGAAGTAATCAATGACAAGGACCATTTGGTTATTCATTCGCGTATTTATTCGCTCCTAACTGATCAATCATAAAACACTGATCAATCATAAAAAAATCTTTATTAAAACATATACATACAGTATGTACAATATATAAAACAATACAAAACAGCAAATGAATGGTAATGTTAACAATGCAACCACTGCAATACAACTCTGAGGCAATAGGCTACACATGACGTTAGTCTTAACTGTCAGTGTCAGGGCAGTCATCATCCTCCTTCTCCTCAATTTTCTTTATGTTTGCACAGTTGCAACACCTACACAGGTCTGTACAACAGAGTCCTGCAGAGACACAGGAACACCTACCTGTCTCACAGGCACTCTCCTTGCAGCTGCAGTGTATGACATGCAAAACACTGTCAGGGGCCAGATTTCTTGTCATCCATGTGACATGTAGGTTTCCATCTTCTAGGTGCCAACCGTATCCAGCAGGTGATGGAGCACCTATATTTTGTTTGATGCAGGACCTCATGACTGCAGCCTGATAATTTGCCCTTTTGCACTGTTGATGGAGGTCATCACTTGTAGGGGGAATAGACAATTCTGGCAAGGCTGATGATGCCATACAGAAAGTCTTGTACCTAGCCTCATTGACAGTGACCACATTGTAGTGCAAATTGTTGAGTGGTCCAAGTTAAAGTTAGCACCCAGATTTTTAAAAGCCTTGAGGTACTCTTAAGGTTTCTCACATGCTACAGAAATGTATTTCTTTTGCATTTACCATAAAAGGCACTTGTGGAGTCACACCCAGAGAATGTATGTATGCCAATCAAGGCTGAACACACACTGGTTCCGAGAGCTGATGACACCTTGGTAATGTCAATTATGTATGTCCTGTTGCCCGTCCCTGTGAAAAATATAAGCTGCATGGTATGATAATAATAACATACATTTTCATTTCATAGTGTAGGTACTACCACAGTCCTTTTAAGGACTCTAACTCCCATAATTCCACTGCTTCCGGTAAATCTACATACGTCACGATCAGTAACCTCCGCAACCTTTAAATTGGGAGGTCTGCCCCAATTTCATTCTCTCTGTTCAGGACTTTCGCTCCGTAGGACCTCGATGAAAAGAGAAACCTGCTCGTCTCAGAAGAAGAACCAACGCGCTTTTGTAGACACCATTGCCCACGGCGATAAATGCACTAGTAGCGTATTTTTCTTAACTGAGTTAACCGGTAATTGAGTTACACAAGTAACGTAGCGCTACGACCAAAGCAGTTATTGAAAAGTTTAGAAGCGACAGGGTTCCTTCTAACAGTAATCGTGTGAACCGGCACATCGACAGTCAGATACCTTTCCTCCCGAAGCGGACTTTCGGAACCAAGAGGACTCTCTGCACACAGTGGAACCAGACTCACGCCCCCAGCTCTGGCAAGGACCCAAGAAGTCAACTACCCTCTAAATACGAGCAGACGTTCACTACAGTAAGGCTGGCATTTGGGCACGTTAAACTTAGGGACAGTTTAAGTGCGCATATTGAATTGTGTTGTCTGTGTGGATGAAATGTATTCATGTGTTCATATTTTATAGAAGTATGCAACATATATTATTTTGGGCAAGGGTCTGCTAATAAAAAGAGCCTGATCTTGTGAAGGGGCAGAATTCAGCAGTTAGTCTTCTGACTCTCTGTTGGATCCTCCCTGTGCACAGGCGAACTCGAGCAACGAGTTTTGTCTTTTCTTTGTACTTTATGAAAGTTCTTAGTTAATACCGTTTGAGATCGATCAGCGAATCCGGGGTGGCAGAGGACCACGACATCTGAAATCTGTGCTGCTTTTATAGCTAGGCTGTTGCATGCACTTCTTTTCTAACCTCCTGACTTGGTGTTATACTCTTGTACACCGTCAGTATTTCAGTGTTAACTTGTAACGTTATCAGTATTGGGATCAGGAAAACTCCGACAAAGTCCTTTGTCTTGAGTAGACCACGCGGTACGCCTCCCTTCCCCCATATACTTTAATAACATCACAAGCACTGTTTCATTGTACCTGAGCGCATCTTGGTGCGCGTACACAACACCGTTTCACACCTCCGTGAGCGCATACACTGCTTCCTGTTGCCGTTCCTTCTACCTCGCAGTTCTTCTTCCACTGCGCAGTCGCATATGTGAACACGCCTCAAGGGCTCAGGCACTTGCTTGGTAGCTAAGAGGCAACATCTCTCTCTCTCTTTATCTCTCTTACACGACCACTCATGTACACATGCACACAAGCACACACACACTTATGCCTTGTTTTGTTATAATGATCATTGTTTATGAGTTCAATCACCGTCATTAACTTGACAGTGTTGTATTAATAAATTTGATTATTTTTGTAAACTGTGTTTCTGTGTTGTTACTTTATTCATTGAAGCCACCCAATTTGCCAAGCACTCTAAAAACCCTTATTATATATTTAGATATTTAATTGTTATTGAATACTTTTGATTTTAGTATATTTGTAATACTTCAAGTAATACATTATTGCTATATTAGTAGGATAAAATAACAATTAAAGATAACTTTAATGAGACTGATCGTGTTATTAATTTGAGACTGGTTAATAACACCGAGTGCTCCTAAGCAGCATTCGACCCATTTGTTTGTAGACTTACAGCAATGACTGCCACATCAGTGTCAGGGCTCTTAATGTAACAGAAGTTAATAGTTATGTAGTTATAATTCCACAAAATTGTTTTATTTGGTCTACCTGACAGAAGTGGGTTGTTCCTCCCTGGGCGGAAGCTTGACGTATATATTTTTGATATAAAAAGTCAGTCACACCCAACCTCTCCGTCTTTCTTCGGACTTTGTGGGAGAGGTTAGTGTTTTTCTGTTGCTCCTTGTTTTTCACATTTTATTTAATTCTGTACAATATATTTATTTTATGTGTACTTTGTAGGGGCTCCTGTGGTGTCCAGAAGGAAAATTCATTTTGTTCTATGTAAATTTCGTCAGATCAATAAAGGCGTTGGTGACAGCAGCACGACGGCTTTCTTAAAACACAACGCAGAGGCTACACCGGTTACATAATGATGACAGTGGTGTGCTCATGTGCAGCATGCTGCGCATGCAAAAACACCCTTGTGTCACATTCTTCATGAGCACACTGCAGGTCTTCAACAGCATGAACAGATTGTACGTCACTGTGTCATTGCAAACGAATCACTCTCTATAAACGAATCTTTCACTGTGAACTAATCTTTCACTACAATCTAATTACTATGCAAACTAATCTTTCACTGTGAACTAATCTATCATTGCAAACAAATCATTCTCTGTGAACTAATCTTTCGCTGTGAACTAATCTTTCGCCGTGAACTAATCTTTCGCTGTGAACGAATCTTTCGCCGTGAACTAATCTTTCGCTGTGAACGAATC
>NC_024327.1:6206622-6214354 GCF_000523025.1 Cynoglossus semilaevis | reverse complement strand
CCCACACCAAAAATATTAAAACCAATATTTTCATGGATATGGAAGCCTAACAAGGTAACCAAGAGATGAGAAACAAATTGGATGATAGCTAATTGTTTTTAGTGTATTTTACAGCTGATTTAAGACACGGGTCAAAACCGACCCGTTAACATAAGAGATGGTAACAGAAAGCGAACACAAGAGGAAGGTTTAAAAAAAACAAACAAAAAAAAAACAACTTCCAAATAAATCCATCTGTACCTGTCCTCGAAGTGGATGCTTTACAGGGAGCTGTTGTTTATCTAAACAAAAAGGCCTGTGGAAAACCGTAATTGCAGGCGATAAGTCATAGAGCAGCATTAGCGCAGCATTAAACCAAAACATGTCGTGTAGTGTTGCAGGGGAAATCGTTTAGAGGTATTCCTGAATACTTTGACAAATACACTGCACATCTGTGCATGTATTTGCAATTGTTGTCCCTGGTTTTAATTTACCTTCTTGTTCCTGTTCTTCGATGTTCAACCCTTGCCAGCTAACACAGAAGAAAAAGTGTTTTCCACCAATTGACAGTACTTTGAGGTTAAAGAAGTCGACAGAGCCAACAAAACCTTTCCATGACACAGTGTAGTAATTCCACGAATTAAAAGCCCTGAAAGAAATTGTTTGGCAAGGAGGATTATCTTTGCTCAGCAAAACAAAACATTCAAAGCAAACACTGGCCAGTGCTATTGTCTATCTGCAGAGAACGAGCTTGGGTCATATTTACGTGAAAATTGATTCTCTTGACGATGCTGGTGGTCATTACCGTGAGTTTACAGTGCAATCACGCTTCAGGTTATCTGACTTCAACAAACAAATCCAAAAAAAGCCCATTCATGAGAGGACTAATCTTTCAAATCTATTTACAGCACATTCTGCATGTCCTGGAACCACACACACAATAACACACATAGGAATATCCAACAAGAGGGCTTCAGCCAACACAGAATATACACAGAAGAAGAGTTTGTGCTCTAGCATGCTCTGACATGCTAATGGCGCGCATGTTCGCTCCTATCTGTAATTGGCACCACCACAAGGCTGTGTGATGCACACACTAAGAGGTGTTCTGCACGTTCTGTGAAAACAAGCGTGTGTTTGGAGAACGTGGGTCAGTCTGGTCCAGATGACGTCAGGCTGCTGAGCTCATGGTCTTCAAAGTTCAAACACGTCCATGTGAAAGTAGTCGCAAACAAGCAGAGGGAAGAAGTACCCACAGCCTTTAAAGTTTTGGGGTTTTTTAAACTCCTGAACAGGATTCTGAGCTCAATTGTTATGTGCATTTCTACCATCCTGACGTGACATGTGATTTTTCAGACGTCTAACTCATTGCGACCAAATGACAGGAAAAATGGGCTGTATACACAAACATCCCCCGCCCTCTGCTGACATCATCAGTACACGTGAACCTAAACATCACCTACTTGGGTGTAGTAGAAAGCATGATGCAGCTTGTTTGCATGTTGCAAAGTCTCTTATGGAATATATTTTAAAAAAGGTTTCAATTTCTTGGGGAAAAGAAAACAAGGTGTAGTTTGTGAGTTTTGTTAAAAGTAAAAAATATGCCAAATACTTTTTTATTTTACATTTCTAAAGACAAATTATAAAATCATATTGAATATTTTTATAATCTAGTTGTTTTTTAAGTTACCATTTGGCTCAATTATTACCTTAATTTTAACTGTTTTTGGCTCCTGCACTAACTTGAATTTTAGCCTTTTGCAGCTAACATTTTTAGCATCATAATCAATCAAGTGTGTAGCAGACTCCTTGATTAAGTGTTTTTTCCCCAAACTTTGTATGTTGTGCATTGTTAGTGTTGTTTCAAGCTAACATCTAGTTTTTGTTATCAATGATGCTAAGACACTTTTTTTATCACCATTGTCAGTCAGACAGTGAGTGACTATAGACTGATCCTGTGTGATAGTGTTACACAACAAAAGGCCCTTCCTACAACAGGCAGAACAGCTGACGAGGTGCCGGAGTGAAGGGGAGGGACCGAGTCCTGCAGGAAGCTTGAAGACTAACTCCCAGTTCAATGAAGTCACTGGTGTCTGTTAATCTCCCAGTCCTGGTCAGTGAATTCTGCCCACAACTGAGCTGCTGCTGCAGGATGAGAACGTGGTATAGACGTGAACGTCTACTTTACGGGTGTCTTTTTGACAAAACAAATGCACATTTGGTGCGTGTATTTATTGTATTCCTGTTTCATTTCAATTAAAATGTTTGTTTTAAAGGTTTTAAATTTAAAATTTTGTTTCATTTCTTTCCCCACACGAACCCCAAACTATCAATTCCCTGCTCCTTTGGTTCGTGTCATTTTTCTAACTTGGAATAATTGGTTCATGTAGTTCATCCCAACACTAAACGATAATTAGAAAGGAAAGTTCAAACAAATTTCTCTTTGGATTAAATTCTCCAGTTCCTCTTCCTTTGTTTGGCTGCTCTTCTTCTTGGCCAATCATTTGCCTTTTCTCTCTCATCCCTGAAACAGACACACACTGTCAAAAGCTGCACACGTGCTTAAAATTACAAAATATTAATTTCTTTAACCCAGGCCCTAAGCTTATTTATTTTTCTTTTTCAGGTTCAGGTGTTTTGGAACCAGCTCTATAAAACTGCAGTGGAGCTGCGGGTGGATAAAAACCCAGATCGGAGAGCTATCCGTTTCGCCTTCTTTAACCCCATTCTGGACCCTTGGATCTACATCCTGCTGCGAAAAGCAGTTTTCATTAAGCTCATTGAAAAAATCAAGTGTCTGTTTTGTAAAATAGAAGCACGGGGCCAACGGAGACAGAGACACTATAACAGCGTTTATCAGCTCTCTTTCATCATCATCATCTCTGCGAGAGTCCTGGTTGGAGGTGCTGCTGGGTTTTATGTCAGCAGCACCTCCCAGACCTTCCTCTATCTGCCAGAGGGGAGTGAGGTGTTCACTGGCAGCTGTCATAAAGAAGACATACTGGCTGGGTCATCAATCAGAAACTCACAAGCTTCCTGTTCATCTGAGCAGGGTGGCTTTGAAGCTCCAGCCAGAGAAAGGACAGACGTGATCAGCGTCCTCTCAGCCCTGCCGTGCCCAATGGATCCGACGGAACAGATGTCACTCAGCACAGAGACGGTGGAGGAGAAATGCATCTGATTAAAGTCGATCAGGAGGAAAGTTTACAATTCTACTGAGTCACTTCTACTAACCTTTGAAACCCCTGGTCATGGGTAGAATGGGAAAAGTTAAAGTTCTTAGACTGCTCCCAGAAAAAGAAAGTGTTTCCTAAGTGCTTTTATGCAGAACAATGGATCTTAAATACAACATTTCTTTAAGCTTTAAAAACAAAATCACAAAACTCCAATTTCTTTTTTGGGTCATCACAGATTACTAGATGTTGCATTTTAACTAGTTTCAGACAAATGTATCACAAATCCAAATCTCTCAGGCTAATTGGTTTTCACTTAGCTCCAAATATGTCATTGTTGTGTTGTGAGACACGAGACAAGTTTATTTTCACAGCATCATTCTGGAACGCCCCCAAACATTATACCATCCTCTGTGTTTCTTTGTGGGGTGTTCTTTGGGTGTTATACCTCTCCCTTGTTTTTCCCAAACATAATCAATGTCTTAATGTCTCTATTTACAGTTTGTCTCGACTGATAGAAATGACAAACCTCCAGCTGGTCTTTTTAGATCTCGTCCTCAGCAGACTTCAGTCTGGTTGAAGGTATTTTTTGAGTTGTCCCACAAACGTACAGCCCATTCCTGTGCAGAACCTAATTGAGAGCATTTTTGGACACTTCACTTCCAGACTGGGAACAGTCATTTACGATTGTCCTGGCAGTTCTTCTAGTTTCTTCTGAGACATGTCTTGCTAATCTTATTTTCCAAATTCTAAGTCTTTTCTTTCTATTTACGCCAGTTTTCTTTCTTTCTTTTTTTATTAGCAACATGTGGATCTCACTCCAGTTCTGGAAGATGTGAACGTTTTACTTGCAAGCAAGGAGTGCAGAACAATGGTTACATTCAGAACTGCACTGAGGAACTTCTCAGTGCTCAAAGCTTAAATACAGTTTTTTTTACACACACACTTCAATGGTCAGCACCTTAACCCTTTACAGCCATGTGGTGTTCTCGCGCATCTTCTGAGCGCTGATTGGGAAAAGCTGCTTCAAACAAAGATTCTCCACCAATAGAAAACATGTACATGTACTGAGCTATTCTGCTCAGTAACTCAGGTTAGATCAAAGAAATACACTTTGGATTCTTTTCCTTTTTGATGTTCTGTTTTCCTCATTAATTGGGCAGAGAAACTGGTTCAGGCCGGTTCTGTGACTATCTGTTTCTATCTCCAAGCCTAACAGTCAGTGCCATCAGTAGCATACACCATCCTGTTATGTAAACCATCATCATGCACACCTTTCTTCAGTACTTCTCCTTTTAGCACAGTATTTCAAAACAAACAGTATAAATTGATATGGAAACTTAATACAATGAATATATTGTAAAGATTGAATAAATGTATTTAAAATATCTTAACAACGTTATAACACCATTGTTCCCTCTCATGCATTGTGAACAACAATTTTTCCATTTGTTTTTGTTTTGACATTTTTCAGAAGTGACAGTTTAACCTTCAGCCTCAGTTCTTTTATGCTTTATTTTTTACCCTTTGGTTCTGGTGTTTTATGAGCTTGAGTCATTACTTTGTGAACTTTGACCCAGTGGTTCAGACTCATGAATGGGATTATAATAATATAATTAAGCATGCTACCATGATTAACTTAAACATGTGTTGCTCTGTATAAAAGCACTTTTTCCACACATTTAAGGGGCTCATAGAGTTGTTCCCACCTGTCCCTACATTATATGACTTGAGGGGGGGGGGCTTGAAGGCCAGTGGTCCTCCTCCGTTTGGTTTCTGCTTCTTTTCAGCCAACTACCTCAGTGATGACAATCTGTCCCTGTGTGAGGACATTTTTATTTTGCCCAAAACAGAAATTACCAATTTTATTATGGCTCAAGGATCGGTGATAGAAAAGCTCTCATTCTCTTCGAGTGAAGTAGATGGGGCCAGTCATTTAGTGTAATTGAGTCACAAGCTTGTGGTAAATGAAAGCAGTCCCAAATGTGATCTTTATGAGTAATCGCTGGCACATGTGCTGCTATTGTAAGGGTCAATTTGGTTAATCAACACCATTGTACAGTACAGTGCTTTTTTTTAAAGGACGTGTTGTGTTAGTTTTATGACTAATATAATGTGCAGTATTATTATTTGGTGAACACCAGTGCTTTCATTGCTCTGTCCTGGATCACACAAAAATGTCATCTTAGTTTATGAAAACTTTTTTTTTTATTTCCAGAGGATACAGAGATTCACGGTTATTAGCATCAGACTATTTAAATAAGACAGGGAATGTGTGTTTCCACAGCTACAGTAAATATGGAATAAATCAGTGAACAGATGTCGGTCCGGGATGAAAATATGTCAACACAGATGTCGGCTCGAGGAAAAACAATGTTCTGACGAATGGATGTTGTGTAAAAAATTGTTTGTAAATAAAATAATTCTTCTCTAAGAGAAGATTTTAGTAAATAAATCCAAACTCTAAAGGTGCAGCTCTCTTTTGTTGAAGGTGATAACACTGGACTAGATTTGAACATTTATATTCTGAATAAGAACTGGTCACATGAACTTCTCTGAAACCCGAGACCATGTTTAAAGATGTTTGTTGTACCAGAAATATTCTACTCTAAAATATTCTAATATTCTATAACATTCAAACAGAGAATGTGGCAATAACTCTAGTACCAGTAAATGTTTAGTATTTCTTTTGGAAACAGCAAACACTGGGCCATACTTCAAAATAATTATATTCAGGCCAAATTATAATTTCCTCAGGCATTTATGTAATTCTGATGTCTACCAGTGTTTGCTGTTTTCCTTCTATTTGTGCAGTAATGTTATTGGTCAGTTGACATTGTCTACTTCTGTCCCACAGCCGTATATTAACTTGAACTTTTCAACTTCTCCAACTTTAAGCTGCATTTGAGCGTTTCCACTTAAACAAGCTTTGTGTCTTTATTTTCGCCATCTTTGAAGTGCGCACACGGCCTCACTTTCCCCGTAGTTAAATCTACTCCAGATTGCAGCTCCATGTCATGGATTAATTTCTGCCTTGCGTGTATGTTGCAGTTTATTTTACACATTTTTCATTAGTACAAGAGCACAGAAACTGGACAGGTATAACTATCAAGTGGTATTTTGTTAAAGTTTCCGACATCAAAGTATCTCATTATATACGTTCTTAGGGTTTATTTTTAAATTATGCATGTTATTTATGTTGTAATTGAGAATGAAGCATATGAACCTACATATATATTAGTTCTGTATGTTCTTTATTTGCCGTTGTATCACTTTTCATAATTGCAGACATTACACAGCATCTGCCAAAACTCTGCAGACATGACAGGGAATTTCTGTGTTTTCAGGACGACTGTGCAAAACTTAAACACCATATTTTAACTATAATTTAATAGGAACCTAGTATTTGACATGCCATTATATGCTGTCATTGTGAAGTGCAGGTTTCTAAAATGAGCACAGTTTTTTCCCCTCAAATCCCAGAGGGAATGGGGTTGAGATCAGCCCTTGACCACGGACAAATTAGTCTGATGAGAGCCAGATACGACTTTTCCAAGACTTTTCATAGTTTATGGCTCCATCCATCCATCCAGTTGGGTGGCAGCAGTTACTACCCAAATCACATTGCACCGTACCAACCCCACAACCCTTCATGCAGGTGGTGAGTCCACCGGAAGGTACCAACCCCCCTAACCGGGATTCGAACTTGCCCAGGAGATGAACCCTGGGGTTCCACACCAATGACAGAGACATTTCCTCTGGGTCAAAGCGCCACTAGTTTATGGATAAATAAACAAAATCTTAAACACGCTGAAATCTTGTGCATCTTGGTAACGGATCAAAAGCTAATGCTAGACATACAGAGAAACAGAGAGGAAAAGAGTGCGTGTAAGTCTAATGAAAAAAAGTGAGATTTCCCCTTTTTTTCATTAGTAGACCTGGCCGACAGAGCTCCTCTCCTGAAACAATAAACACAATCTGAGGCTCCAATTCACTGTAATTAGGCCTAAGCAAGCAATGCAGTGGCTTAGGCAAACACATTGCAGAGATGCTTAAAACAGCCTGTCAGAGCCGCCTCCAGACTTTGGCAACAACACACAATTAAATTAAACTATGAAAAATGGGACTGTGCAACAGAGAGACACGACAACACTACTCTGCAAGTTGTTCCTCTACCCTCACTTTGCCTGGCACTGAATGAAATGTATAAATGGATTGTTGGTGCCAAAAATTACGTTATTCAGTCACCGCTATTGTCATCTAACTGCCACAGATAGAATGACCTGAAAAAAACCACACCTGACAACGTTGTACTTTTTACTCGCTGCGAGGGGGAGCAGAGAGACCAACAGCTTTGCAGAGCTGGCTCACCAAAGTCCCAAAGTGTATGAGGTGTCATGATTTAAACCGGTGATGACCCAAATGCAGGCTCAGACGACGTCAAATGAAAATCAAGGATTTATTTTCTAATTTAACTTCAACAGGAATCACAAGGAAGAATAGTTCAAGTCAATCTGGACGTTAGCAACCACGGTGGCTGAACAAACGATCTGACGACCAGTGGTAGAAAGGCCAGGGTT
>NC_024327.1:6199511-6201597 GCF_000523025.1 Cynoglossus semilaevis | reverse complement strand
AGACGACGTCAAATGAAAATCAAGGATTTATTTTCTAATTTAACTTCAACAGGAATCACAAGGAAGAATAGTTCAAGTCAATCTGGACGTTAGCAACCACGGTGGCTGAACAAACAATCTGACGACCAGTGGTAGAAAGGCCAGGGTTTTTATGCCGTCAGCGTGATGGGTTGATTGAAGACAGGTGCTGAGGAACGGCAGGGGGGCTTTCGGGATTAGCCAGGCAGAGTCAGGGAAATGTGCCATGCCCACTACACAGACAGAGAAAAGTGCACAACACAAGAATGGGGAAAACACAGGGAAACACAGGGAACGACAATCCCGACTGTCATCGTGACATGAGGACTGCAGCTCCTTTTATTGAGAAAGTTTCACAAGTACTGGGCAGTTGTTTTTTTCTTTAAGTTTTACTCTTAGGGCAAAGTTCATCCGATTCCCATACTTGATGAGAAACAGACCTCATCCTTTATGGACCTACGTCGTAAAAAACCTTTCTAAGAGTACCTACTCCTGTTAAGCAGACCATGACTTAGATAACAGTTTATGGTTTAACATACTTTGGTAACTAACTATAAATTCTATTTACATGGATGTTTTCATGAGGCTGATATTTGCCATCTGCATTAACAGGTGTCAGGTAGCCTCACCAACCTCAGGAAGGTGTAAACGTCCGTCCTCATTTCTTACTTTTACTCACTGTCAGCTAGGATGCCATTCCCCTGGATTTACTGGGGTTGGAGGTGGTGATGATCCTAAGTGTATAAGTGATATACAACTTGGCATAAAAACAACCCAGCGAGGCTGCTTTACATCAGCCGACTCGTTCTCTTAGTGACTCCGTCTCCGCTCTGTCACCCCTGTACCCACTGATAAACAGCAGAAAAAACAGCACCTGCTGCACCGCAGCCTCTGCTGTCACACTCAATTAAAGCAAACACAATCCACAATCCAAACAACAATCTCTGCAAGAAATTATCAAGAGTCAAGAGAGAGCTGATGAATGAACAATATAAGACCCTGTCTTTTCATTTCCTTACAAGTGATGGAAAATGGAGATAAACTGGAATTAAGACAGAAAACACAACCCAGGTGAAGAAAGTCCTTTATTCCATGTGGGACAAATTGTGCCAACCTTTACTCCAAATAGTGCGTCATGAATAGCTCAACAACAGAACGTATGTTTCAAGCCTTCTCCTTAGTTTCACCATATGTAAATACTTGTGGAGGAAGTTCTTCCAAAAATGTAAATTATAATTTCTAATGAAAAAACATTCTAAAAAAAAAAAAAAGATACAATGTTTAGAGAATCAAGTCCTAAATATAGTCCATGTTTCTCTTCCTGTACAACTGAGGTGTATGTCTATATGTGTTTTCTGAGCATAGCTAAATGTATTTTATATTTTAATTCTTTAATAAAGAATAATTAATATGTTTCATGTAACATTTCAGAAGTACAAATGATTTATCCTTTGACTGTAAAATCCTTACACAAGCATACAGTATTTCAAAACAGGTTATTCCAAAGCTCCCACGGCAGAATTCTGCACACCAGCGAGTTCCCAGCTAACTTTTACTTTGATCTCTATCTTTATATAATATTTGCACAAACAGGAAACAGTGACATGAAAGAAACCTAATCAGGCACAGAGTAGGCTAACCATGTTTTTTATTTCTTTGTTGCATAAAAGTTATTGAATGTTAGCTTTTAACGGTGGCTTGGCTTGAGGAGTGAGTACCGATATGTAGCTGAAAACTACAAACACTGCCTGGATTTGGAGTTTGAAAGCATTCCCAAGAATGCTGCTTTCCATCCCACATGCTACTGCAGGTTTATTGACAAGAGTGCAATTGCAAAAGTTAAAAGGCCTTTTGAGCGTGAGAGAGAGAGGGGAGAGGATACGGAAGACCACTCAAAAAGTGAGGCCATCCCATCAACATCGAGCAGGATGACTCCATGTCTGACAAAGAAACTTAGACCCAAGTCAGGCCTACCCATCGCGAGCTCTGGCCCCATCCTTCCAGCCCTGTGCATAATATGCAAAAAAGGACAAATATGTAGTGCAGACCTTACAGGAGTGGGCAAAAC
>NC_024327.1:6198392-6199411 GCF_000523025.1 Cynoglossus semilaevis | reverse complement strand
TCTTTCACTGTGAACTAATCTCAGATTTATTCCCACAGAGTCGTTCAAAAAATCGTTGTCACAGATTTGTTTTCGCATATTCGTTTCAGCAGAGTCGTTCTTGTAAATTAGTGATGTGTCGTTCGCGAGTGATTCGTTCAAAATGAATGAATTAATTCATATGACTCGTGATTCCCGAGTCATATGAAAGATTCGTGACTCGTGACTCCCGAGTCATGAAATATTTGTTCATATTGAACTCACAAATCACTCTCTGCGAACTAATCATTCTCTGTGAACTAATTTTTCACTACGAACTAATTACTCTGCAAAGTAATCTTTCACTGTGAACTAATCTTTCGCTGTGAACTAATCTTTTGCTTCGTTTTCGCAGATTCGTTTCATATGTCACGTGAAAGAGAGCTGTGGTGTGGTGTGTATTTATTTCTTAGCTTTTCGCATGGTTTTAATTGCTTATGGCATTTTGTGTACTTGGTAGACTTTGTCAGCGGAAGCAAACCATGATGCCTTCAGTATTTAGTGTCGGAGAACCGCAGCCTTCTTTACAACGCCCACAATAGGGCTAAAGCGCCACCAAAATGCCATAAGCAATTAAACCATGTGAAAACATAAAGAAAAACACACCACAATGCAGACATGGGGACTCGAGTCTGAGACTCGGACTCGAGTCGCACTTAAGTCGCACAAACAAAGACTTGTGACTTGACTTGAGACTTGCCCTCTAAGACTCGAGACTTGACTCGGACTTCGGTGTTATGACTCGCAAGTCGTGAATAAAGTCCATAATCAAGGAATTATCTATTTTATCATTTAACTAATTTCACTTTTTCCGATGCGTTTCCCAGCGTTATAGAAAAATCGCAGGCAGAAGTAGTTTCCTCCCTTGATATCGCGCGCTAAGGTTTGTAACGCATGCGTGCTGCCTCAAGTTTAGGTTTCATATCACAGTGACCATGGCGGCGGCAAGTCAGACTGGAGCGATTCCTTTTGTCATTGCATTTGCTTATAAAGACTTTGCG
>NC_024327.1:6185582-6196607 GCF_000523025.1 Cynoglossus semilaevis | reverse complement strand
GGCAGGACCCAAATGCAGTACTGGTGAGACTCTTTCTGGTGCAGGAAGTTTTATTAACAAAGTCCAAATTAACAAAACACGAAGAACTAACAGGCATGGAATTCTCGAGGAACACGAGGAAAACACGGAACACGAGGAAACACAGAGTAGGAAACGCACGAACACGAAACTCTAACACAGTCACAATGCTCAAACACACACCACCACAATCACAATGATCCAACCACGACAGAGTGAGGGAGAGGGGTGTATATACACAGGGAACACCAGGTGACACAAGTGAAGCTAATTAACAACAGGTGAGTGTGATCCCATGATTACCCCACAAAGAACACAGGAAAACACAGAAACAGACAGACATGACATTAGGTGAGTGACAAAGATACTTATGTACAGTATGTGAGTTCTGATTTACAGCGAAAACCGAGTTACTGTAGGAAGGAACTCCAATGTAAGTTGAGAACCCTCCATACTTTACTTCAATTATTGGAGTGTACAGTTCCGCTGTACAGAGTTTGGTCTGAACTAAAGTATAACAGCCAGCACAGCATTAACAAAGATAGTGGCATGTTGTATGTGTGAGTTAAAGTTGTCCTTGAAGAAAATATTTGTCTATAACTAAATATATATTTAGTTATGGACAAATATTTTCTTCAAGTAAATATACTCAATAACATTATTAAAATAAATGTCTAAAATAATAATCAGCTGAAGGTACATACATTAGGTTCATTAATAATTAAAATTAATTCAAGTTCCACATTTGGGAATTACATTTTTAAATTGTTGTTAATATTGTATTTATTGTATTTACTTCATACACATTTACTGTTTCTTTACTGCTGAGTCACTTCTCTAGCAGAGGAAACAGTAGAGAAAACCACCCACCAAAGATTATGACTGCAGTGGTCTTAACTCTGTTCTGTGTGGGGGCACTTCATCCTTACCGCAGTGTGATATGTTGGACAGATCTCAGCTGTGCTGAGTATGTGATGTTATACAGTGTGCTGTCCTGTCATGCCTTGTGACAGTCGTAGTCTCCCCCGGACACACACTCCTGCTTTCACTCTTTGTCTTTGTTTGTGTTGTCAGGCAGCCAAAAAAAAAAAAAAATAAATAAATAAATTTTGGCTGAGACTTCAGCAGCTCACCCGGAATTGCAGGGCTCTGGGACATCCGCAATGCAATTGACTATATATAGCTGTAGAGAGCGAGAGAGAGGAAAAGAGAGAGAGAGTGAGTGAGTGGGAGAGAGAGAGAGGAAGGGAGAGAGAGCTGGAGAGGCAGAAAGTAGCGGCACATTACGCAGGAAGCATAAATTAATAAAGTGATTTTTAATCAGTAAATTATCTGAAGGCTGACAGCTCTTTAACTTGGACTGCAAATACATGTGAGTAGAGCAAATGAGCAAACAGATTTACTAATGGAGTCCCGCAAATATCTGTCTGTTACATTACCATTTTGGTTTCACTGCAGGGTTTGAAGACCAAACCCATTCAGCAGTTTGCAGATTGTCTTTTGTTATCTTATAAATCTCTGCCGAGCTCTCTGTCACGTGACAAATAAATATACAACATACTAAAGCAAATGTGATGAATTCAACAGTAGATGTACGCGTTTCTTGTAAGGGAGAGAAGAAGCTCAGTGCACAATGGGGGTTCCCCCAGCAGTCTAGGCCTATAGCAGCATAAACTAAAGGATAACTCAGCCAGCCTTATGAATATGATTTAAGGTTTAAGTAAGGTTTTAAGTCCCTTAAGAGATGGTGTCAGCCTCCCGAACACACACTGGCAGATGGTTCCATTTGGCATGTCAAATCTGCTTGTCCTAAGATTCCTTCACAACCTTTCGTCCATCTTTGGTCTATTCAGGACGTCTGAACTTTCAGATGTGAAGGGTCTCTGAAGGTTGTCTTGCCACTATCTCAGTGTTTAACTCACTAACAAAGTGGAAATGTAATTATATGACTGTAGACTCCCACTTACAAGAACAGTTCAATGCTGACATTGAATATTTATTGCTTTATCTCTAAAGGTCTCTGGGGAGTAGCAGAGGAGAAGGAGAAGGAGAAGGAGAGGGCCTCAATAATGTATGATCCTCCACAACAACAGAAACTGCTGACAGCAGGGCCCACACACACACATCAAGGGCGAGCCAACACTTTGGCCACAGGCCCGCAGAGGTGTGGGCTCGATCGAACTGTTGTATTTTGAATAAATCTGCCCTCTGACACACATTCACAGGGTCGTAACTCTGCTGGTGCAGATTTTGAATAAATCTGCCCTCTGACACACATTCACAGGGTCGTAACTCTGCTGGTGCAGATTTTGAATAAATCTGCCCTCTGACACACATTCACAGGGTCGTAACTCTGCTGGTGCAGATTTTGAATAAATCTGCCCTCTGACACACATTCACAGGGTCGTAACTCTGCTGGTGCAGATTTTGAATAAATCTGCCCTCTGACACACATTCACAGGGTCGTAACTCTGCTGGTGCAGATTTTGAATAAATCTGCCCTCTGACACACATTCACAGGGTCGTAACTCTGCTGGTGCAGATTTTGAATAAATCTGCCCTCTGACACACATTCACAGGGTCGTAACTCTGCTGGTGCAGATTTTGAATAAATCTGCCCTCTGACACACATTCACAGGGTCGTAACTCTGCTGGTGCAGATTTTGAATAAATCTGCCCTCTGACACACATTCACAGGGTCGTAACTCTGCTGGTGCAGATTTTGAATAAATCTGCCCTCTGACACACATTCACAGGGTCGTAACTCTGCTGGTGCAGATTTTGAATAAATCTGCCCTCTGACACACATTCACAGGGTCGTAACTCTGCTGGTGCAGATTTTGAATAAATCTGCCCTCTGACACACATTCACAGGGTCGTAACTCTGCTGGTGCAGATTTTGAATAAATCTGCCCTCTGACACACATTCACAGGGTCGTAACTCTGCTGGTGCAGATTTTGAATAAATCTGCCCTCTGACACACATTCACAGGGTCGTAACTCTGCTGGTGCAGATTTTGAATAAATCTGCCCTCTGACACACATTCACAGGGTCGTAACTCTGCTGGTGCAGATTTTGAATAAATCTGCCCTCTGACACACATTCACAGGGTCGTAACTCTGCTGGTGCAGATTTTGAATAAATCTGCCCTCTGACACACATTCACAGGGTCGTAACTCTGCTGGTGCAGATTTTGAATAAATCTGCCCTCTGACACACATTCACAGGGTCGTAACTCTGCTGGTGCAGATTTTGAATAAATCTGCCCTCTGACACACATTCACAGGGTCGTAACTCTGCTGGTGCAGATTTTGAATAAATCTGCCCTCTGACACACATTCACAGGGTCGTAACTCTGCTGGTGCAGATTTTGAATAAATCTGCCCTCTGACACACATTCACAGGGTCGTAACTCTGCTGGTGCAGATTTTGAATAAATCTGCCCTCTGACACACATTCACAGGGTCGTAACTCTGCTGGTGCAGATTTTGAATAAATCTGCCCTCTGACACACATTCACAGGGTCGTAACTCTGCTGGTGCAGATTTTGAATAAATCTGCCCTCTGACACACATTCACAGGGTCGTAACTCTGCTGGTGCAGATTTTGAATAAATCTGCCCTCTGACACACATTCACAGGGTCGTAACTCTGCTGGTGCAGATTTTGAATAAATCTGCCCTCTGACACACATTCACAGGGTCGTAACTCTGCTGGTGCAGATTTTGAATAAATCTGCCCTCTGACACACATTCACAGGGTCGTAACTCTGCTGGTGCAGATTTTGAATAAATCTGCCCTCTGACACACATTCACAGGGTCGTAACTCTGCTGGTGCAGATTTTGAATAAATCTGCCCTCTGACACACATTCACAGGGTCGTAACTCTGCTGGTGCAGAATATCAGTGATTCTGATGCTGGAGAACGAGCTCACATCGGGCTGAGGAGCATTGTTTTTACTGCATTGTCTGGTTTTAAATATTAAAACATATTGGTCTTTAGTGCCGCACTGAGCCGACCTGCACATTCCTGTAGCAGATGTAGTCATGGCAGGTCAGCAAAGGTTTTCAGCCTGCGAGAAGTTACTCTTTAAGTGTATTGATTTACAATTACAGATATTAAGTTGTTGTGTATGGCACGGCCTTTCATTGGAATGATGTCTCAAGGAAATTAGTTTGGATGGCTTCACTTCCAAAGATCGATATAAACACATTACCTTATTTGTTTAATCAGAGCAAAACAAATTGGGTAAAAACAAGAGATTAATTTTCAGTGGCACTGGCTGTTCCTGCTCAGTGGAGCAGCTCAGCTTTTGTATTTCTACTGTTTATCTATCTTCCATGCAACAAAATATCATTTTTTTGTCTGCTTTGTATAACTTACGACATATTTTATATACGTAAATCATATCTATTATCGACTGACAATTAGGGGGGGGGGTTGCGGTTTTGGCCTTGTTGTTTCGTCTAACATTTCTTTTTCCTGCAGTCTAGTCTGCATCCACTCATCAGCAGATTTAGAACAGTATCAGACCTACCGTCCTCCCACTGCCTTTCTGACATCTGTATTTATCACCTGTTGAAGCTGATGTTTTTGCCACTGTGCTTATTTTCTCTCTCTCTCTCTCTCTCTCTCTCACACACACACACCCACACACACACCCACACACACACAATAAACAAGCTCAGGCACTGATGAAGCTCTTATTGGAGACATTTTGGTTGTTGGGGGGCTAACGTAAGCAAACGAGAGGCTAAGATAAGTCAATAGGTACAAGAAGCAAACAGTCTGCAGCTGCAACAATGCAGGTAATGACTATTATTGTAGGAAGTAAATTCTGTAACGTTGGATTGACCCATCTGTAGGACCCATTTGACCACTGTGACAGAAATGTAAATAATTAAGTTGGTGCACTGGTCCCACCCTGACATATTTTCTAAAGCCCGTCCTGACACAGCAGGATTCACACACTGCTGCACTGAGGACCACACTTCAGCAGTGGGTTGCGCCTCCAGCAGTGTTTAAGCCCCACCCACTGCAGCAGCCAATGCTACTTCTGACTAATGGGACCACAACCACACCTGTTTCCTATTGTTAACAATACATCACAAGCTTCCAGGGGTGGATTATCACAAATACACAGCTAATCTACTTATTAAAGCCACAAAACTACTCCAAAGAACAGACCATTTAACAGCCCTGTTTGTGGCAGAATGTTCTTGTCGAGGAAATAAAAAGAAATGACTCAGTTAAAAGGACAGCTGGTCTTGAGTCCTTTAGTTTCTCAAACTGTATGACCGCGTTTCTTGTAAGGGAGAGAAGAAGCTCAGTGCACAATGGGGGTTCCCCCAGCAGTCTAGGCCTATAGCAGCATAAACTAAAGGATAACTCAGCCAGCCTTATGAATATGATTTAAGGTTTAAGTAAGGTTTTAAGTCCCTTAAGAGATGGTGTCAGCCTCCCGAACACACACTGGCAGATGGTTCCATTTGGCATGTCAAATCTGCTTGTCCTAAGATTCCTTCACAACCTTTCGTCCATCTTTGGTCTATTCAGGACGTCTGAACTTTCAGATGTGAAGGGTCTCTGAAGGTTGTCTTGCCACTATCTCAGTGTTTAACTCACTAACAAAGTGGAAATGTAATTATATGACTGTAGACTCCCACTTACAAGAACAGTTCAATGCTGACATTGAATATTTATTGCTTTATCTCTAAAGGTCTCTGGGGAGTAGCAGAGGAGAAGGAGAAGGAGAAGGAGAGGGCCTCAATAATGTATGATCCTCCACAACAACAGAAACTGCTGACAGCAGGGCCCACACACACACATCAAGGGCGAGCCAACACTTTGGCCACAGGCCCGCAGAGGTGTGGGCTCGATCGAACTGTTGTATTTTGAATAAATCTGCCCTCTGACACACATTCACAGGGTCGTAACTCTGCTGGTGCAGAATATCAGTGATTCTGATGCTGGAGAACGAGCTCACATCGGGCTGAGGAGCATTGTTTTTACTGCATTGTCTGGTTTTAAATATTAAAACATATTGGTCTTTAGTGCCGCACTGAGCCGACCTGCACATTCCTGTAGCAGATGTAGTCATGGCAGGTCAGCAAAGGTTTTCAGCCTGCGAGAAGTTACTCTTTAAGTGTATTGATTTACAATTACAGATATTAAGTTGTTGTGTATGGCACGGCCTTTCATTGGAATGATGTCTCAAGGAAATTAGTTTGGATGGCTTCACTTCCAAAGATCGATATAAACACATTACCTTATTTGTTTAATCAGAGCAAAACAAATTGGGTAAAAACAAGAGATTAATTTTCAGTGGCACTGGCTGTTCCTGCTCAGTGGAGCAGCTCAGCTTTTGTATTTCTACTGTTTATCTATCTTCCATGCAACAAAATATCATTTTTTTGTCTGCTTTGTATAACTTACGACATATTTTATATACGTAAATCATATCTATTATCGACTGACAATTAGGGGGGGGGGTTGCGGTTTTGGCCTTGTTGTTTCGTCTAACATTTCTTTTTCCTGCAGTCTAGTCTGCATCCACTCATCAGCAGATTTAGAACAGTATCAGACCTACCGTCCTCCCACTGCCTTTCTGACATCTGTATTTATCACCTGTTGAAGCTGATGTTTTTGCCACTGTGCTTATTTTCTCTCTCTCTCTCTCTCTCTCTCTCACACACACACACCCACACACACACCCACACACACACAATAAACAAGCTCAGGCACTGATGAAGCTCTTATTGGAGACATTTTGGTTGTTGGGGGGCTAACGTAAGCAAACGAGAGGCTAAGATAAGTCAATAGGTACAAGAAGCAAACAGTCTGCAGCTGCAACAATGCAGGTAATGACTATTATTGTAGGAAGTAAATTCTGTAACGTTGGATTGACCCATCTGTAGGACCCATTTGACCACTGTGACAGAAATGTAAATAATTAAGTCGGTGCACTGGTCCCACCCTGACATATTTTCTAAAGCCCGTCCTGACACAGCAGGATTCACACACTGCTGCACTGAGGACCACACTTCAGCAGTGGGTTGCGCCTCCAGCAGTGTTTAAGCCCCACCCACTGCAGCAGCCAATGCTACTTCTGACTAATGGGACCACAACCACACCTGTTTCCTATTGTTAACAATACATCACAAGCTTCCAGGGGTGGATTATCACAAATACACAGCTAATCTACTTATTAAAGCCACAAAACTACTCCAAAGAACAGACCATTTAACAGCCCTGTTTGTGGCAGAATGTTCTTGTCGAGGAAATAAAAAGAAATGACTCAGTTAAAAGGACAGCTGGTCTTGAGTCCTTTAGTTTCTCAAACTGTATGACTCTAATTCACATGTTTAATACACCCTCATTTGGGCCAGATGATGTGGGATGATGTGCAACATGAACAACATGACGCAGAGAGGTACCCAGGGCACCAGGTGAGCCGAGTGAGAAAAAAGAACAAGAAATGGTGAGTGAATGAAACTCATCAACCCAACAGAAACAGACAAACCTGACTTAACACTTTTACAACATGTATAGGTTTTTAAAATGGAGTCAACCTGCTTTTGGCCAAAGATGAAAATTAGAGAATATCATTTTCTTATTTATTTAAAAAACTGACTGACTCCATAGCACAGTATTTCTGTACCAACTGTCTTTTGAAAGCTTATGTGTTTTTATCACTTTTCCCAGTATTTCATAAATATCCTCTGTAGTTTTGTTTTGTTTTTGCATGGAGGAAACACACAGGCAGTGATTTTTGGTTAATACATGTCTTTATTTGGCTTTGAGAGGAAGCCACAGTCACAGTTGTACAGCACTCTGGAAAGTGTCACTCCTCAGCTTTCCCAAAAACAAGTGAGATGCAGGTGAACAAGTGTTTTATTTTAACTTCAGTCATGTTAAGGCAAGTGTTTTACTATTATTTTTATTATTATTTTATTATTCTTTTAAATGCTGGGCAAGCAAAAACTCTACCTCATCCAAAAATAGTCCATGAGTCAGGCCATGCATTCATGCCTGATGGTTGATTCATTTGTCAAAAACAGACAAAAGATGACGAAGTGTAACGTGACAGTACAGAAGGGGGAAATGGTACAGGGAGATATAGTGAAAGTAGCCCTTAAATGTGCCCTTAACACTAGGACACTGGCAGCATCACCTGTCACCTGCAGCCTGAGCTGAGGACTCTCAGTGTCACCTTCTGCTGCCTGACACTCACAGCCATCACCTTCTTGCTCACTTTACAGCTAAACTGAACACAAGTTTGTATAAGGATGAAGAACAAAAGGATAGAAATAATAAGCACTGGATTTGTATTTTAAGAAAAAAAATTACATGGGAGAAACAATTCTTGACAAATGAATCAATCAAAAGATCAGAGGGTTGGATACTCCACTGTGTATACTCCAAAATAAATATATAGCATCACTTTAAACTCTAAACATTTTATCACCACCTCTCCACCTTCTCGTCCTCTGTTTTTCAAGCAAATGAAAGAAAAGCACCCACCCTCCCAGCACACTTCTACAGTATTTACAGAATTGTCTGAGCTCTGAGTAGCCTTCATCGCAGGGCTGCGGTGAAATGAGAAGACAGAAACAAGAGGAGTGAAGGGTCGGTGGTACATTTCAGGTACCCCACATCAGGTTGTGGGGAAGAAAATGCAAAGCGGTGGAAGAAAGCACTCGCCTACTGTGTACAGTAACACACATTTCAAACACGAACAAACGTTCAAAACAAAAAAGCTGATCGACCATGTATTGATTTGGGAATAAAACCTCCACTTTACAGTACTCCCCAACTTTTATTGTATGTAAAAATTAAATAGCACCGTAAAAGTTGGAATTGGTCAATCTTTCATCATGCTCCAAAATCTGTGCATTTGTCTAATAAGTGTTAGTCTAATTAGTGTGTGTGCTGACAAAAATTGTTACTTTCAACCAGGTATTGATTGCTTTTGCGGTGATTATTAATCAAAACATGGCACATTTGCTGCGGCTCACATTCAGTTTGAAACACTAGTGAAACTCTGTGGCATCATGCTGGCTTACAAGACGTCTTTCCACACCCGTGGTGAAAAGTTGTGGCAGAGTGTGAAGACGGTGTGTAATGGTTTTCTGAGTTTTAATGTAACGTTATAGTATTAGCTCCCTCTAGAACACCTGCTTTGTTGGATAAGTGTCAGAGAAATCTGCTACTGAGTAAACAGGTGTGTGTGTGTGTGTGAGAGAGAGAGAGAGAGAGGGAGAGAGACATTTGTTGTCCTCTTAGACACTGACTGCAAAGAGGTGCATCACAGTACATTAACTAGCATTACCACAAGAGGGCAAAGTCTTGCTTGATATTTTGCGAGGACACGTTTATGTTTACAACCTTACATGCTGAGGTTGTGAGGACATTTCATCAGGTCTCCAGGTTAAGATGGATATGGTTATGTTATGATATAGTTTTAAATGTTAAATTTTAGATTTTAGATTAAGAGTTAGAATTAGATAAGAATAGACTTTAGGGTTAAGTATTTGTTCAAGCCAATAATCTTGAGAACCACATACACAGAGCTAAACAGTAACTTTGTTAATGTTTTGTGATGAATGGTTGGTCTCCAATAGTCTATGTACTGTATATCCCATCATATGTCTGGTAAATCCTACTGTCTGTGGCCAAGATTTAGTCAGAATGGGATACATAAACACTGAATGGTCACTAATGGTCTGGCATTTATCACTGTTTGATGTAAGAGAAAAAAAAATTGAATCTATTTTACTGAGGACATATATTGACATATTGAAAAGGTCATGTAGTAGATCCTCACAGCTAAATGTTAATGTTAAGGGACAATGTTGTGGTTCCGTCATCAGAGTTCTAATTACTTTTGTGTAAGAGTATGGGTTTGAGGAAGGGTCTGTTTGATGTGTTGTGTGTTATGAAAGTGAAAGAGCAGGGTGTGTATTTTTTAACCGTAACGATATCCATTACACGTGATGGGTGTTATGTGGACTTATTTGCTGATGAGGATGAGGATGAAGATATCTAAACAAGCACTTTAGCTCTTGCTGTTCTTGCCAATGGGGCTCTTTTTCTCCTTTTCCTTTTCTTTTTCCTCTCCCTTCACCTTCTTCTCCTCCTCCTCAGCCTCTCCCTCCTCTTCTCTTTCTTCACCTTCCTCCTGATCTTCTCCCTCTTCTCCATCTTTTCCATCCTCTTCCTCTCCTTCTTCTCCCACCTCTCCTTCTTCCTCCTCCTTCTCATCCTCTTCCTCCTCTTCTGGCTCCTCCTCCTCTACCTCAGGTTTGGCACCGGACTTCCTCAGTGCACCAAGGGTGTAGCTTTGAGCAGAGATGTAGGAGAAGCCTGGATATCCTGACTGGATCATGGCTCCACTTACAGCACTGAGGCGGCATTCTTCACCTTCCAGCAACTTCCTGTTTACATGCAATAAAATAGGAAAGAAGCAGAAGAAGAGTCACATTTATCATTGGAAAGATATTTTAAGATTAAAATATTTTTTATGTATTCATTGCTACATACAGTATGTCACAAAAAAGAGTACACCCCTCACATTTCTGCAGAGATTTCATTATAATGTTTAATAGAACAACACTGAAGAAACATCGCTTTGACACAATGAAAAGTAGTCTGTGTAAAGCTTATATAGCAGTGTAAATTTATTTTTCCCTTCAAAAAAACTCAAAATATAGCCATTAATAGCTAAACCCCTGGCAACAAAAGTGAGTACACCCCAAAGACACTACACCCCTAAATGTCCAAACAAAGCACTGCTTGTCATTTTCCCTCCAAAATACCATGTGACTCGTTACTCTTACTAGGTCTCAGGTGTGAATAGGGAGCAGGTGTGTTCAATTTGTAGTACAGCTCTCACACTCTGTCATACTGGTCACTGAAACTCCCAAGATGGCACACCATGGCAAGGAACTCTCTGGGGACCTTAAAAAAAAAGAATTGTGGCACTACATAAGGCTGGCCAAGGCTAC
>NC_024327.1:6173622-6185156 GCF_000523025.1 Cynoglossus semilaevis | reverse complement strand
GTTGGGGAGTTGCATTTCATTGAGGGAAACATGAACTCAAGCATGTACTGTGAAATACTGGAGCAGAGAATGATCCCCTCCCTCCGGAAACTGGGTCGCAGGGCAGTGTTCCAGCATGACAATGACCCCAAACACACCTCTAAGATGACCACGGCTTTTCTAAAGGGGCTAAGGGTAAAGGTGATGGACTGGCCAAGCATGTCTCCAGATCTAAACCCAATAGAACATCTTTGGGGCATCCTCAAGCGGAAGGTGGAGAAGCACAAGATCTCGAATATCCCCCAGCTCCGTCATGTTGTCATGGAGGAGTGGAAGAGCATTCCAGTGGCAACCTGTGAGGCTCTGGTGAAATCCATGCCCAGGAGGATTAAGGCGGTTCTGCAAAATCATGGTGGCCACACAAAATATTGACACTTCAGGAACTTTCACTTTTGTTGCCAGGGGTTTAGCTACTAATGGCTATATTTTGAGTTTTTTTGAGGGGAAAAATAAATTTACACTGCTATATAAGCTTTACACAGACTACTTTTCATTGTGTCAGAGCGGTGTTTCTTCAGTGTTGTTCAATTAAACATTATAATGAAATCTCTGCAGAAATGTGAGGGGTGTACTCACTTTTGTGACATACTGTACAAAAAATGTAAAGCCAAGTTTACTAGCAATCAACGTGGAAACCTTTTCTTTATGTTAGCCTGTAGCTGCAACTCAGCTTTTTAGTACTATATTATTTATTTCTCTGTTATTTAGACCAATGTTTGTCTGTTTTTAAAATTTTCAAGACAAGAGATCCATGTCAATAAGACCAGACCACAGACCAGACTTCCACATTCAGTTTTTTTTTTAAAACGGAGAAGTAAATTATTTTTCACTGTCTCTGACCTGTAGGCAGCAATCTCAATGTCCAGCGCCATCTTAACGTTCAGAAGGTCCTGGTATTCACGCAGGTGACGAGACATTTCTCCTTTGGTGCTGTGCAGCGCAGCCTCAAGCTGCTGGATGGTGTCCTACACACACACACACACACAAACGTCAATTAAAACACCCTGAGCAGAGACATTATTGATTTTTGATGTGGGACACTCCTTTGCTATATACTACATAATTCAATATCTCATGTGTGAGTTTTAGTGTGTTTGTTTGTTTGTATCGGTTTTCACTGTGCACAGTTAAACTCTGGTTTTTGCATCAGAATTCAATACTTTAGTAATATCTATGACTGGGGTTTGTAAATCCACGATCCACACATGGGAGTCTTGGATGACCAGCATTACACACTTACAGTAGAGCTTTCCAAAACCCGAAATAAATTAAAGATTCAATGAAATGTTTTATGATTTTCTTAATAAAAAGGAACCAAAGCAAAATACAACATTGATACATTGTACAGTTACATTGTGAACTGGAGCTTTCACATATGTCAAAAGACAACTAATTACCACCTGTCATCCTCACATATGGATAAAAACATCTACATATGGTAGCAAATGGAAAACAACATTCCAGACATAGTTCGGTCATTGTACCTGCAACTCTCCAATTCCATTGTTATGACAGTCCTCCATCTCTGCAATCTGCCTCTCCAGTGCCTCGTTGTGGCCCTTAAGGGCCTCGATCTCCAGGGTGCAGGCCTGTACCTGCCTGCGATACTCGCTCAGCTCCTCCTTTGAATGCTTGATGGCGTCCTGGTTGTGAGCAGCTGCCTCAGTCACAGTGGCAAACTTAGATCGGTACCATTCCTCAGTCTGGACCTGGTTCCTGGCTGACAGGTTCTCATACTGTGCCCTGATGTCCTTCAGGGCAGCAGCCAGGTCTGGTTTGCTCATGTCCATCTCCACTGAAACCTGGACCGGGGAGAAACACGTTTCACAGCAGTCAAGTCAAGGGGTCAAATTCATTTTAAAGGAAGCCAGAAATGAAAAACTGGAACAACACATTATTAGTATTAATGAATTATAGTAATATTAATAGACAAAGCATAAAAGTGATGTGAAAGATAAGGTAACCAACATTTTTTGAAAGTTGGACAATGACTAGAGAAATTTTACCCATCAAATAGCACAAAATAGCCATATGGTCAAAGTTAATAAAAAAAAATTAGAATTTTTAATTTAAAAAACGTGTGGCACTTTGGCCCAGAGGCAATGTCTCTGTCATTGGTGTGGAACCCAGGGTTCACCTCCTGGGAAAGATCGAATCCCAGTTAGGGCGGTTGGTACCTTCCAGTGGAATCACCACCCGCAGGAAGGTTTGGGGCGGTTGGTGCGGTGCAATGTGATTTGGGTAGCGGTGATGGAGACTGCTGCCCCCGTGACCCGGTAACGGATGAAAATGGATGGATGGATGGTCAATTTAATTGGTTCTAGTTTGACTCATTAGGTGTTAATGAAAATTTCCCTGATTCAGCACACTTCTGATCCAGCCACCACCAAAGACTGGGACAGGATCAACATTTGAAGATGAAAAATATAAAAAAGATTTTTATACAAAAACAAAATAGAGAAAGAAAGAAAACACGATAGTGGTGCATTTCTGAAACATTTTCAGAAAACTGACACGACCCGTCAAATGTTGTAGAAAATGTTAAAATAATATCCAAGATGTATATCTCTTCAATATTCAATGTTCAAGGTGAGTTAGAATGTATATTGTGAATTTCAATTAGAATAACGTGTCAAGATTTGTATGGATTTCTCTGCCACATTAGAAACTACTCGGTTGTTTGTAACAGATGATTAATCAGCATTAACAGACATGTAAAATACCGACTGTTATTATCTAGAAGGAAAACATTACTTCTGCTTTGTTGACCTGTTTGTTTTTGGAAATGTTGAAGGTCAATTTGAGCAGCTTTTTAAGATCCAGATTATAAATCGATGACAGTAAAAAAAAACATAAAGGAGAAGACCAGGTGTTCGGTCTGTACCTGCGTAGCCTGGAGAGACGTCTGCAGCTCCTGCAGCTCCTCCTCATGAACTTTCCTGAGAAAGGCGGTCTCGTCCAGCAGCGACTCCACTTTCTTCTCCAGCTCCAGACGGGCCAGTGTGGCGTCGTCCACGTCCTTGCGGTAGCCCTTCAGCGTGGTCTCAGCTTCCTCCCGCATTCTGCTCTCCTCCTCCAGCTTCTCCCGCACCCTCTCCAGGGTGTCGCTCATCTGCACACAGTCCAGGTGCATCTGGCTCTTCTCGTGACTCAGCTCCTCCACGCGGGCACGCAGCTCCCGGATCTCCTACTCGTACAACTCATGGAGACGTGTTGTGGCGCTGGCGCAGGAGGAAAGATCGAATCCCAGTTAGGGCGGTTGGTACCTTCCAGTGGAATCACCACCCGCAGGAAGGTTTGGGGGGGTTGGTGCGGTGCAATGTGATTTGGGTAGCGGTGATGGAGACTGCTGCCCCCGTGACCCGGTAACGGATGAAAATGGATGGATGGATGGTCAATTTAATTGGTTCTAGTTTGACTCATTAGGTGTTAATGAAAATTTCCCTGATTCAGCACACTTCTGATCCAGCCACCACCAAAGACTGGGACAGGATCAACATTTGAAGATGAAAAATATAAAAAAGATTTTTATACAAAAACAAAATAGAGAAAGAAAGAAAACACGATAGTGGTGCATTTCTGAAACATTTTCAGAAAACTGACACGACCCGTCAAATGTTGTAGAAAATGTTAAAATAATATCCAAGATGTATATCTCTTCAATATTCAATGTTCAAGGTGAGTTAGAATGTATATTGTGAATTTCAATTAGAATAAAGTGTCAAGATTTGTATGGATTTCTCTGCCACATTAGAAACTACTCGGTTGTTTGTAACAGATGATTAATCAGCATTAACAGACATGTAAAATACCGACTGTTATTATCTAGAAGGAAAACATTACTTCTGCTTTGTTGACCTGTTTGTTTTTGGAAATGTTGAAGGTCAATTTGAGCAGCTTTTTAAGATCCAGATTATAAATCGATGACAGTAAAAAAAAACATAAAGGAGAAGACCAGGTGTTCGGTCTGTACCTGCGTAGCCTGGAGAGACGTCTGCAGCTCCTGCAGCTCCTCCTCATGAACTTTCCTGAGAAAGGCGGTCTCGTCCAGCAGCGACTCCACTTTCTTCTCCAGCTCCAGACGGGCCAGTGTGGCGTCGTCCACGTCCTTGCGGTAGCCCTTCAGCGTGGTCTCAGCTTCCTCCCGCATTCTGCTCTCCTCCTCCAGCTTCTCCCGCACCCTCTCCAGGGTGTCGCTCATCTGCACACAGTCCAGGTGCATCTGGCTCTTCTCGTGACTCAGCTCCTCCACGCGGGCACGCAGCTCCCGGATCTCCTACTCGTACAACTCATGGAGACGTGTTGTGGCGCTGGCGCAGGAGGGTCACCTCCGCCTCCAGCACTTTGTTCTGCTGCTCCAAGTTGTGCACCTTTTCGATGAAGGACACGAAGCGGTCATTGAGACCCTGCAGCTGCTCCTTCTCGTTAGTGCGGATGATCTTGAGCTCGTTGGTTTTGGCAGTGGACTGGGTCAGGTCCAAGGAGGAGTCCGGGATCATGAAGGAGGAGTCCGGGATCATGGAGGAGGAGAAGACGCGGCCAGGAGCCGCTGTCCTGTGGTAGTTGGTGGAGGACACCGAGGACGGGGAGCCGTAGGTGCGGTTGTGGCTGCTGCGGAATCCCACAGACTGAAGGCGGGACGGGCTGCTGCCCGCAACCAGGCCTACGCGTCCGGCGCGTGGCGCATCTCCGAAGATTTTCCTGTAGGAGCTGCTGGTGTAAATCTCACCGGAGTAACTCATGGTTCCCTCAACTTTGCGCTGTCCCACTGCTGTGCAGAGGAAAGAGACTGGGTGTGAGTGGATCTTAGAGGTGCGTGAGGGTTGGTGTGGGAATGTGCGTGCGTGTGAGAGAAACAGTGAGATGCGGGGCTGCGTGAGTCCAGCAGATGCTTTTATACAGAGTAGTGATGTGTCGTTCGCGAGTGATTCGTTCAAAATGAACGAATCTTTCATATGACTTGTGACTCCCGAGTCATATGAAAGATTCGTGACTCGTGACTACCGAGTCATATTAAATATTTGTTCATATTGAACTCACGAATCACTCACAAATCACTCACTGCGAATCACTGCGAACTAATCACTCACTGCGAACAAATCACTCTCTGCGAACGAATCTTTCACTGTGAACTAATCTTTACTGTGAACTAATCTTTCACTACGATCTAATTACTCTGCAAACTAATCTTTCGCTGTGAACTAATCTTTCATTACAAACGAATCATTCTCTGTGAACGAATCTTTCGCCGTGAACTAATCTTTCGCTGTGAACGAATCATTCTCTGTGAACTAATCTTTCGCCGTGAACTAATCTTTCGCTGTAAACGAATCATTCTCTGTGAACTAATCTTTCGCTGTGAACTAATCACTATGAACGGATCATTCTCTGTGAACTAATCTTTTGCTTCGTTCTCGCAGATTCGTTTCACGTGACAGCGAGCTCGGGTCTCGTTTGCTCTCATTCATCTTCACATTGTGGTGTGTTTTTATTTCTTAGCTTTTCGCGTGGTTTTAATTGCTTATGGCATTTTTTGTACTTTGTAGACTTTGTCAGCGGAAGCAAACCATGTTGCCTTCAGTTTAGTGTCGGAGAACCGCAGCCTTCTTTACAACGCCCACAATAGTGCTAAAGCGCCACCTGCTGTAAAACGAATGAAATGATTAGTTCATTTTACTGTTCGAGAGTCAAAGATTCGAACCAATAAAAAGAGTCGGTCTTCCCATCACTAATACAGAGCAGGTAGCAGCGCATCATCTGACGCAGAGTCAGCAGCAGATCAGAGCGAACCTGCAGAATCCTGTGTATCCATAAATTATTCATAACATTTTACAATTGATAAAACAAAATTTTATGTATTTTTAAAAAACAGAAACTGCTTCTTAGATTTCTCTCTGACTCCACCCAGGTTTGGTTTTTAGTGTGCATGCCCCATAGGGGTCACATGAGACATGGGGAAATCCATATTGCCCCCTCTTTTTCAAGTTGTGAAAAATCTCTAATATTTTTCCTGTCTCAAAGCACAGGTGTCAACAAAACAACAGTGGAGTTTATAAACCAACCAACAAACAATCAAACTTTTCTCAATCACTGTTTTCAAATAGCTTTACTGTCAAGAACTGCAGACAGAATTCTGTCGTAGTAAAACCACATGTGTAAGCTGATTCTGCCCCATCACTGGTCTGTCTCATGTTACTCCTGGTCCACTCTGTCCACTGTCACTGCAGCTTTTTTTCTTTGCCACCACTGCAGAGTGGCAGTTGGGATCGATGAGCAGAGCTGTGCGCAGAGGGGTGTTTCAGCTGCAGCAGTCTGCATCCAGCAGCCACCCCCACCCTCTCTGCAATATCAGAATACAGGATGAGACCGGCCCGATTCTTTCATCATCCATTTATTGTCTGTCTCACCGCGGAGGTGGAGCATCACCAACACTTCAGTGATGCAGGAGGAGAAGCAGTTGTAATTCCCTCTTCCTATCAGCTTACTTACATACATATTACATACTTACACACATTCAGTCAGATTAGTTTTTTACAGATTACTTTTCATTAATTTGGATTGAAACCAAGTCAGACATAAATCATCAGGTAATCCATTCACTACATATAATCCTTATTTGGTTTAAACTGCATGTCCAAGTCTGACCTGTTATTAGTCTGCATATCACTCTCAGTTACATTTTAATTCATTTCATCCATCTATAGGTAGCTAACTCTTTTAGCTATTGTTTTTGGGTAATGTTTATTTGTTTACTTAATATTAAGGCTTCTTAAACTTCTTAAATAAACCATTCAAATATTACAGAAACCATCATGATATTTTGATATATTTTGGCTTATTTGTAGCCATTTGTGAGGTACATTCTCACTATCTTTTAGCTTGAACTTATTTGGCTAGCTTTTAGCTTATTTTGGTCATACCCATTTTGTAGCTATTTTATCAATTAAAATGTTTTTGTAAAACTTTGACTTGGATTGTCTGATTTCTTTTCTATTATTTATTCAATCGAAATTTTTGTTGTTGTTGCTGTTTAATGAGGCTAGCTTCTAGATATTTTTGAGCAAGTTAAGCTAATTCTTAGCTACTTAAGCCTAAAAGATATTAAAATACATTTACCTGCTTATAGTGGACCACGCCCCTGCAAAGCGGAGAACTCCTACACCCACAGTGACAGGAATGCAGTCTCATCACCACTACAGCAAAACACAACACAGCAGAGAAGCCTCTCCCTGTTGTTCTTAGGGCGGGCATACACGTCGTTGATACCATCACACACTGTACGAGTGATGTACGGCCAAAGCTCACGATTTATGTATTCACACTGTACGGTCCGTTCATCGAACACGAGCAGAGAGCTAGCTCAATAAACGTGGACAGTATGTTTATTGTTTATTTATTATTTATAGTTTATTACGTTTATTGTGGAAAGTGCCACAGTTCTATCAATCTCGCCTCCATATTTTCATGCCACCGACGCCTCGCCATGGTTACTATCACTTTGCGCAGGCGCACTGAGGGAGATATTGCTCCGGTCGGCTCGGGGCTCTGCTTCCACTGTACGAAAGAATTTGTCGGCCGACCAAAATTTCTGACATGTCAGAAATTCTTTCGACCGTCCGACGGTGGTTCGGGAACAGACAATCGGCCCTGGTTACCCCCTGTACACTGTACGGAAAAAGCCGCCCGACGAAACGGGAAATCGGGCCGAGCGTCGCCAGGTCGTGCGTCTCAAAAATCGGGTCAAAAACGGGCTAAAATCGTACAGTGTATGCCCGCCCTTACTTCTTCATATGTCTGAAAAACAGTGACAACAGAGGAAATATAGCTCACACCAGAAACAGTTTAACTTTGTCTTAAACCACCGCTGGAGTTTATTTCAAACTACAGAGCTGTGCACTGATCCATAACCAGCCCTGCTGCTTTGACGGACTCATGGAAACGAGTTTTTGAATAGAATTTCATCGTGAAATTGCTCCTTTAACTTAAAGCACTGAATTTAGCTGCAGAGAACAGATTTTTCAAAAAAAATTCTCGAAAGAATCTTGAAAGAAAGTTGGTAACTAAAAATGTTTGGTGTTAGTCAATGTTTAATCAAAGCAAAAATAATAATTCAATAATAATAATTCACTTCTTGTAGAAACCTAAATCTAGTTTCCAGGTCTAGTTCTTTGTCTTTTTTGCTATTTTCCGTGATATATTGTTAGCAAATGCTTTTATCTTTTATTTACACAGCAAGTTTTCAGTTTCAGCTATTGGTGTCATTTTTCGTTCTACCTGTTGACCACTAGAGGCCAGTACATGCAATCTTCATATGTGCAGTAAACCTGATGTTGCTATAGCTTTGGCTGAATATCTAACAAACAAACAAAAAAAAGCATTTAGATATCAACATGTTTCTTAAGGGTGGTTAAGTTAGGAAAACATTATATATACATATACGGTAATTATTTGTAGCATTAAAAATGAACAAATACCTCTATATTATAAAAATAGAGGTAAAAGGAGTAGTAGTAGTAGTAGCAACAGCAATATTAGCAAAAATTACCAAAATAAAACATAGAAAAAAGTTTAAATCATCTTAATTTACCCATAACAATAATAAAAACATCCTCCAGTAAAAGGTAAATATCCAACCTTCACACAGGCCATAAAATATTTGAATTAAAAAGCCTCATTAAAACTATGTTGGTACCACAGACAGGCCATTAGCCAGACTACAGTGATTGTGGATGTGAATGACCATGGTGACAGTGAAGGATGTTGGTTGTCAGTGTCAGGAAACAGCCTCACCTCCTCACTCGTCAGGAAACTTTCTCTGTTAGATAGGACTGTAAAAAATGCTGTTAGTTCATACCAGTTTCCTAACACACAAAACTAATTCAAATAAAGATCAAATAAAGGTCTGATCAAATAAAGAATCAAATACGAGATCTCAAATTTTAAAAGTTTTACTTGCAAGCAAGGAGTGCAGAACAGTGGTTACATTCAGAACTGCACTGAGGAACTCCTCAGCACTCAAAGCTTAAATACAGTTTTTTTACATACACATCAATGGTCAGCACCTTAACCCTTTACAGCCATGCGGTGTTGTCGCGCAACTTCTGAGCACTGATTGGCAAAGGCTGCTTCAAACAAAGATTCTCCACCAATAGAAACACCCACTGTGTCATTCCAGTGTTGGTGAAGCCATGTGTATTATTTATTTTGACTCAACCAAACAGTGGCTGTACAGTAAACAAACAGGACTGCAGCTGACCGCACTATGCCTGTGTTTGCTGTCAGACTGCAAATTGAGATCACTTGTTAGCTGTGCAGCTTTCGCACCGTGCAGCAGGAAGAGGGCGCTGTTCACCCAGCAAAAGGAGAGAGGAGATCGAGGCTCACAGGCAAATGGAGGAACAAGGAGAAGGTTGATGGAAAGATGTCCTCCAGTGCATTTGCCGTGTTGAGGAGAGAAGGCAGAAGGTTGAGCAGGAGGTTGGCAGAGTTAAAAAATATTCAGAACATGACCAGGATGCACATGGACAGGTGGAGCAGTTTTGAGACATATTTTAAATGGCAACATTGAGGAGAATTAAGTATTTTGTTGAGTAATACAGGGGACTATTTGACCAAAGATCACAGAGATGGAGATGACTGGCAGGGAGAGGAAGGATATGACAAAAAGACAATATGAAGATAGTACAATATACACTACACTAAGACATGCCACATCTATACTCAGTTACGCTATACTGAGATTATTTAGGTATGCTATGCTATGCTAAGCAACACTATACCATGGTTTACACTCAGTAACACCGTTATTCCTACTTTTTACTTTTTTCAGTAACGGTTAATCTAACTAATTACTTTATCTATCGTTATAACGCCGTTACCGTCACCAACTCGCCGTTACTGCGCGTTACTGAAGTTACTCATTGAAGCTGTCATCCGACTTTGCTTACACAGACACAGGAGCTGCAAATGTGTGTGTTTTTCCCCTATGGCGGGTGTTTACACACAAATCCACCACACAGGTCGAGCAGCACACGCACACAAACTTTCAGAGATGGCGGGTCCGGAGTCAAAGGGGAAGACGGCGTTTTCGAGGTGGAAATACAGACACTACTTTAACCTCGTCGAGGTAAAAGGTAAAAATGTACATGTTCAGTGTACATTATGCCCCAGAGCAAAGAGCTTGTCCACGTCTGGTGTAAGCAGCTCCAATTTAATGAAGCACTAGTGATGTGTCGTTCGCGAGTGACTCGTTCAGTATGAACGAATCTTTTATAAGACTCGTGACTCCCGAGTCATATGAAAGATTTGTTCATATTGAACTCACAAATCTAATGAACTAGAACTAACTAATCGTTCACTGTGAACTAATCTTTCAATACGAACAAATCACTCTCTACGAACTAATCTTTACCTGCGAACTAATCTTTCATTGTGAACTAATCTTTCACTACGAACGAATTACTCTCTGCGAATTAATCTTTCACTGTGAACTAATCTCAGATTTATTCCCACAGAGTCGTTCAAAAAATCGTTGTCACAGATTTGTTTTCGCATATTCGTTTCAGCAGAGTCGTTCTTGTAAATTAGTGATGTGTCGTTCGCGAGTGATTCGTTCAAAATGAATGAATTAATTCATATGACTCGTGATTCCCGAGTCATATGAAAGATTCGTGACTCGTGACTCCCGAGTCATGAAATATTTGTTCATATTGAACTCACAAATCACTCTCTGCGAACTAATCATTCTCTGTGAACTAATTTTTCACTACGAACTAATTACTCTGCAAAGTAATCTTTCACTGTGAACTAATCTTTCGCTGTGAACTAATCTTTTGCTTCGTTTTCGCAGATTCGTTTCATATGTCACGTGAAAGAGAGCTGTGGTGTGGTGTGTATTTATTTCTTAGCTTTTCGCATGGTTTTAATTGCTTATGGCATTTTGTGTACTTGGTAGACTTTGTCAGCGGAAGCAAACCATGATGCCTTCAGTATTTAGTGTCGGAGAACCGCAGCCTTCTTTACAACGCCCACAATAGGGCTAAAGCGCCACCAAAATGCCATAAGCAATTAAACCATGTGAAAACATAAAGAAAAACACACCACAATGCAGACATGGGGACTCGAGTCTGAGACTCGGACTCGAGTCGCACTTAAGTCGCACAAACAAAGACTTGTGACTTGACTTGAGACTTGCCCTCTAAGACTCGAGACTTGACTCGGACTTCGGTGTTATGACTCGCAAGTCGTGAATAAAGTCCATAATCAAGGAATTATCTATTTTATCATTTAACTAATTTCACTTTTTCCGATGCGTTTCCCAGCGTTATAGAAAAATCGCAGGCAGAAGTAGTTTCCTCCCTTGATATCGCGCGCTAAGGTTTGTAACGCATGCGTGCTGCCTCAAGTTTAGGTTTCATATCACAGTGACCATGGCGGCGGCAAGTCAGACTGGAGCGATTCCTTTTGTCATTGCATTTGCTTATAAAGACTTTGCG
>NC_024327.1:6161667-6171873 GCF_000523025.1 Cynoglossus semilaevis | reverse complement strand
CAGAAATCAAATATTTTGGAAACAGACCACAAGAATCCAATGTGCAGTAACATTCACAAGACACAGCCAAACACTCTCTGCTGGGAACTTCATCTGTAACAGATAATATAGAAATGTGTACGTTAACAAAGATGAGTTAGGACCTTACATCAAAAGAAATGATTTAGTTTCTTAAAAACTACATCACCTTATGGAGACTTTTAAACTGCCCATTAAAGAACAGGGAGCTTGCCACAACGGCACTGAGATAAAATATGGCTTCCTGATAAAATGATAAATATATTTGTTAGTGCAAAAGTACAGTACAGCCATAGACCATGTCAAGTAATTTCCATTCAAAAGTAACACATGCCTTGATTCATAAAACGGTTAGAATTTATGTGAAATTTGCCTTTTTCTCCGTTTTGTGTAGTTCCAATGCACACAAAAGAAAATAAACCGATTATATACCTAAGAAAACATAGAGATCAGCGTGGTCGTGTGTGAGTATATGAATGGGTATGGAGTAAGAAGGTGGTTGTGAATGTGGGTGTGGCTGTGTCTGGTAATTTCTCCATCAGTCTTGAGCACACTAGATTATAAGATGAGAAGCAAACAGTTTCTTAAAGCGACAGTACAGCATGAAGCAATGATAATAAATTAAATTCTTCCAACACTTATACAATACTGTAAATCCTGCGCTAATTTAGTAAGGAACTGTTTTAAAACACCTGGAAAATCACAGCGCTATTAGACATTCGAATTGCATACACATAAGTTCGAAGGCTACATGAGGAAGTTTTATGACTACAAGAAAATGACGCAAATTTAGTAAGGTACTATATGAAAATGACGATAAATTGCAGTATTAGCTATTCAAACTGCATTCAGACACAATCTCATGCACATGGCAAAGTTGAAATAAGTTGACTGCATTGCATACTGGTCATATAACGTATTAAAAATAAAAGAAACTAACCTTGTTTAACGGTGGGGTAGCAGAAAACTATGGCTTGTCTGCAGTGGCAAATTGGCCGATGTGCGCATGCGCAGTTAACTCGGGTAGGAAAAAACTATAGGTAGGAGAAAACTTCAGAACAACGGCGAAAGATTCGTTCATAGCGAAAGATTAGTTCAGAGCAAAAGATTAGTTCACAGAGAGTAATTCGTTCGTAGTGAAAGATTAGTTCGCAGAGAGTGATTTGTTCGCAGTGAGTGATTCGAGAGTGATTCGTGAGTTCAATATGAACAAATATTTCATATGACTTGGGAGTCACGAGTCACGAATCTTACATATGACTCGGGAGTCACGAGTCATATGAAAGGTTCGTTCATTTTGAACAAATCACTCTAGAACGACACATCACTAGCGCGATCCAATACAAACTGGGTCGCATGATGCGTGCCCGTTTCTGTTCTTCAGCATATCACCAATATGAAGTTACAGAAATATTTCTTATACAGCATGACTCTCTACAGTCTGTGTAATGTCTTTAATGTATGTGCGAGAGAATTGTTTCTGCTGATAGTACAAGAAAGTGCAGAGAAACGTCAGCGGGGAGGCAGGCAGTACTCCGCCTCACCTCAAGGGGGCGTCCGAAGGTCAAAAATTAAATTTGTGCTGCACTCTATACTTGAATTTGTTTACAGTCAATATGAATTTCTTAGACACAAGAAGGGTGCTCTATCCATTTGTATAAAGAAACGTTGTTTGTAGGACAAATATGTTGCTGTGTATATGGTTGTGTTGGTGTAAGTGTAATTGAAAGAGGAATGCTGATGGATATGAAGCATTACCAGATGTATGCTGTTGGAGGAATAGTGGAATAAGATGCTCTTTTTAGTTCTTACAATTGTAAATCTGACTCAGAGGAGTCAGTGCCTCACCAGCCATGAACTTCACCGCATGTCACTGATGTCAACAGTTGATTCAGACTCCTTCAGAGCCGTCATAGGCAAAATACCTAAGAGAGGAGGAGCCGGTCCGCCGTGCAGAAAGACATTTTCTAACTACAATCACTGGTTAAATGGCTAAGATGGTGAGATGACTTGGTTGGCTGGGTGGATGAATGATTGTATGCATGGAGTGTTAGGAAGGAGTGTATGGATGGATAGATGAATGAATGTTTAGGAATTAAAGTTGGATTTGTTCAACAAATTAATATACATTTTCAGTACAATTTTAAAAGCACTTCTGTTAAACTGTTTACTTTTCTTTTTAAGAACATACATGGAGCACTGTATGTCCACCAGTTGTCTTAAGTTTTGTGAAAGTGTGATTTGTTTAATTTACACTAGAGAGTTTAAAGCACTTTGTGCAAAAGAGCACAAGAGAAACTCCACAGACCTACTTCTTTAGGATTTAAAATCTTAGGATCAGAACTCAATCTCCATTCATGGCTTTTGTTTTCACCATGATATTTTGATATCTGAATCCATTTCAGATTCACTGAATTGATAAACGTTTGAGGTAGAACATAGACGGGTACACAGTGAAAAAAGATGTAACTGTTACGCTCACTCTGTTAAACTGTTTACTGTTTATGGTATTTCTTTTTTCTATTGTTGTATGTATTTACTTTATACCGTCTCAGGTTCTATGAAATTTCCTATAAATATTAATACTATTATACAGTAAATGGAAACTTGACTAGTTTTCATTTATTGGCCAGTGATAATGGTGTTTTTTTCTTTTCTTTTTTTTTCTAGGTTTCAAACCAGGCTGTGTGGGTGGAGGAGGACAAGCAGTGTCTGCCTCCGTCATGTGCGCTAATACAGTGTCACCACATTAGTGCTTGGTGATTCAAAGCATATTATTTATTTACTGCGTCCACCTTCTCCCCCACCCAACTCTTGGGTATTTTGATATTATGAGCAGATAACAATATTGCAATTCTATAGTATACTATGCTATGCTATGCAATGCTGTGCGATGCTCTGCTATACACTGCATAGCACTTCACTACACTACAATATACTACACAGTGTTCTACTGCACTACACTGTACTAATGCTGTATGATATACAATATAAAATGCTTCACAAAAATAAACAACGGTATACAGTACTGTAGTATGTAAAACTGTATCTGGTTTTTCTTGTGTATTATTAGCTTTTTCTGATATTTTGTCATTTTTTAGCTTTGTTCCTGACCCCTGATACTTTTTAAGACACTGCCGCCAGCAACATATTCTAACCTCTCACTGTTCCAACTACCATCACCACCACTGCTGCTGCTGGAACGGCAGCCACTGCCTTACTGTGGTTTCACCTCAGAGACTCATAAATACTGTAACCACTGCTTCACACAGGTCTTCCCAGCTGGTGAAGTGCACCAAACCAATCTTCTTTGTCCATGACATTGTACTACACTACACTATACTATACCATACCAAACCATATTATACTATACTATACTATACATTGTAGTATACTGCACTGTAGTGTGCTGTACATTTCATCTATATATCCATTCTCTATATCTCAAAGTTCATATTCGATCTCTGATTGAAATTATTTTCCATACACATTCTCATTTCCCTGGAATCTCGACTGTCATCCTAACACTCACACATTCTCTTCACACTCTGCAACACTCTCACTTCTGTGACTCTGAAACTCTTTGTTCTTCCTCCTCCAGTGCTTTGATATGCCAGCTATTTATTCACCAGCACTAAGCAAGTGTTTCAGTGAAGAGCCTTTCTGTGTGTCACGTAAAGGCCACTCAGCTCGTGGAGCTTTCTTAGATCCACTGATCTTGTCTGATGTGCACTCTTCAGTCTGGTCCCTGAGATCCCTCTGTCCCTGATGTAGATAATCTCCTCCATCTGTTACATGGACACTCACACATGCAAAACACACACACAGAGACACAGTGCCTGGATCTAAGCTGTCATCTGTGATGGTGGATGATCCTCTGTGGCTGCTGTCACTCAGCTACTCCGTGTGCCGACAGTGTAATTGATATGCATGTGACTTGACTACAGAACTGTGACACTATAGATTTTAATAATACTATACTACATGAAATGCACTATATTATGACATACTATTCCATATTATGCTATGCTATACTGCACTATACTATACTATACTCTATTGTGAAAGAAGGCACAAAATCCATCATCCATAATTAACTGCATGCTTTTTATGCAACTGGTGGTGAAATCACTTTCTTGTTTTCAGGGGACTGTGTTGTTGTGTGTTTGCAAAGTGCAATGGTGGAGCTTGTGTGTATGTGTGCGTGTCTTAAAGGTAGGTTCACTAAACAGCTGAGCAGCTTTGTACTTGTATGCGCCTGTTTACAGGTGTATGTGACTGATTGGTCAGTCCCCGAAAGAGAAGAAAGATGGGTGTGTAGGCTGTAGAGAAATTGCTGGATTGGACTAATCTGAAAAGGAAGGACGTGGTGAGGAGATGGGTCAGTAGGCCTCTAACCTTCAAACACACAAGCACACACACAAACACACACCCACAAAATTCTGTCAATAATAGTTATATACACAGGGACAGCAGCAGTTAGGTTGTGTCAATAGCTTCAGTGGAAATGTTTGACTTTTAGTCTGCAGTGCGTGTTGATACATTTATGGCTAACTTTAACCCATATGTTAATGTACATGATTCCACTAAGGTTTCTGCAAAGCTATTGAAAGCTCTGGTTAGGTTTTTACCATTAAGTTCAGACACATACATGATAAGAAAATATTGATCTTCCACAGTAACTATTTGAATGTATTGTTATTAAAAAATTCTACTTGTACCAAATTACAGCATCACATCAGCGTATGCATATACTGCAAACCTGTAGCTTAAACAACTGGTCTGACTGTAGTCTTGTTCTTTTATGGAGATTTTCACACCTGCTTCTTAAGGCAGGTGTCGAGAGCACCAGCGACGATGAAGGAGGGATTCTTGGAAGTAATTAGGTGTCATTACATTTTTACTTTTTTTCGAAATGCAGCTCAAGTAAACTCTTCAGACTTGTGAAGAATCTTGGAGCATGTTCATTAAATTTATTTAATCAAAACATTGTCATTATTGGTCATTTGCTCAGGTGTCTGCTAAAGCAATGGTATTTAAAAAAACAAGCAATTTGTCCCTCTCTTGCAGGCACAAAGGCATTGACAGTCTTTGAGGAACCCTACAGTGAAAAGGCACTGGTTTTGGGTTTGTCCTAAATTTGAATTATGCCTCCTTTCCAGACCCTTTGGTGTCACAGTTGTGTCATCACATGGGGACAAGCAACAGCATGTGCAGGCACAGAGGCTACGATAGCCAGCGAGCAACACAACATATGAGGAAAAGGCTTGTAAAAAAAGAAAAAAATGCTGGTTTCTGATTCTTGAACACAAATGTAGGCTGCTTTTCAGGGCCTTTGATGCTCAAAACAGCACATACAATATCGGGTTTTGGTGAACTCCAGAAGCCAACATTTTGGTACTGTCAATCCTTTGAACCTGGAATATACCAGTTTTCTGGAATTTTAGTGTTGTATTGTCCACACAGCAGAGCAGGAGGAATTGTACTTTCTTGCCAACAGCAAAAACAAATTAGCATAACTGTGTCCATCGACTGAAAGATAAAGATGTGATGAAAGTTTAAGCAACTTTGTACTAATGCTGCTGGGTTTTACTATCCCTACTGTACTTGAATACAGAAACCTGAATTTTAGTAGTAGTAGTAAGTAGTAACAGCCTTGTCACACATTGTCACGATGGCAGTCGTGACTGTTGTTTCCCTGTGTTCCCCCTTGTTTTCCCCATCCTTGTGTTCTGTTTACTTGTCTCTGTCTGTGTTGTGGGCGTGGCACATTTCCCTGGTCCCTCCTGGATAATCACAGATGAAGCACACCTACCGTTCCTCAGCTCACCTGCCTTTCATCAAGGCACTCATCACTCCAACTGTATATAAACCCTGGCCTTCCTCCCACTCCTTGTCAGATCATTTGTTCAGCCACTGTGGTAGTTCACGTTCAGATCGCCTTAAACTATTGTTCCTTGTGCTTCCTGTTGATTTCCTGACCGATCTCTAACCACCTATTCTCTTGTGCTTAGGTCCACCACCATCTTCACCTCCTGCCACCTGCTTGCCTGCTCTCCACCAACCATCTCCAGACAGTCCACACTCCGTGCCTCCTCCATCCATTCCAACCATTGCTTCACCTCAGTCATTCCCTCCACCTCGCTATTGGACCCTCTCCTTCCCCTTTTCTCCCACGTCACAATAAATCCCCTTCTCTCACCAACCGTTTTTTGAGCCTGTATTTTGGGTCAGTGCCTGTGTAACCATGACACACATATAGATACAGACACACATGGTGGAAGACAGACTGCTAATGAAACAAAGGAGAAAACATGGGAATCATAGACAGATATTAATGCTAAGGTTCATACACAAAATTTTTGTTATCTTGTGTTTCGATTTTGTTTTTGCATTTTCTTAGTTAACAACTGAACAGAAAACATTAACAAAACCACTTCAATGTTTTTTTCACTGCCCACCCTCTACCCAAAGAATTTTCTCTCTGAAGACAGTGTCGAAATACACACACACGCACAAACCTAGCCATACTCACTGTATACACATGCACACACTGACAGATGGCACCTCAGTGATCACATCTGCCCACTCACCTACATTCACCCTTTAGTTCCCCTAGTGTTGCTACATCTCTCTTTGAAAATGTTTGGATTCAAAAGGATAAGGAATCGAAGCAGCATTCTTCACTCAATAAAATTTTATATATATGAATGATTTATTTTTCTCTTTTTCCTTTGTTTTTTTTTTTTTTTTGGTCTACCATCTTCATGCTTATACACAGATTTACTGGCAACAGGTGAAGTTTGCACATCAATTGGCTTCGATTCCACCTCTGCCCTACATCCTTGTCTGACAGGTCTTACGAATAGGGTTCTCGGACCAACAAGCAAAGGCAGAGTTCTTGTTCTTCCAAACAATTATGGTGAGCTGGTTTTACCAAAGAATGAACCAGATACATCTCTGCTGTCCACCTGCCTGCCAGCTCCTCTTACTTTTACACTTTTTTAAATTCACATTTTTAAAACTTTTCAGATTTTTTTTGTTTTATTATCTCTTATAGGGCAAGATGGCTTTAAAAGAAAGCTTAGAATTAGAATAAATCACATGGCGAAAATAATTATTCGCTAATAGCACTGTGCGAGCAAAGGCAGAGTTCTTGTTCTTCCAATCAATTATGAGCTGGTTTCACCAAAGAATGAGCCAGATACATCTCTGCTGTCCAACTGCCTGCCAGCTCCTCTTACTTTTACACTTTTTTAAATTAACATTTTTAGAACTTTTCAATATTTTTTTTGTTCTATTATCTCTCGCTAATAGGGCAAGATGGCTTTAAAACAGAATAAGAATAAATCACAGGGGAAAAATAATTATTCGCAAATAGCACTGTGCAGATTTCTGAGCAGACACAAAACCCTCGAGGCACAATAGACGTCTCTAAATGTTTTCTATAGCGTGACTAAACTCTGCAAACAAACTACATGTATGAACATTTTTGTAAACCTCACAAGAAGAACATGGGCTAGGACTAATTAAATATATTTGTATGTATTTATATTAATCTATATATTTAGTATATGTAATAAATACATTTGCTGATAGACATAGAGTTCTTTCTGTAAACTATTTACATTTACATGTTTATTTTTTTGCAGAAACAATAAATAGCTATCAAGGCAGGATGGAGTGAAAATCTGTGGGTTTTTTTTTTAGAATATTTTGGTTCTTTTTTAGAGTTGAACACAAGAACAAAGTGTATTCCCACTGAAAAGTCAACACAAGTTATTCTGCCGGGCAACTCACCCTGCACTCAAACTGAGCCCCACTCTGTGTGAGTCACTAGCAGGAACATCGACTTGTGAGAACCGATGCTCTGAGGCTCACCCACCCGTCCTGTCGCTACATCGTGGAATGTGCTCCAGTCTCTCGACTGCCCGTGGTAGATGCCTTCTTCCCTTCTCTTCCCTTCCCTCAAATGTCTGGGCCAACAGGGCCATGAAGTAATAACATTGTACAAAAATGTATCAGCACCTGCCAAAAATGTACCAGCCTTTGGCCTGGTGGCTTTTCCGAACCTTCTTGTAACAAACACACGTTAGATAAAAAAAAGATGTTAAAAAAACGCCACCATCATCAGAGAGAGACAGAAAACATCTAACCCTAACCCTAACCCCACCCCACCCAAAACACCAGGCTCCTTCACAATCTCATGCTGTACAATTTTTTTTAACTTACTTTCTGACTCACTTATGGCAACAATCACTGCTGTGGCTGCAGCAGAGTGTTATTGATGGTGGGCGGGGCTCTTTGTCTTTAAGATACAGGTTTGAAAAAAAGACAACACAGTTCTTGTTGACCAAAAAAACTTTCAAGTGGAAATTACCATGCACAGATGGGTGTCTAGTGAGCACATCATTACAGCATATCCTCAGGGACAACTCTGTCTTGTTGGACAACTAGGAGCGATGGAGAGCTGTGTGTCTGTATTAATATATGTGCTAGAGTGTGTATGAGTCTGTATTAATGTTTGTGCACAAGGGAATGTGTGCATGGGTGTGTGTGTGTGTGTGTGTGTGTAATGGGGGGAAATCTCTTGAAGTTCTTCCTATGGCTCTTGAGGCATAGGAACAGAGGCAGTGAGATATTGTGTGGTAACATTCTCTGGCTGAAAATTGTGGTGTCGACGGATTGGATGGGTGGGTGAATGAGGCGGAGTGCTTACATTACATTTCTCACTCTTTTGATTGGTGCAGAGCAGAATGAGCAACACCCATTAAGACTGACCTCTGATGGCAAACTAGATAAAGGCGGGTGTCGTGGGAGGAGGATTCTCCGACTTGGTCAGTCCTAGTGAAGAGGAAAGACAAGGAAGGGCAAGGAAGGTAGAACGAAATGACAGAGGGGTGAGGTGTATGCAGGAAGTTGGGACGGAATAGACAAAGGAAAGTAAGGGTGTTGGATGCTGGGTCATTGACCAGTGCTGTTTTATAGGCTGCAGCCCAGCTGCTTGGCCCTCTCCTGAGTGTCCTACAGGCGCAGCAGGCTGGCGCTGGAGTATCCCTCATAACTACAGCTGCTACGCAGGCTGCCTCGCTCATCTCCTGAGTTGCTTACGCTGCTTGTGCTCCACTCCAGGTCAACCAGCAGGTAGTCTGTCCCCTCCACATCCACATCCAGGTCTTCTGTTGTCACAATGTGGTACACAAAACAAGACAGGTTACAAGAAGAGATGACTATGCAATAAAGCAGTGAAGATATATGACAGTGCTTTGTCAGTCACCAACTTACCCTGGTCTGAGTCCGACTTTTCCGAGGACACGGTGGAGCCGGTACTGTCCATGCGGGTTCTCTCCACCCCCAGCTGCTCCAGGCGCCTCCTCAAATGTCTCTGCTCCTGCTGTAACTGCTCTAAAGTATGCTGAGCTTTTCTGTCGCTCTCCTCCAACCTCTGCAACACCACGAGAAGAGACAACACAGAAACCCTTAGGTGGAGCCCTTCAAATTGCTGCTCAGCTTATCGTCTTATCTATGACATTTTAGTCTCTTCAGCAAACAGCAGCAACACACAGCACTCTTTATTAGCAGTGTGCTTCACACACAGACAGAGACCTTGATGTGATCTTTGGCCTTCATCAACAGGCTGAGGGTGGTGTGCCTGTTAGCCTCCGGTCCCAAGGGAACAAGAGATTTCAGTCGCTCTAGACAAAGCCGTAAATGTGCCCTTCTGCAGGAAGAGAGATGAAACAAAAAATAATAATTAAATACTCATTTACATATTTTTAAATTGAAGAAGTGTAAGGTAAAACAGACACAGTACTTTCACTCTTGTAATTTGCCATTATGCTTCCTTTTTTAATCAGGGCCAACTGAATGCAAAACTGAAAACACTAAAATGCACTAAAATTTTGTAACTGTCGTCAGAGACTTAGAATTGAGTGAGCGTCTTGATCAGACCAGGTATTTCCAACCATACCAACAGGATACACTCACTCATTCTAAATATCCATCCATCCATCCATCCATCTTCAACCGCTTATCCGGGGCCGGGTCGCGGGGGCAACAGTCTGAGCAGGGACACCCAGACTTCCCTCTCCCTCGACACTTCCTCTAGCTCTTCTGGGGGGACCCCAAGGCGTTCCCAGGCCAGCCGAGTGACGTAGTCGCTCCAGCGTGTCCTAGGTCTTCCCCTGG
>NC_024327.1:6156033-6160118 GCF_000523025.1 Cynoglossus semilaevis | reverse complement strand
GTGGTGGGAAACTGCTTCCCTTTCCTGAGGCGCCGGATGGTTTGCCAGAATTTCTTCGAGGCCGACCGATAGTCCTCCTCCATGGCCTCCCCGAACTTTTCCCCGACTCGAGTTTTTGCTTCCGCGACTGCCCGAGCTGCAGTCCGCTTGGCCTGCCTGTACTTTTCGGCTGCTTCAGGAGTCCTACGAACCAACCAGGCTCGATAGGACTCCTTCTTGAGGTTGACTACTTCCCTTACTTCCGGTGTCCACCACCGGGTTCGGGGATTGCCGCCACGACAGGCACCGGAGACCTTACGTCCGCAGCTTCGGACAGCCGCATCAACAATGGAAGTGGAGAACATAGTCCACTCAGACTCAATGTCTCCAGCCTCCCTCGGGACCTGTTCAAAACTCTCCCGGAGGTGGGAGTTGAAGGCCCCCCTCACCGGGGATTCTGCCAGACGTTCCCAACAGACCCTCACGATACGTTTGGGTCTGCCAGGTCTATCCAGCTTTGCCCCTCGTAAGCGGAGCCAACTCACCACCAGGTGGTGATCAGTTGAGAGCTCAGCCCCTCTCTTCACCCGAGTGTCCAATACATACGGCCGGATGTCAGATGACACGACTACAAAGTCGATCATTGACCTCCGGCCTAGGGTGTCCTGGTGCCAAGTGCACTGGTGGACACCTTTATGCTTGAACATGGTGTTTGTTATGGACAAACTGTGACTAGCACAGAAGTCCAATAACAAAACACCACTCGGATTTAGATCGGGGAGGCCGTTCTTCCCAATCACGCCCCTCCAGGTGTCACTGTCGTTGCCCACGTGGGCGTTGAAGTCCCCCAACAGGACGATGGAATCCCCGGGAGGAGCACTGTCCAGTACTCCTCTCAGTGTCAGCAAGAAGGCCGGGTATTCTGCACTGCTGTTCGGCCCGTAGGCCGAAACTACAGTGAGGCACCTGTCCCTGACCCGAAGGCGCAGGGAAGCGACCCTCTCACTCAGTGGGGAGAACTCCAACACACGACTGGCAAGCTGGGGGGCTATAAGTAAGCCTACGCCAGCACGCCGTCTCTCACCGCGGGCAACTCCAGAGTAGAAAAGGGTCCAGCCTCTCTCAAGGAGTTGGGTCCCAGAGTCCAAGCTGTGTGTGGAGGTGAGCCCGACTATATCTAGTCGGTATCTCTCAACCTCCTGCACGAGCTCAGGCTCCTTTCCCCCCAGCGAGGTGACATTCCATGTCCCCATAGCTAGAGTGGTTGTCCAGGGATTGGGCCGTCGTGGTCTCCGCCCACAACCGCCACCCAAATCACAAGGCACCGGCCCCTTGTGGGCCTTCCTGCGGGTGGTGGGCCCACTGGAAAGCGGACTCACGTCGCTTGTTCGGGCTGAGCCCGGCCGAGTCCCGTGAGCAAGGACCCGGCCACCAGGCGCTCGCCTGCGAGCCCCAACCCCGGGCCTGGCTCCAGAGTGGGGCCCCGGTGACGCCAATCCGGGCGACGTGAACCTCTTTGCTGTATTTTTCTTCATCACAAAGGGGGGGGTTGAACCGCTATTTGTCTGATCCGTCGCCTCATTCTAAATAAAGGGTTTATTTTTTAACTGTCATGTGAACAATGTGTGCAATTTCCTGTGCTGTAAAATTAAGCTTTTTTTTAATATAACCAAACCCATTTATCCTTGGTGCTTGTACTTATAGGTTCTTTTTGTGATGGCTTTTATAATGCAAAAGGAAATTAGATTAACATAGAAGCACAAACATCCCAGTGTCCCCTCCTCAATGTATTTCCAGAATATAGGTGATGCCAAATTTAGTAAACAATAGAAGTGATGTTTCACTCCTTATTTTTATTTGCCACCATGTGTCGTACTGCAGCTCTAGGACTGTTGACATGCACCACACAAATAGAAACAGGTTTTAGCAAACACAAACACTCTAGGTCAGACAAATTATGTACCAAGAAAAACCCAATTAGCACAAGATGTAAACACACCTCACTTATCTAAAGCACAAAAGAAACTTCAACCTCAGCCACTCCTTCACAGTCTCCTATCACTGCAACCTTGAGATCAATGGATTAAAAATGTCAGCTAAAAACAAAAGGCGGAAATGATGGCCAAGGACAAGAATCCAAAAGAAGAGATTGGGCATGTAGTGAAGAAGAGGCTGGAGATTAAGTGGTTGGTGAAGACGGTTACCAGGAATAACAAAAAAGGAAATATGACGTATGTCGGTCAAATTTTCATCAATTACATTAAAAATGGCTCCAATCAGATCAATCATCCATTCATCTTGTCCACACGGCTTCTTTTGTTAGAGAATGAAAAAAAAAAAGAGAAAGACACCATGAAGATGAAGATGGTGAAGAAGAGGTCAACAAGGACAACTGACTTCACTGCAGAAAAAACAAAACATGATGTAAATAGAAGGAAACAGTCTGATGGTATTACTCAAGACGAAGCAACCAACAGAAGATAACAATAGGTTTGGAACTTTCTCTTTTAGATCCCTGTTCTCCTAGATGTCACAATTACAACATTATCACATATTGTTCTTAAAAGTATGTTTTAAGCAGCACTGAGTAACTCCAGCCTTAAAAGGAAATAAAAAACATTGTCAGCCCTCCATGTCCTCCTGTATCACTGTGCTGCAGCTCTGAGCTGGCAGTTGGTTGGGCTATGGTGGGAGTTTTGTGACCACTTGACCTCTCTGTTGAACAACACACACCTCCAGGTCTAAGCTTGGTGGGTTTTTTACATATGTGTGGTGATTGAGCGAGTGGGCATGAGTATGATTGCTTCCTCCCAAACAGTGAGTTAGACTGTCACCCTGATATGACATGGTATAAACTTACTAATGGTACTAATAGATGTCACATGTGTTCAGGTCTTTGGGTTTGGCCACAATTCTAATGCATAACTCACAGTGTATCAGTGTGTATAGGTGTGAGATCCCAGGTGTTTTAGGACAGGCAATAGACGACACCTTTGACACTCTGCGGTCTGACTATTATTTCTTGTGTTTATGGCCAATTGATAGCCATGTGTATTATAAATATAGCTATTCATGGGTAAACATAAAACTACTTTCATAACTTCACAACTTTCCATATTTTGTTTTTATGGTTGACTGATCTTTTCCCCACGTGAAACTTTGTGTTTATGTTTTTTCTTTATATATTAGTTGTAGTGGCGCTTTGGCCCAGAGGCAATGTCAAGGTAAGTTATCCTACTGGTGTTTGTCTCTGTCGCAGTATGTGTCTATTTTGGTTTTTCACATTTCTGGAATTCAACTTTTCTATTGCTATGATAAATGTATAGTCTTCAACTGAAGTTGACCTTTGTTTAATTAAGTAGGGCAGTTAAGTGAATATGTGGTGCTTTGGCCCAGGGGCAATGTCTCTGTCATTGGCCACAGGAAGGTGAGGGGGGGTTGGTAGGGTGCAATGTGATTTGGGTTGCGGACGTGAAGACTGCTGCCCCAGCGACCCGGTAACGGATAAGCGGATGAAAATGGATGGCTGGATGGATATTAGTGTCATGTCTGTCTGTTTCCTTTTCCTGTTGTCTGCTTTGTAGGGTAATCTGTGGGATCACACTCACCTGTCTGTAATTAGCCTCACTTGTGTCACCTGGTGCTCCCTGTGTATATATACCCCTGTCCCTCACTCTGCCCTTGTTGGATCGTTGGATTGGATCATTGTGATTGTGTTGGATCATTGTATCTGTTCCTGTGCTCAGCTTAGTGTGTCCTTCGAGTTCTTAGTTTGTACTTAGTAGTTCATTCCTTGTCTGGTTTATGCCTTGTTCCTGGTCTTGTGAAGAAGTGAGTTTTTTGTTGCCTTGCACTTGTAAATAAACTACCTGCACCAGAAAGAGTCTCTCCAGTACTGCATTTGGGTCCTGCCTGCTTCCTGCGATGCCCGCACGTGACAGAATGATCCAAACAAGACTGGACCCAGCGTACTGGGAGGCGGATTTCGGTGCCACGCAGCTAGCATGGGAGAGAGTGAAGGCACAGTTGAGCGCTCTGCAACCTGACCACGGCTTAGCGTTCCCTGCAGCAGCCTCTCCATCTGTGGGACCTGTTTTTCCCACCCT
>NC_024327.1:6126876-6141912 GCF_000523025.1 Cynoglossus semilaevis | reverse complement strand
GCCACTGCCCCGGTGGTTCCAGAGGCGACGGTGGTCACAGCTCCGGTGGATACTGAGACGAAGGTGACCACACCTCCGGTGGTTCCTGAGGAAACGGTGGCCACACCTCCCGTGGTTCGGAGTACGACGGTGGTCACACCTCCACTGGTCCCGGAGGTAACGGTGGCCACACCCCCCGTGGTTCGGAGGACGACGGTTGTCGCATCTCCAGTGGTTCCAAGGGTGCTTGGGGACGTTGCACCCTCGGAGGTTTCTGTCTCAGTGACTGGCGCTCCCTCAGCAGTTCTTGGTCCGGCTGGTGGAGCTTTTGTGCCTATTGGTATGCCTTGGTCTAGGGGAGGGACTCCTTACCAGAGACACAAGTTCCCTAGACCAAGGTACAAAAAGGGCCAGGCCAAGTATTAGGGTACTTGGGCCTGGATTTTTTTTTTTCTTCTTCTTCCTTTTTTTTTCCCTTGGGGAAGGAAGGGTCAAAGTCATTTACACCTACTGAGGAGACTGAGGTCCTTCAGGGTGTGTAGGACACTCCTCAGAACCTTTTATGACTCTGTGGCGATTTGTACTATTCTACGCCATCATCTGTTGGGGGAGTGGTTTAACCTCTTGAGACAAAAATCGTCTGGAGAAGCTCGTTAGGAGAGCTAGCTTGGTCGTGAACTGTCCCTTAGAGACTCTGGAAGAGGTATGGACAATCCCTCTCACCCTCTGTTTGAAACTGTGGGAGCACTGAGCTCTTTTAGCAACAGGCTGCTGCAATCTCAGTGCAGAACTAAACGCTTTCGGAAGTCTTTCCTCCCATCAGCCATCAGACTGTTTAATGCACAACAATAGTACTGTTCTGGTCTTTCAACAGATTACAATCCCTCAACCAATATTGTTTGCCACTAAGGAGGGTTACTTCTTTTCTTTCTTTTCTTTACTTTCCTTCTATGCCGAATTAAGGCATACTCTTTTACTCTTTACATTTCGACCCAAAACTGCTGGAATCCTATCCGGAGCTAGCAGGCTATGCGGACTCAACGCTAGGCCGGACCCCAGCAGGGAGCTCTCCTGACAACAACAGGCCGAAGTGGAGACGAGGCAGACAGGGAGGAGCGACCGAAGGCTGCGGCGCCTGGCTAGCGCTGTCTCTGGGAAATAAAATGGACGAACTCCACGCCCGGATTGCCACACAGAAGAACATACAGGACTGCTCCATACTGTGTTTCTGTGAAACATGGCATGGGGAGAGGACACCGGATGAGGCAGTAACACCCGCCGGCTACACGATCTTCAGAGAGGACCGTAGTGTGATGGACAGCGGCAAGACTTGTGGTGGAGGTACGGCCGCCCTCGTCAAACAATCCTGGTGTACCGACAGTAAGATAATCTCCGATTTTGCTCCGAAAATGTGGAATATCTAACTCTGAGACTTAGACCATTTTATTTGCCCAGAGAACTGCAGTGCATTATTGTGAGTGTTGTGTACACCCCCCTTCCGCCAAGGAGGAGGTTGCATTGAGTGAGCTACATGACATGATCAATGGGCATGAAAACACCTACCCTGACACAGCTGTCATTATTGTGGTAGATTTTAATCACTGTAATCTCCGGAAAACAATGCCTAAACTGTATCAGTTTGTGAACTTCCCCACCAGGGGAAACAAAATTCTGGACAAATGCTACTGCAACATTAAGAATGCATATTCAGCTAAACCACTACCCCACTTTAGAAAGTCTGACCACCTGGCGATCCAGCTTAAACCAGTTTACAACAAAGGGCTAATGTCAATTCCAGTCACAATATAAACCATTAACACCTGGACTGACGACACACATGCTAGGCTGCAGGGCTGCTTAGAAGCCACAGACTGAAACACTTTCAAAGAGGCCACTAACGACATCCATGAATACACAGAAACTGTCAGCAACTACATCAGCTGGTGCACATCCATCTGTGCACCCCCCAAAACAGTACGTAAGTTCCCCAACCAAAAACCCTGGTTTAACACAGACGTAAAGCAGAAATTAAAGAAGAGACTTTCAAGTCAGGAGACCACGTGAGTACAAGAGAGCCCGGTACGAACTGCAAAAGTCCATCAAAGCAGCAGAGAGGGCTCACTCCCAAAAACCTGAAGGCTACTATCTCAACCACAACACACGCAGCATGTGGCATGTAATCAAGTCTGTCACAAACTACAGAAAGACCACAACAATCACAGACCCCCGGGACACTACACTTCCAGACAGCCTTTTTCTACGTCAGGTTTGACAGACTCAACACAAACACACCCTCAAAAGCATCCTGTGACTCCACGGACAGTGCCTTCCAGGTTACACACACACAGGTCCTGAAGGCTCTGAAAAAGGTGAACCCCCACAAGGTGGTGGGAGTGCCTCCCAGAGTACTGAGGGCCTGTGGGGAACAACTAGCTGGTGTGTACGCCGACATCTTCAACACATCATTATCCCAAGCCGTAGTCCCTCGCATCTTCAAAACCTCCATCATCATACCAGTCCCCTAGACACCAGACACAGCCACCCTAACTGACTTCAGGCCAGTGGCACTCACACCAGTTGCCATGAAGTGTCTAGAAAAACTAGTCCTTCCCTACATAAACCACATGGTCCCAGACAATGTAGACCGCCTCCAGTTCGCCTACCGCCCCAACCGATCAGTGGATGATGCCGTAGCAATAGCCCTCCGTCACACCCTGCAACACCTGGAAACCAGCAGTACGTGTGTCAGGATGCTCTTTCTGGACTACAGTTCTGCTTTCAACAGTATATGCCCAGGCAGACTGATCACAAAGCTGGCAGACCTGGGAGTCCCTACCCCCACCTGCAACTGGATTTTGGACTTCCTTACCGAAAGACCACAGGTGGTGACTGGTGTCCGCTGAGCTTACGGTCAGCACAGGATCACCACAAGGCTGCTGCCTCAGCCCCAAACTCTTCACCCTGTACACCCACGACTGTGCCTCCACTGAGAACAGCAACATCGTCATTAAATATACCGATGACACCACCATCCTGGGGCTCATCAAGGGGGGAGACGAGTCAAAGTACAGGGCCCTGGTCGACAACATCATTGTTTATGGAGAGGAAAACGACCTTATCCTCAACACAGACAAGACCAAGGAAATAATCCTGGACTTCAGGAAAAATCCTCCTCCTCTACAGCCTCTTCTCATCAGAGGGGCTGAGGTGGAGAGGGCAGAGAACCACAGATTCCTAGAACAGCAAGTTACGTCTGACCTGAGCTGGACTTACAACACCACAGCCACGGTGAAAAAAGCCCAGAAAAGGCTCCACTTCATCAGACTACTCAGGAAAGCTGGCCTGAACCACCGCCCTCTCACCAACGCCTACAGAGGACTGATAGAGAGCATTCTCACCACAGGCATAACTGTATGGCATGGGAACACCACACAGGCAAAGAGGAAGGCTCTGCAGAGAGTCATAAAAACTGCAGAGAGGATAATCGGATCAAAACTTTCTTCCATGGAGCACATGTACACCCAGCGCTGTTGAAAAAGAGCAGGGGGGATCATCAGAGACTCACTCCACCCCGCTCACTCTCTGCTCAGACACAAACGCAGCACATACAACCTGAGACAAAGCACAGCAGACAGTATAAGGACCCATAGAACTCGCTTTTTAAACAGCTTTTTCCCGGCCGCAGTTAGAATGATGGCAATTAAAAAATACTGTGGAAATTAACAAACACCTCATCAAAGCAATACTGTGCAATATAAATAAGTGCAATATGACTCATACTGCTGCAATAATGATTCACTGTCGGTCAATGTGCAATTCCCTCCTATGTTAAATGTAAAGTTCCATGATAAAATGTGCAATACTCTTAATAGTGCAATACTCTCTCTCTCCCCCCACCTCTCTCTGTTTACCTTTCCCCTGTGTCTCTCTCTATCTCCATCTCCTATAGCCCCATCTCATCTCATACTCTCTGAACTAGACTATTTGTAAAATACAACGTATGCTGCTTATTATTATTTATCACTTTGTTTATTATTTATCACTTGTCTCCAACATTGTCCTGTCCTGCTGGTCAGTTGAGGCTACGACTGTATTTTCCCATATACAATCCACTTTCTTGACAATAATGCCTTACCATTGATTTACAGTGTTCTTTATATTATATATTTGATATTTTATTCTTAGACTCTACACATTATATTTTATCATTCTTTATATTACCTACCTCTATTTTTTTAACAAAATGTTTGTATAAAACGGTTGACTCTGTGAACCCGCACAAGATTTCCAATGTGCATGGACTGTGGGTCTATGCACAAATGCGAATAAAAACCTTGAACCTTGAACCTACTACATGTCTATCCTGCTGCTGTAACAAGTGAATTTCCCTGGTGTGGGATGAATAAAGTCTTATCTTATCTTATCTTATCACTTTTGGATTTTCAGGAATGCTTTGCGTACACCTGTTTACTCTGAAAAAGGTAAGATGTGCAGAAACTTGTTGCATAACACTGATGGAATGATGCTGTTCTTTACAGCCTTAGATGGTTTCCATTACAGTGAACTGTAACCTACTAAAAAAACTACAACAAGGTCAGTGTGTTGCTCTTTGCTGAAGCAGCTGTCAATCAGTCTCTTTCTAACCCTCTAACCTCAAAGCAGTCCCTCCCAACTCCCTGACAACTGGTAAGAAGAATTACGAGGAAAAAGGTGTGGCAGGGGCTGGCTGGATGAAAACAAACGCTCGTGCACTCTGAAGTCCAAGTTTTATGACAATGGAAGAAAGAAAGTAGTAGACAAAATTATAAGGGACAATGGGCGTGGCAGCCTTTTCAGTGTGTGACCATGGCTTTCTATCGATCATCACACCAGATAATGGCTCAAGACTTAGTGTTGTCGAGCATAAGACAACAGGCAGTTGGTTATAAGTTCAACACGTACATGCACACAGACATGTAACACAGGACTGTGTGCCATATATTATTCAGATGCCCACAGAGCTGCTAATTTAGATCAGTTAACAGAGGCAGGTGGAAGCCACAGCAGCCCCAGAAAGTAAAAGAATTAAACTGGTGTTTTCGATGTCTGACAAACTAAGGAGCAGCAGCCTGATAGCTGTACGTGTAGCTAATGGTGTAAAACAGCACATACTGTATGTTCACCTGAAGCTCTACATAAAGGTGTTGTGAGAGTTATTGAAACCAGATCAGCTTGCTTAAGCAGCACAGGTTAGTCACCTGATACAACCATGACACTATGTTTGTGTCATTAGTCCTAGAAGAAGGTGCGAAAACTGCTTCTGTTGACACCAGTGAACTCACAGAGTCCATTTTGTGCACCATGTTGCTCTAATAAGAGCCTTACATTGTGTAAACATTTGGGACAGTTATTCAAATATCTTGGTCCCATTTTTGTGGCTATGCATTTTGGAGTTACAGAACTGTGACAGATGAGAAACATGAGACACAACAGTTGCATGCAGCCTTTTACTTTGTGAAATTCTTTAAGTATCCAAATCGATCTTGGATACTGTCCCTGCAGGTGAACAGGTCCAGCACCCTGGCAGCTTTATGTTTTTTTTTAGAATAAACATCTAGTTCACTACAGAAAGAAGGAAAGAAACAATGTTTGTTGAGGGTGTGTGTTCTTATGTTTAGTTCAGTTAAAACAGTTACAACTAATGTGTTTTTTCTGTATGGGGTTACAAAATATTTATTAGCATCCAAGCCTTTTCCAACAAAGTAATGCTTATTTCATAAATTGTACAGGTGTAACACTTGCAATTTGATCCGTTTCCCATATATCCATTCATCCATCCACCTTCATCTGCTTATCCTTTACCGGGTCGCGGGGGCAGCATTCTCCACAACCCAAGTCACACTGCACCGTACCAGTACATCGGGAACCTCCCTGCGGGTGGTGAGTCCACTGGAAGGCGCCAACCGCCTTAACTGGAATTTGAACTTGCCCAGGAGGTGATCCCTGGGTTTCCACACCAATGACAGAGACATTGCCTCTGGGCCAAAGCGCCACTCCCATATATAAATGAAGATGAATGGTAAAATGATCTCTCTCTCTTTAACAATGTAATGATATGGATACACACATCCAGTCAAACCCACATAATTTACACTTTGACACTTCCATGGCAACAGTGGGGAAATTGGATTTCTGTGGTGTGAGCTGCTTTTCATATGAATCTCATACACACACACACAAGAACACGCAGCAACACAAACACACTGACATACCTGTTCTTCTCCATTTCATTATGTGAAGACCTGCAAAGAGACATAAAACTCACATGAGAAAATGAAAAAAAATATTAGTTGTGATTGACTGGAGGAGAGAGAGAGAGAGAGAGAGAGAGAGAGAGTTCTGTGTGCATAGGCAGGCAAAATAGAAAACCAAAAAAAGATTCTGTAAATCAGTGTATTCTAATGCCTCGAGCCTGTTCCTGAGCAAAAACATTCCTAGAGTTTTGTTTTTGAAGGCAGACATTCAGGTTATGGTTCTATGATGAAGCCACCAGTAAACATACTGTAGTTACAGTTACCAGGAACAATAGGCAAGAGCAGGAGTAGACAGATTGTGCTTCTTCATGTTGCCTGATTAGTACAGAGCAGGGTGGGGGAAGAGACACTGCTGAAGGTAAACTGAGAGATGGGAGTGTGCTGGTGGCCAGTGTGGCTCCTGCATTGCAGTGTCAAGTAGAATGCACATACACACACATACGGAGGGGGAGGGCAGGGTATTGGTTCGAGTGTATCTTTTGAATGGAATGTGGAATGGGCTTCAGGTTTGAGTCCACCATCTGCCAAGTTACCACTGAGGTGCTCTGAGCATGGCACCGTCCCCACACACTCCCTGGGCGCTTAAAGCTGCCCACTGTTCACTTTGGTGATGGGTTAAAAGCAGAGGTCACATTTGGTTGTCTGCAGTGGTGTGCTGTGTCACAATGACAATTAGTTCACTTTCCTTCCTTCCTTCTGCCCTTCCGCCCTTCCTTCCTTCCTTCCTTCCTTCCTTCCTTCCTTCCTTCCTTCCTTCCTTCCTTCCTTCCTTCCTCCCTCCATGACCTGGCTGAAAAAGTAGGTAGGTTTCATGAGGTGGGTGGTGTCAGAAAGAAGAGTAGAGTAGAGGAAGAACCTCTTCTACTCTAAAATCTCCTTTACCTTCACCTGACCCCTACAGCTCTTCTGGTCCTCCCACCCCTCATCCCAAAATAGTCTCTGCACCTTCAGCTCCGTTAGGTCTGCTGTCATGATATCATAACCGAGCTCGGTCCGGTACAAAAACACACAAACGCACATAGACACAAACTCCCTTCTTGTATTCACTTAAACTTTGCACAGCGGTAATATCATTCCTCACAAATACATTATCAGGCCAATCCTAATCTCATGTTTCATGTATTACAATGTAAACCTGTTCACTTATTCATGTTGCTGTTTTTTGTGTGATTAAATTAATGGAAAGCTCTCTTGTGTCTCTTGCCTAATTCTGTCAATGGTTTTTATGAGACATATTAAGAAAAAAATACTTATACTTATTTTAAAAAGAATGGATGGCAATTTGTTAAAATCTATATAAAATAATGTAAGACTTCTTCTAACATCGTATGAGTATGTTAAACTGTAATCTCCCCAAACAGTAATAGCCTCATTGAATGAAGCATACATGCAGGTTAGGACTTGTTAGAGTTCAGTGGTTTTCACATTTGGTTGGGTCTGCAGCAGGAAGATGATAAGACACCAAATGGCTTTCCCGAGCACACAGTCACATAGCCCCACACATTCAAAGAGAATTTCCCCAAATTCTCTTTACACCAACTTTCTAAAAACACCTCTACTCCCTGGGAACAATGGGAGATCTCCCAATCTACCTTCTCACAGGGAACCTCGAAGCCATCCATTCCTTTTGATCTACATGACCACCTGTGGTTGACTGGACTTCATGGCTCGGTCCACTTCCCTTGTGATAACCCCCCACTGAGCAACAAAAGCTTCTTCCAACACTGCTGAATCATGGAACAGCAGTGCCACATAGTGGCGACTGCAGGCATCACATGATACAAGAACAATAATATGATTGGCCACAAGAGGCCTAGCCTCTCTCTTCCATTGGCCTACAAGATTTAAACACACACCCGGGAAGTCGAAAAAACCACTCCCCCCATACAGGTATATAAGCATAAACAACTAACGATACTTTAGAAGTTATTCTTGAGAAGTCTTGAAAAGTCAGAAGTTATTCTTGACAGGATTTGCGTATTAACTACTGTTGTACGAGATTTCCTTGAAGACTTCTCCAGTCGTTTATTTTGCTTTATTGTTGGACCTGTTTTGTTTGACGTTTGTTATTAAAACAAATCGACCATCTACCGGCTGCTTCCACCCCTTGCCTGAAGACACCTCGCACAGCAAGAATCTTTCAGACTGTTTTAAACTTATACAATAAGCAATACAGGCAATATATATACAGGCAATATAACACACTTTCTTACTTTCTGAAATGCACACTCTCTTAACTGATTTTATTCATGTAATTCTAAAAATATTGTTTGCAGATAATGATTTTCTTTGTGAAGTTGCACATTTGCATGCATTCTAGTCACTGACTCCAGGTAATTTCTAATGCCAAAAATAGGCTAAATTGACTTTAGTTTGTAACTCTTATCAAATAATGAAACCTAGATAACATTATCAAATCAGCTGCTGGTGTGACCTGTCATCAGCCAGACTGATCTGTCTGCTCGTATAGTGGTGTGACACATTCAGTAATAAAAGTTTGTGTGGGAGCCATTTTAAAAGAGAAACTAAAAAGCAGACGGTGTCATAAATGTATCCCAATAAAGTAACAGATCAGAGAAATGCACAGAAGTGAAACAGTAACATATGCTTTACAGTCAACTCAACTTAGTCAATGTGAATAAAATCTGATTAACAAAAAATATTATCGATAAGCCAGGAGGAAGCAGTTGGGTGTGGAGATACTTTGCAATCGAAGTAAATGAGCAGCTGATCTGGTATACGTTTCTATCTGTGAACATGCAACCGAACAAACCAGAAAGTTTTGTGGCAGAGAGAGTGTGTTAAATTCTTCCTTTCCTTTCGGCTTGTCCCTTTTTCAGGGGTTGCCACAGTGAATCATTGTTTACCATCTTTCCCTGTTCTCTGCATCTTTTACTCTGACTCCAACTATCTGCATGTCCTCCCTCACTACATCCATATATCTCCTCTTTGGCCTTCCTCTCTTTCTCCTACCTGGTAGCTCCATCTCTAACATTCTTCTACCAATGTATCCACTGTCCCTCCTCTGCACATGTCCAAACCATCTCAATCTGGCTTCTCTAGCTTTTTCTCCTAACCTTCCTGTCTGTGTTGTCCCTCTAATGACTTCATTCTTGATCCTGTCCATCCTTGTCACTCCTAAAGAGAATCTTAGCATCTTTAACTCTGCCACCTCCAGCTCCGCCTCCTGTCTTCTGCCTATTGCTAGTTTCTCTAAACATCATCATCATGGCTGTTCTCACCACCGTCCTGTAAACCTTTTCCTTCACATTAGCTGACACCATTTTACCACAGATCACTCCTGACACTTTTCTCTAGCTGTTCCATCCTGCCTGCCCTCTATTCTTCACCTCTCTTCCACAGTCTCCGCTGCTCTGAACAGTTGATCCTTAAACTGATCCTTAAAGTACTTTAAGGAGCAGAGGACCACCTCTGCTCCTTGTAACCTCACTATTTCACTGTTCTCCCTTTTGTTTATACACATGTACTCTGTCTTGCTACCACTGACCTTCAATCCTCTTCTCTATAGTGCAAACCTCCACCTCTCTAAGTTCTCTTCTGGCTGCTGCCTACTCTCGCTACAGATCACAATGTCATCTGCAAACAACATAGTCCATGGGGACTCCTGTCTGACCTCATCTGTCAATCTGTCCATCACCACAGCAAACAAGAAGGGGCTCAGGGCTGATCCTTGATGTAGTCCTACCTCCACCTGAAGTCCTCTCTCCTCCTAACAGCACACCTCACCACTGTTGTACTATTCTCATACATGTCCTGCACCAATCTAAAATACTTCTCTGCCACTCCTGACTTCCTCATACAAAACCACAATTCCTCCCTTGGCATACCTCCATCATCATCTTGCACAATCCGATGTTGTTTGGCTACACTCTCACCTGCCACCACCTTACAGTCTCTAATCTCCCTCAGGTTGCCTCTTCTACATAGAATATAATCTATCTGTGTGGACCTGCCTCCACTTTTGTACGTCACCCTGTGGCCCTCTCTCTTTTGGAAATAGGTGTTTACCATAGCCATTTCCATTCTCTTTGCAAAATCAACTACTGCCTGTCCTTCCAAGTTTCTATCCCTAACGCCAAACCTGCCCATCACTTCCTCATCACCTTTGTTTCCTTCCCCTACATGACCATTAAAGTCTGCTCCAATCCCCACTCTCTCTCACCTGGGGATGCTCTCTATCACCCAATCCAGCTCATTCCAGAACTCCTTTTCTTCCAACTCATAGCCCACCTGTGGGGCATAACCACTGACAACATTCATCATCACTCCTTCTATTTCAACCTTCACACACATCAACCTGTCTGACTCTCGTTTCACCTCCACCACATTTCTTGCATATTCTTCCTTTAGGATCACCCCTACTCCATTCTCTTCCCATCCGAACCATGATAAAATAGTTTGTAGCCTCCTCTAATGTTTCTAGCCTTACTGCCCTTCCACCTGGTCTCCTGCACACACAAAATGTCTACTCTTCTTCTCTCTATCATATCAGCTAGTTCTCTACTTTTCCCTGTAATTGTACCTACATTCCAAACATCAGACCAACACTTTTATTCTTCCTCTTTTCTCTTTTTTCTCCTAACCAAACACCCTCCTCTTCTTCTTTGTCTTCGACCAACAGTAGCCCAATTTCCATCAGAACCTTGTAGGTCAACAGCACTGTTGGCGGTCGTTTTTTACCTGGGCCCCGACCGATCCGGTATGGAAATCGTTTTAATTTGCATTATTTGATTTAGCAAAGGTTTTACACCGGATGCCCTTCCTTATCCGGGATTGGGACCGGCACTATAAAACACTGGTTTGTGTTCAGGATTTTAAATCATGTTATATGTTTATTGCAACAGCCTTATTATCTACCTCATATGGCAACATTTATAATGATAGTGTGAAAGTTTATTTAGTAGGTCCCTTAAGGACAAAGAGATTAGAGAGTGGAGGAAATGTATGTCTCAGAGTGCTTACTACAGTGTTTATTCTATAACCTAGGGGGCACACTTGAGTGACTCAAAAGGGAGCATCTTGCTTAGTAATCAGAAGCAAGCAATAACTGTGAAGACCCCAAAAAAAAAAGTCCTTAAAAGGAAAACGCTTGAACAAAGAGATTCGCCCTCATGTGACTCAGGAGCGTGCCCTAGGGAAGTTTACAACATGTAAGTTCTATGAGCGTGCATGTACTGCCGGAACTGCCCCGACAGCATATAAGCAAGCAGAGCAAAAAGGGGGTCGTTCTTCTTCTTCGGATCATCTTTGAAGGTGTTAAAAATCCAGAGCTCTGTTTGCCTTATTTTACTTCAATAAAGCTTTTATTTTTGAGCTACCGTCTCATCCTTCCTGATCAACTAATTCGGGGGAATGCACGGGAGAAGTGTCGTCCCGACAGTACTCTAGTGGCTGGTTTGGAGAGCGTGTTAAATTGAAGCAAACAATTGTCTACCTTAGTTTAAAGGGCTTCTAATGCATCGTCAGGACCTCACACAACATTTGTAGCTCAAAAAGATTTTAACTTGACACCTTTCAACAGGCGTGTTCCACTAATCACATCAATCAAACATTACCCTTCCCTTTTATAAAGCCTTGTTATAACATATCCGGGACCAACAAATTGTTCTGATGGAAAGACTCCATTTGCCTATAGGGATGGGGCTGGGGAGGTAATAGTAGGTAGTTACCATCTACGTAATGGAGGTGCTGGTTCCTCCATCAGTAAAGTAAAAACAGAGCCAAAGAGCCATGAAAGGGTGGAGGAGATGAAAGATTCTTGCTGTGCGAGGTGTCTTCAGGCAAGGAGTGGAAGCAGCCGGTAGATGGTCGATTTGTTTTAATAACAAACGTCAAACAAAACAGGTCCAACAATAAAGCAAAATAAACGACTGGAGAAGTATTCAAGGAAATCTCGTACAACAGTAGTTAATACGCAAATCCTGTCAAGAATAACTTCTGACTTCTCAAGACTTCTCAAGAATAACTTTTAAAGTATCGTTAGTTGTTTATGCTTATATACCTGTATGGGGGGAGTGGTTTTCGACTTGGTGTGTGTTTAAATCTTGTAGGCCAATGGAAGAGAGAGGCTAGGCCTCTTGTGGCCAATCATATTATTGTTCTTGTTATCATGTGATGCCTGCAGTTGCCACTATGTGGCACTCTTGTTCCATGATTCAGCAGTGTTGGAAGAACCTTTTGTTGCTCAGTGGGGGGTTATCACAAGGGAAGTGGACCGAGCCATAAAGTCCACTCAACCACAGGTGGTCATGTAGATCAAAAGGAATGGATGGCTTCGGGTTCCCTGTGAGAAGGTAGATTGGGAGATCTCCCATTGTTCCCAGGGAGTAGAGGTGTTTTAGAAAGTTGGTGTGAAGAGAATTTGGGGAAAATCTCTTTGAATGTGTGAGGCTATGTGACTGTGTGTGCTCGGGAAAGCCTTTTGGTGTCTTATCACCTTCCTGCTGCAGACCCAACCAAATGTGAAAAACCACTGAAATCTAACAGAGATAAGGGGGGAGGGTAAAAGCAGAAACAAGAGAGGGCCTGAGGAATAAGGGGGAGGGGAGTCACTACTGCAGACACATACCCACCAGAAACTAATGAATAGCCTCCCCCACTACTTACACACCCATGGCAAAGGGAAAAAAAAACAGTAAACTGGAGGGAGTAGTACATAGGGTTGAATGACTTCATGTACATACAGTAGAAGACTGCCTGCCCTACATTTAACCAAGTCTCAATGGCAACAAACAGCAACCAACAAAACCATTCATCGTTAGAGACCAATTAACAACCTACTCTTCACTGTTTTAAATGTCCAAAATTGTACGGTGAATACATGTCAAACCATGACAGAAAAAATGGCTGTAAACTAAAACTGTTTCACACTGTTTATATAACTTTGAATCACTGTAAATTAGTAAATCAGGAAAGTACAGTACTTTTAGCATTTTTTCTCTTGAAAAAATACATTGCACAGAGAAACATGCTGTAATATTTATAACGTGATTTTTGCATTTATTTCCCAAAAAGAATACAGTTTTTAATAATAATAACACATTTATTTCATAGGCGCCTTTCTGTCACCCAAGGACACCTTACAGTGAATACAAAGATAACAACACAGCATTAAAAAAACAATAAAACATTAAAACATTAAGAACAAGTTAAAATACAGCAGTGAAATATCAGATGGACAAGGCAATTTTAAACAGGTGAGTTTTAAGTGCAGACTTGAATTGTGGGAGTGAATTGATGTTCCGCAAGACGGGGGTAGAGAGTTCCAGAGCTGGAGAGCAGAGCGACTGAAAACTCTGTACCCCATGGTGGCGAGATGGGCGGAGGGGACAGTCAGATGAATGGAGGAGGAAGATCTGAGGAAGCGGGTGGGAACAGCGACATGAAGAAGATCTGAGATGTATGGTGGAGCAGAGTTGTAGATGGCTTTGAATGTGAGCAGAATGATCTTGTAGTTAATACAGAACTTGATCGGGAGCCAGTGAAGCTGTTGCAGGACAGGAGTGATGTGGTGGATGGAAGGGGTTCTAGTAATGATGCGGGCGGCTGAGTTCTGGACCAGTTGGAGCTTATGAAGAGACTTGTGGGTGAGACCCAAGAGGAGGGAGTTGCAATAGTCAAGGTGGGAGGTGACAAGGCTGTGAACCAGGATGGAAGTGGTATGGGGAGTGAGGGAGGGGCGGAGGCGGTTGATATTGCGTAAGTGGAAATAGGTGGATCGGGTGACGTTGTTGATATGAGATTGAATAGTGTGCTGTCGAGGATAACACGCAGACTCTTAACCTGTGGGGAGGGGGAACTGGAGTAATTGTCAATATCAATAGATAAACTGTTGGTTTTGGATAATGTTGATTTGGTACCAATGAGGAGAACCTCCGTTTTGTTACTGTTTGGTTTAAGAAAATTTGAGGTGAACCAGGATTTTATTTCAGTCAAGCAGTCTAAAAGAGAAGGCGGCGGGAGGTTGGAGTCGGGTTTGCTGGCTAGGTAGAGCTGGGTGTCATCGGCATAGCAGTGGAAGTTTATGGAGTGTTTACGGAAGATATTACCAAGGGGGGAAAGATAGATGATGAACAGAAGGGGGCTGTTTAACTAAATCTGTGGGGAGAGGGTCCAGCTGACAGGTGGAGGGCTTAGACTTGTAGATGAGATCGGAGATAACTGAGGTGGAGGGGAGCAAGGGGTGGATCTTGGATGCCTGGGCTAAGGTCTCAGTCTCAAATGTCGTCCGAGCTTTCACGAAGGGCAGAATCATCACTGAACAGCTAATTAACAGCAATGACACTGACTCAGATATTGACAAGAGGGATTCGGACATGCTTGATTGTTCCGCTTAATGCGCCTTATAACCCAGTGCGCCTTATGTATGAAAATAGACCCGTTCATTGATAGTGAGCCTTATAATGCGGTGCACCTTATGGTCCAAAAAATACGGTATTTGTTTTCCTGAGGAATGTGTTCTTGTGTCTCGAGCTGTATATACAGTCCCCTCCAAAAGTATTGGAACGGCAAGGGCAATTCCTTTGTTTTTGTTGTATACTGAAGACATTTGGGTTTCAGATCAAAAGATGAATATGAGACAAAAGTTCAGAATTCCAGCTTTTATTTCATGGTATTGACATCCAGGTGTGTTAAACAACTCAGGACTGAGCCCCTTTTCTTTGAACCCACCCACATTTCAAGTGAGCAAAAGTATTGGAACAGACATTATTAACATAAATTAAAGTGAATAACATTTAATATT
>NC_024327.1:6115331-6125015 GCF_000523025.1 Cynoglossus semilaevis | reverse complement strand
GAGGAAAAACAAGTATTTGACCCCCTACCAAACAGCAAGTATTCTGGCTCCTACAAGCCAGTTTGTATTTCTTTAAGACAGATCTCCAATCCCAACTAATTATCTACATCAAATACAAAAACCTGCAAAAAGGCTGGGATGGGCTACAAGAGAATCGGAAAGCAACTTGGAGAGAAAAGATCAACTGTCGGTGCAGTAATCAGGAAATAGAAGAAGCACCACACCATCGCCAACCTCCCTCAATCTGGGCCTCCACACAAGATCTCGCCTCGTGGGGTGTCCCTGATCATGCGAACAGTGAGGAATCATCCCAAAACCACAAGGGAGGAACTGATGAATTAACTGAAGGCAGCTGGGACCACAGTTACAAAAGAAACAGTTGGTAACACACTACGCTGTCATGGATTGAAATCCTGCAGCGCACGCAAGGTCCCCTTTGCTCAAGAAGAAACATGTACAGGCCCGCATGAAGTTTGCCATTGACCACCTGGACGACTCATAAGAGGCCTGGATGAAGGGGATGTGGTCAGATGAGACCAAAATAGAACTTTTTGGGCTCAACTCAACTCGCCGTGTTTGGAGGGCAAAGAACACCGAGTACAGCCCAAAGAACACCATCTCCACCGTCAAGCATGGTGGTGGCAATATAATGCTTTGGGTGTGCTTTTCAGCCAAGGGGACGGGACACCTCCATCGCATTGAGGGGAGGATGGACGGGGCCATGTACCGTGGAATTGTGGACCAACACCTCCTTCCCTCAGTGAGAGAGCTGAAGATGGGTTGAGGATGGGTGTTTCAGCACAACAACGACCCTACATACTCCGCCAAAGCAACAAAAGAGTGGCTGAAGAAGAAGCACAACAAGGTTCTGGAGTGGCCTAGCCAGTCTCCAGACCTGAATCAAATTGAAAATCTTTAGAGGGAGCTAAAAATTCGAGTAGCCAGGCGACAGCCTCGGAACCTGAATGATTTGGAGACCGTCTGCTGGGAGGAGTGGGCCAACATCCCTGCCAAAATGTGCACAAACCTTGTCACCGTTTGGCATCTGTGCTGGCCAATAAAGGCTTTTCTACAAAATATTAACATGCTGTTTGTCCAGGGGGTCAAATACTTGTTTTTCTTCATCAGATGGTTATCACTTTAAATAAATTTATATGATGTGCAAAATCAGCAAGGGGCCAAATACATTTTTCCCCCACTGTATTTGCGGCATTATCCTGGACTGATCCTCAAATTTGGCCCACTTAACAGGGTATGGACTATGCGTTTTGAGAGCAAACATACTTCAAAAGATGTACAAGACATCTGAAGAATTTCCAAAACAGTAAGTGTAAAACATGGTTACCACAACATATCACATGCCTCTTATACAGCTGCATCAGAAATAATTGAAATCTGGGTTTTTCCTTTTTCCACACTTGGTATGTTTTTTGTCTTTTTTTTAATATCAAGTGGGGGGAATTAAAAAAGCCCAGCATGCCTCCAAGCAGCTCAGAGGAGAGAGTCCATCTCTCTCTTTTATCCCAGCCTACTCCTCTTTATACTGCACACCTGAGCAGGTGCGCAGGAGAGAGGGGAAGGAGGAACACCAAGAGAGAAAGAGAGAGACACAGAGAGACCAGCCACACGTAATATATGATAATGTTCTAACAATAAACAGAAAAAAACAAGGTTTTAATGTTTTCAAATCTATTTTGTTGTACTTTTATAGACTCATCCACTCCAACTCCAGCTGTGCCATGTTCTTTTCCAGCGCCCACTCTTTCGTCTTCCTTCCATATTCTCAGCGACTTCCTCACCATCATCCTCTGAAGCTATATCATCTCCCTCAGGAGGCTGTCATCTACTTGCACAAAACTGGGTAGATAATTTTAATATACCATGGCAGAAGCTCCCCGAAGAGTTGGTACAGTCTGGAAAAACAGAAAAGGCCAAGTCCAGGACTACGGCGTGAAATGATAAGGATTATAGTCTCTGAGATGATGAAGGCTTGCAAGAATTCAACCAAACACAACACCTCTGATAGCAAAAAGGATGTTGGCCACATATCTAAAGTCTCTTCAAGATGTGATCGGTGGTGATGATTGGACTTGGGTATCATTCCCTGGTAAAGCACCTCCAGGCAAGAGTTGAAAATGTCAAACGACCGGACACACCAAAGATAAAGAAACTCAAAGTAGCATCAGCTGACGACACAGACGAAATATCTGCCGAACAAAGAGCAATTGTTCAAGACACATATGGTTATGTTAGCTGGCAGCCCAAACATTTGCCACTTCCTGAGACTGCGGAGAGTCAGCTAGAAAGAAATCCAACAAATAAACTACGATTCAGAAGCTGTGAGAGAATTTATCAAGTCCACCTATTTCACACAGCGTATGGAGATAAATCAAGGTGCAAGCATCCAGAAATTATCACAGGAATGGCCATATTTGTTTAAGGAAGTCTGTATGGTCACACACTTCCGGGAACTGACTGGCGTGAATTTTTGGGTCCTTCCTTGCCAATGTGGACAGAAAAGGAGCACGTCTCTTAAACTTCTTCAAACGTGTTGATGCACATAAACACAAACAAGTTCTGGATGCTCTTCTCAAGCAGCAAACTGAGAGGTCAGTCCACTGGTTGCTCAGAGGAAGTCATGCAGATGGTGCTACTTCTACTGATTTTGATGAGAAGGAAGAGCATCTATTCCACTTTGTTGAGAAGACGAGCCTTGCTGAGGAAGTTCAGATAGAGAATGTGCCACCAACACCCTGTCTTATTGTGTGTGGTAGGTAAACTGAACGAAACCTGCAAGCTTTCACTACTGCAGTACAAACATGTACTATTGGCTTGTTTACTTTCATGTTATCCTGCAGCCCACTTTGAGACACAGGCTAACATTTTACCTAATATGTTCTGCCAACAGTAGATTGTATGGCTCTCATTCTACATTGAAATTGTACCATTGAATTTCTAGTTATGCTGATATTGAAGCTGTTGTCTTTAATTTTTATTTATTTATTTATTTTTATTCCTAGGGTCCTCCTGCTTTGGTGCTGAGAGATTTATGTTGAGCATCGACCGAGAGGTTGTCAACAACCACATCACTTCCTTCACATTTGCCATCTGCCTGATGTTTGGCAGTTACTACTGCTTCAACATACACTACGGTCTACACTTGAGTTCCTCCAACGGTACAAATTTATTTTTTTATCAATATTAGAATTACAAATAATTCCTAGCATACCCTGTGAAATATTCTTGCTATGTTTCGATCTGGGTCACGGCACCAGTTGCAAGATTATTGGTATAATCAATCCGGTTCATGGCCCAGTTGAACGATTTGGCCCTTCTTTGTTCGTGAGCACGATACCAATTGGAGGATTTCTTCTCCCCGTAGCCACAGCACCAAAATTAAAGAAATCACCTCGTAGGTAGACCCAGGCAAGGAATGAAACGGCCGGTAGATGGTCGATTTGTTTAATAACAAAACGCCAAAAAAAAAAAACAAAACAAAAACAAAACAGGTCCAACAAGCAAAATAAAACGACTGGAGAAGTATTCAAGAAAATCAGCTGTTAATACGCAAAGTCAAGAATAACCTCCCAAGAATAACTTCTCATACATCATCAGTGATGTGCTTGTGTACTTTTATACCTGTCTGGGGGGAGTGGTTTTTCGACTTCCCAGGTGTGTGTTTAAATGTGGTAGACCAATGGAAGACAGAGGTTGTGCCGCTTGTGGCCAATCGTATTACCATGGTTGTGCCTGCAGTCACCACTATGTGGGGGTGTGTGTGGGGGGGTGGGGGGGGGGGGGGGGTTATGAACCTTTTGTCAGTGAGCAAGGTATTATTACAAAGGAAGTGGACAGGGCCTTGAGGTCCGGCCAACGATAGGGGGTTATGTGGATCAAAAGGAGTGGATGGAAGTCTTTCCATTGTTCCTAGGGAATAGAGGTGTTTTGGAACAGCAGGGAGTAATCTGGGGAGTTGTTGTGAAGAGAATTTAGGAGAAATTCTCTTTGAATGTTTGGGGATATGTAAATGTGTGTGCTTGGGAAGGCCTTTGGTGTCTTAGCAGCTTCCTGCTTCCAGACTCAAACCATCTATTTCCATGTGAAAACCACTGAAATCTAACAACTGCATGCGGAAATACAGAGTAAATACAGAGTAAAGGTGTTTATTTTCAATAAATCCCAAGAAAGGCACCAAAGTTGAGTGGAAGAAGAATAAAAAAGTGTCATCGGTCAATCCCAGAGTCTTGACACTGATCTCAGACCTTGCTGACCATGAGTGGACCTACCAATGATGTTATTCATCTCATTCATATTTGTGAAAATATATCCTAAATGACTGTGTGCTCATCTGTTTTTCATTTAGCCTCTAATTTTTTAATTTAGTTAATTTTGAAACCTGCAATTGTTTTAAAAACAAACAAAACTAATTTTGTTCTCACCCCTTCTCTCTCTCTCTCTCATGAAGGAGTTTCTTGTCATCTACAGAGGCACCAAAGTTTAAAAAAGAAGAAAAGTCTTCCCAGAATCGCTGGCTTTTTCAAATTGTTGCAGTTTGTGAGTAAAGTGTTTTTACGTTTTTACTGCAGCTTATTGCGCTGGCAAAGTTGGAAAAGTTTGGACTTCAAATAAAGAGTTTGTATTTGAAAGTATTAAGGTGAATGTTTTTTGTGACTTTTGGAACATTAACTAATTTAACAATATCAATTCATGTGCTGTGTATGAAGTTTACAGAAAAAAAGTAGGGCTGCACTACATAACGATATTAAAAATGCACATCCTACATTTTGACTATCACGCATTTACTGTATTTTTTATAGGGAATTTCTGTTTGGACCTTAATAGTCACAAGAATTTATAGTATCTTTTACAGAATAAATCTATAGCTTATAATTTATACCGTTAATTGTACAGAAAAATAAGGAATCAAGCACACTTTTAACTGTAAAGTCAACAATATCAAGCTGTAAATTAACCACAGCTGCCAGCATTGTACCTTTAAAATAAAAAAATCCCCATATAAATTTTAAATTAAAACAATGTATTTTTCAAATGTTAGAACTTATTTTTTACAGTAAAAAAAAAAAACAGTGTTCGCTTAGAGAAATCAAGCCCTCCTCCCTCAGGAGGCAAATTCATTCAGCTCTGCTTTGCCTATGAACAATCAAGAGCCACGATCAGAGCAGACAACATCAGATCATCTCAGCGCATGAGAGCAATGGCTGATGAGGTATTCAAAAAGGATGGATGTGTTGCTACAGATTGACCTGGCCTAGTAGTTAAACAATGAATGGTAAAAGTAAATGCTGCTGACCCAACTACCTTTTAGACTGCAAGCATAGGTAGTCAGTGGACTACTCACGGTTGCATATTTAATGCCCAAGTATGTTTGTCAGGTCACACAAGCGTGCAAGGACATGAGCTGGAGAAAATAACCTTCAGGAAGGGCTACAAACTGTTCTACATGTGTATATAGGAGATGGATGCACTAAAACCAAACTGGTGTCATAAAAAATAATTTTGGGAAATATAACCTAATACAAGGGGAAAAAAGTCTGTGAACAACCAGCTTTAGCACAATGAATCAAAATTAAAGAGTAATTCTGCTAAATAATTAACCATCATTAATATTATGTGCGATTAAGTACCAGTGTTTTATATATCGGGAGTCACCTTTTTCTAACGAACTCTCTTTATATTCACCCGCAGAGCAAATGATACACTTGACCAATGAATAATGAGCTGATGATAAACTTACTGAGTGGTACATAAATTATATTCGTGTGAATACATTGAGTACTTTTAAGATGGTGTGAGTAACTTGAGAAGTGACATGCCTATACATGAACCATATACCATATACACGCCCAGTTGCATTCTTCACCTCAAGTGCTCTATACATTGAATAGGATATGTCTTCATGGTATGTGGAAGAGGGTTCAGGTCAGGATAGACACAGCGAAAACAGTTTGTACACAATGTTATCTGGAACACAGTTGATACATTGGGAACATTTCTGTACAGACCTGCTTGAAGCCAAAAAGATAAGCATGTCATCATAGTAGATAACTGCTCATAGCGCTTCAAATGGAGTAAGAACAAACAATAGATCAGCAAATAGCAAGTAACTACCATTAGATTCTTTAAAGGGGTTTATTATCATTCAAATCATGAGTGAGGAGAAGAAGGTTAAGTAAAATGGTTCAAATGACTATGCAAAAAAGCAAGCAGAGTTGTCATGGCAGCTTTTTATTATGTATGTGAGTGTGTATATAAAATTATACGAACATCAAGTCGCTCCTCCTTGTATGTTTAACGCTGCCTGGGGGTGGTTCACATGAATCTTTCTAAAACATTAGACCACACATAAGCAGTGGAATGAGCACTTTAGTTGCACATGTTTAGCTTTGGAAGTAGAACCAAAAAGAAGAAAAGAGTTAGAATGAGTTATTCATATGGTCAGTGACAGCTTTTCTGACAAGTTTGTTATCTGAATTTCTTCATTTATAGCTGTAGCAACCTAAATGGATGCTATAGAACGCAGCATCCATTTAGTTAACTAAATGGATGTTTGGGCATGAACTGTGTGACTGGCTACAGCTGAACTATCAAACAGTTTCTTGCAATCAACTTCTGTTTATATCCAGTGTGATAATTGGGGTTTAAACATTCACTCTTACTGCAGTTTCAAAATAGGACTCCATAGATTTCTATTTCAAAATACTATGTAAAGATTATACAAAAATACGAGAAAATTGAGTTACTGTCAAATGGCTAACACTTCTTTTTCTTTTGCAAAATTATCCGTTGAAATGAGAGTTCCAACACACTTTATACCCAAATTAATTTGGTCTGACTATCAACAACTTTACAGCTTCAATTAAGTTTTTTACACAGTCTGATAGTTATCCAATTGCATTAGGAGTAATGCTTATTTATGTATCAAACTATAAATGTTTTAAGTACATTTTACATTGTTTCTCGATGAAAGTCACCATAGAGATAAAAGACCAAACAATTAGAACCGGGCTAGTATTAGCAAATGGGGAACATTTCAAGTTAATTTTCTTCATCCTTTCACTTACCCTTTGCCACTGAAACTACAGAGTATGTGTGAATCCAATATGGAAAAAAATACTCAACTAGCTAATAGAGTTGTCATACTGCTATTTTGCTTTAGTCACTGGGTAACATCGCCAATGCTTGGAAATATTAAATGTAACCCATTTCTTTTTAAGAATTAAATACAAACAACATTTGCTGTTGGCGTAACTGCTAACCATTTATACTTTATGGTTGATTATTATTTTTATGAACGGCGAGGAGAGTTAACTTTATTCTTTGTGACTACCCTACTTTAGGTGCCTAGTGTAGGTGCAATGGGTCGAGTGCTGCTTGGGAGCACTCAGTGTTATTAACCAGTCTCAAATTAATAACACTCAGTCTCATTAAAGTTATCTTTAATTATTATGTTAGCCTACTAATATAGCAATAATGTATTACTTGAAGTATTACAAACATACCATAATCAATAGTATTCAATAACAAATATCTGAAGGATTTTCTGGAGTTCTTGGCAAATTGGGTGGCTTCAATGAATAAAGTAGCAACACAGACAAACACAGTTTACAAAAATAATCAAATTTATTAATACAACACTGTCAAGTTAATGACGTGATTGAACTCATAAACAATGATCACAACAACAAAACAAGGCATAAGTGTGTGTGTGTCCGTGTGTACACAAGTAGTCGTGTGAGAAAGAGAGAGATGCTGCCTCTTAGCTACGAAGCAAGCGACTGAGCCCTTGAGGCGTGTTCACATACGCGACTGCGCAGTGGAAGAAGAGCTGCGAGGTAGAAGGAACGGCAACAGGAAACACGCAAGGCATGTATGCGCTCACGGAGGTGTGAAAGGGTGTTGTGTACGCGCACCAAGATGCGCTCAGGTACAATGAAACAGTGCTTGTAATGTTATCACAGTATATGGGGGAAGGGAGGCGTAACGCGCGGAGTTTTCCTGCTCCAAATACTTATAACGTTACAACTTAACACTGAAATACTGACAATGTACAAGAATATAACAAAGAGTAAGGAGGTTAGAAAAGAAGATAGCGCATGCAACAGCCTAGCTTTAAAAGCAGCACAGATTTCAGACAACACAATTCAATGACACTCCGTGTTTTCAATGTGCGCACTTAAACTGTCCCTAAGTTTAAATAGCACTTAACAATACTACAGATAAAACTAACGTGCCCAAATGCCAGCCTTACTGTAGTGAACGTCTGCTCGTATTGAGAGGGTAGTGGGAAGTCCGCACTTCTTGGGTCCTTGCCAGAGCTGGGGACGTCCGTCTGGTTCCACTGTGTGCAGAGAGTCCTCTTGGTTCCAAAAGTCTGCTTCGAGAGGAAATGTCTCTGATTGTCGATGTGCCGGTTCACACGATTGCCGTTAGAAGGAATCATGTCGCTTCTAAACTTTTCAATAACTGCTTTGGTCGTAGCGCTACGTTACTTGTGTAACTCAATTACCGGTTAACTCAGTTAAGAAAAAGACGCTACTAGTGCATTTATCACCGTGGGCAATGGTGTCTACAAAAGCGCGTTGGTTCTTCTTCTGAGATGAGCAGGTTTCTCTTTTCATCAGGGGTCCCACGGAGAGAAAGTCCTGAACAGAGAGACTGAAATTGGGGGTGACCCCCCAATTTAAAGGTTGCGGAGGTGTCTGATCGTGACGTATGTGGATTTACCGGGAGCAGTGGAATTATGGGACTTAGAGTCCTTACAAGGACTGTGGTAGTACCTACACCAGCATGAGACTGATCTCATCTCATCTTCGAACAGAGCTTTACTTTTCAGAGCACTTTTACTTAAGTATCATTTTCAAAGTAATGAGCAGGGATGACAAATAAAACACAGCAGTCTGGAGTTCTGACACCTGATAGATGGACTCTGTAGATTAACAGTTGTGACACATGTATTATGTAATTGTACCTACTGCAGTCTGAACATAAATTCAGATTTATTAGACCATGTTGTATTTCTTCCAGTTTTACTTTTAATCCTGAGTATTTGGGGGGAAACATCTCGTTGAGGAATACTCAAATTACTAGGTGCAGGGATTCTCACTACAGTATAAAGTCACATGAATGACACAAATGCCTTAATATGACCGATTTATGCTTTTCTCATTGCCGGATGAATGTGTTAAATGTGTTACACTGTCACCTTGACTGACCCAGTCTGCTGGTATTTGCTGCTGACAGTCATGCTTTATAGAAAACAACGAGAAGACAGAAAACATGACCTTGAACACACATATAGGCATGGGGCCACTGACTGATTACAATAAGAATTGAGAAAACTGGTTGAGATGTATTAACAAATAAGTGACCTATTTCCCTCATATTTGTAAAACAAACATCTTAATGTTGTGTGAAGAACTGATGTGGTCCATGACCAAGCTAGTTTTAGACTGTCCTCTAAAAGCCTACTGTAGGTTATGCATACAATAAGTTACAGGCCTTTAGCGACAGCTACTGTAAACAAGCCTCTATAGGTGGGAAAAGGATTCATGACAACTTTGGATCACAACAAACAAGGCTAAAAAAAAAGCACAAACTAGCTCTAAAGGTGTTGGCATATATATATATATATATATATATATATATATATATATATACACACTC
>NC_024327.1:6113312-6113797 GCF_000523025.1 Cynoglossus semilaevis | reverse complement strand
AGTATATATATATATATATATATATATATACACACACATCTCCATCTATCTTCATCCGCTTATCCGTTACAAGTGGGGGCAGCAGTCTCCATGACCGCCGTCCAAGTCACACTGCACCGTACCAGCCCCTTGTGAACCTTCCTGCGGGTGGTGAGTCCACTGGAAGGTGCCAACTGCCCTAACCGGGATACGATCGCCCAGGAGGTGAACCCTGGGGTTTCACACCAATGACAGAGAGGCCAAAGCGCCATACACTCCCCTCCAAAAGTATTGTTGTCTTTGGTTGTTTCTTCACAGCTCGCACAATGTTTCTGTCAACAATTGCTGTTGTTACCCGTGGCCGACCTGTTCGATGTCTGTTGCTCAGTACACCAGTAGTTTCTTTCTTTTTCAGGACATTCCAAATTGTTGTACTGGCTATGCCCAGTGTTTGTGCAATAGCTCTGATCGATTTTCCCTCTTCTCTCAGCTTCAAAATAATTTGC
>NC_024327.1:6109368-6112674 GCF_000523025.1 Cynoglossus semilaevis | reverse complement strand
TGTCATCCAATGCTCCCATGCAGCTCGCAATTTAACTTTAAACGCCCTGTTAACACCAATATTTAGCGGTTGGAATTCTTTGGTTAATCTACCCGGAATGATGGCAAGCCCCGAATTAGTATGCTTCACTTGGGTTTTGACAATATGGGTGAGATCGGCGCGCATGGAGTTGCAGATCAATAGGGACGGAGATTTGTGGAAAAGGGGAATAACCTAAGTTGGACACTGGAGGACGCTGTTGTTGTTGCTGTTCTCCCCTCCAGAGTCAGGCGGTTGTCACTATTTTTGTTCTGGATCATACGTGTCAAATTCAAGGCCCGGGGGCCAAATGCGGGCCGCCAAGCCATTTTGTGTGGCCCACGGGAGCTTAACCTGAGAAATTAAGTTTTTTTATTACATTTTTTTAATTGATCATTATATAAAGAAAGTAAATGGATATGACTGGACTTTCTTTGAATGAAGTAAATTAGTAAAAATTAAGCACATTTTTGTAACTATGTCCCACTGCAGCCTGGTACCAAATGGCCAATGGACTGGTACTGGTCCGCGGACCGGGCGTTGGGGACCCCTAATCTATACAGTCTTCCAGTTACAACCGGCCCTTTAAGTGGAACTGTATTGCTGATGTGGCCCCTGGTGAAAATGAGTTTGACACCCCTGTTCTGGATGGTCACCGTATTGTTGGTTTGACGCTGTTCCGTGCAGAGAGAGTATGTGTTTTTCCTGTATCGATAAAAAGGGAGAAATAAAAAGAGGTCTTGACCACGGAAAAATCGACAGCCATGTGTCTGAGTCGTCCTGCATCGCACCATATATCGACAATACAATACAAAAACACAACACAGTCTCCAGGTGTTTAGAGGCACGACAACGTTGCACGGATTCCGGTTATACAACCATACTGTAACAATTGTTGTTGAGCATCTTCTAATTGTAATAACAGAGTTAAACGTCATTGTTGGCTCCCAGTGTGCTTCAGCTGTGTGCCATCATGTGTGATGCGCTGTGTGGTTTGGCTTTATAAAATCGGTTCGAGCTCAGTAAGCGCAACCAGAAGTAATACATAGGGTGCACTGGGTTATAAGGCGCACTGTCGATTTTTTAGAAAATTACAGGTTTTTAAGTGCACCTTATAGTGCGGAAAATACGGTAGATAAAAATCCCAGTGTATAACATAGAACATGTCGTGAGCTAAACATTAATGAAATTTAATGACAAATTTTAATTTTAAAGTCAAATACCTCAGGCAATTTAAATTGATGTTATAAATTAAAGAAAAATATATATTTACCGAACACCATTCACATTTGTAAATAATTAAATGATCTGATATTGTTATTACATGGACATTACTTTTGTGGATTGACGTGGATTTTATTTTTACCTGCTACTTGTTTTTTTTTTTCTTTTGCTTTTCCTTTTCAAGCTCTCCCTCTCTCGACTGCTGACAAATGGTGGCATGGAGGCATAGCCATGCTCGGCTTCTGCAAGAAAATAAACAACATTGTGGTCACATGATACCTGATACCAGACTGAAAAATACAGTGATACAGCACCACGGTGAAAAAAGGCACCAAAACAGTAATGGAAATACTTAAACATGTGCAACCTTGATTTGTATTCTTCGTGCATTTGGATTGGATGGATTTCATGCAGCATATTTTACTCTATTTTCTTCCTCTCAGCCTGCACAATGATGTCATCTTGAACTGAAATAAACCCGACTAGTGAACCACAACAGAGGGAAAGGAGGGGGCTCCATAAAATCAATGTCACCAAGCACATTTAACTGCATCTGCCACATATACATCTTTGGTTGTTTTTGTGTTTTTTTTGTTTTTTGTTTTTACCAAAATGCATATAGATGCTATTTCACATATACATGAGGGTAGAAAAAGAATAATACTCACATAATCACATCTTTTGATTCTACTCTGTTCTACAAAAACTATTGATATAAAGGTTTTGAATGCACTTCGGGGAGATTGTGTGTACAATTAACGGGGACTTACGCAGATCCACAATGACAGGTGCATAGCTAGAATATGTGGAGAATGAATGTCGCTGCCATTTTTTCTCCACAAACAGTATTGGAAAGGGGGATTGAGTATAGTGGTGAACAATGTAATGACACTTTACCTCGTTCCCTGCGATCAAGAAACTCGGCTGCTTCGATCAACATCTGCACCATTCCGATCGCCGTCATTTTCCACAATATAACACTGATAAAATAACAATCCGGTGATAAGAGAATTCCGTGGCTGCACACGCATACACACACACACACACGACTGGCTTCAGGTCCAAGCGCTGGCTCAGCTCCGAGTTTAAGTGTCAAATGTTTGTTTTACAAAATAAGATTTGGTAAGTCGTTAAAAGTTTTAAGAGTGTCACACGGGCAAGATATAAATCAAGTGCCCCATGAACGCAGCACCAGCCACAGAAAGAAGCTTTAGTGGTTGTCAGGGGTTTATGTTAGCCTGGCAAATGCTAACACTTGTCCAGCAACTGTAGGTTAGTTTACCCCGTGGCTCAATTATCAATTTAATAGAGTAAAATGTATCTTCCTGGCTCGTTTATTTTGTATAAAGGTCTAGAGTCGAAGAGGGTCCTGTCTTTTTCAGCTGTCAGAGTCGCCCTGTCTTGAAATGTATTAAAAGAAAAAAAGCTAGCTGCCTTTAAAAGTTCACTTCGACGAATTCATCCACCCAAAGCGACCAAGGGTTCAGTGTGGCTCGGCTAGTTTTGTGCTGGTTTCGCGTTACACGTCTCTTAGGGAGTGCAAGCTGCGCTTAGCATCAGCTGACAAGCAGCGAAGTGTCTATTAAACTGCTTCCAAAACACAGCCTTGTTGATCTAGACGACGGCTGGCTTACTGTACTCCTCTCCGCTGCCGACAGCAGCCGTGTGCCGCAACCTGATTGGATACTGGACATCACGACTCAAAGGCCTATTGGCTAATCTAGCCGTCAATCACCATTAGAAGGCGCTTTTTTGTCTGCCACCGTAGGTCTGTGACGGCCATTTTGGTTCTAATTCATCATGTCGAATCACTGCGCCGACCCCAAATGGGAGCAGTTGCGATGCTAACCATCCTTGCGCTGTGATTGGTTGTTGTCTGATAATCTTCTTTTTAATTGGGCGTTGTGGCCACGAGCTGGAGGCTGCACCTTCTACTGACAGGACACGCCTCCTTGCCATGCTGCTTCACGGTGGAAGTAGACTATTAGGCCGTAAGGTGAACCACGAAAAGTCCTTTAGAAATTGAATTTCGCTCCGACGTGTGGATGAAATGTATTCATGTGT
>NC_024327.1:6098962-6109268 GCF_000523025.1 Cynoglossus semilaevis | reverse complement strand
CCTTTAATTTTCTCAAAAATCGACAGTTTGCCTTATAATCTGGTGCACCTTATATATTACTTCTGGTTGTGCTTGCAGTCCTCGAACCGATTTTATAAAGCCAAACCACACAGCGCATCACACATGATGGCACACAACTGAAGCACACTGGGTGCCACTTTGTCACAATTAGAAGATGCTCAACAACACTTATTATAGTATGGCAAATCCGTGCAATGTCGCGTGGTGCCTCCCAACATCCGAAGACTGCGTTGTGTTTTTGTATTGTCGATGTATGGTGCGATGCAGGAGGACTTTTTGTGGTCAAAAACTCTTTTTATTTCTCCTTTTTTTCTCTCTCTGCAAAACTACATCCGCAATTCCGCACGGAACAGCGTCAAAATAACAATACGGTGACCATCCAAAACAAAAATAGTGACAACCTCCTGACTCTGGAGGGGCGTACAAAAACAGCATTGCCCTCCTGTGTCCAATTTAGGTCACTACCCTTTTCCACAAATCTCCGTCCCTATTGATCTGTGACTCCATGCGCGCCCTTCTCACCGATATTGTCAAAACCCAAGTGAAGCAAACTAATTCGGGGCTTGCCATCATTCCGGGTGGATTGACCAAAGAATTCCAACAGCTAAATATTGGTGTTAACAGGGCGTTCAAAGTTAAATTGCGAGCTGCGTGGGAGCATTGGATGACAGAAGGCGAACACACATTCACCAAGACAGGGAGGCAACGCCTGGCGAGTTACGCCACTCCCTGGTAATGGATCGTGGATGCCTGGGCTAATGCATCAGTCTCAAATGTTTCACGAAGGCTGGAATCATTACTGAACCCCTAATTAACAACAACGAGACTGACTCGGATAATGACGAGAGGGATCCGGACATGCTTGATTGTTTCGCTGAAAATAGACCCGTTCATTGATATTGCGCCTTATGGTCCGAAAAATACTCTAACTTTCCCTTCAGTGTTTTTATGTTGTGTACCTTTCCAGCACCAGGGCACACTGCTGTAGACGGACGAACACTTGCACATGTTCTAAGGTACCAAATGTTACTTTAAAGTAGAAAAAAGCACAAATATTTACTCTTTTCCACATTCCACAGTTACAAACTGGGTTCATCATCCACGTACGCTGTAGGATTGTTTTAGTGCTATAAAATATTTTTTTCTTTTGCCAGATCATTACACATGGTAGCACAGACCATATTTTAGTGCTGTTGATTGGTGTAAAATAAGCAATTCGTTTTATTAAATTCCAAGATAAGCATTGACCAGGGGTTCTGTGCAGTATCTATGCCATCCATCCATCCATTTTTGTCCGCTTATCCGTTAAATAAAAAATTGATAACAGTCTCCTGTTTTGTGTGTGTGGTTTTCAACTTACTTATGAATTGTTTAATTATGCTCATGAAAACTGTTCTGTCCTGTTTTCCCCCTTCTTTTATGGGTCGCCAGAATAAGGAACCCATACATTTTTCAGTTTAAGAATATATAAAACAATGCTGGAGACAGATGACTGTGTTCTGATGTTGGTGGAAATACTGAAGATGAAGGTTAAATTAATAATGATAAGAAACAAGGCGGTGATGATGATATTGGAGACGAAAAAAGGGGGACGGTGAGTAAAATAATGACAATGAATAGTTGTTATAGCTGGTATTAGCCCGCAGAGGGCGCAGGCAGGGACTGACCAAGCTACTGCTCCTGGTGCAGAAACTTAACAGTAGTGATGTTCGATACCACCAATTTCCTTTCCGATCCGATACCGAGTAAAATTCGGGCTGGTATCGCATATACCGTTATCGATATTTTATCATTTGTCTTTTAAATAAAACATGTGTATTTCAAATCATAGCTTCTTTAAGAATCCGAGGCTGAGGTTTTTATTTATTTATTTATTTTAAACTCTGGAGTGTACTGAGGTAGCTGCCTCATTTACTATACAGTCAACACAACAATAGAAAACCTTGAGAACACAATCATATAAAATATGTCAAAACAATGTTTCAAACTCTGAAAACATGTTATTTGTAAAACAAAAATAAATAAAAAAATAAAATAAATAATCTGAGGAGCCATTTGGGACCCGAAAGAGTCGGATTTTTTCAGTGAACCGAGCCAAAAGAACCGGTTCTCCAAAAAAGAGCCGAAATTCCCATCAATAGTGACTGAGTGAGAGCACGGAGTAGAGCCCCTGTGCTTACGCATGACGCACACACCCAGGCGGAAGAAGAAGTAGTCCCACCAACCGAGCGTCACTTAGACAACATCTCAATAATTTGGATACTTTTCACCATGTTTCTGTTTAGGATACACCTCATCTCAGAATGCGTAAGTATCAAAAGTATCGATATTTTGATTTCAGAATCGATTTCAGAGCATAAAGATCCAGAATCGGAAGTATCGATATTTCAGGATCGATCCGCACATCACTACCAACAACAGAGAGGAGAGGAGCTGACATATAAGACCGATGCTCACAGTCCTCGTTTCTAGTTGAGGGAACTGTTCACGATCTCGGATGGATGTTTACATGACCTTCGATCAATCTATCTAAGACGGAGAATTAGGGGGCAAACACAGGTATGATTCTTTTGGTGTACTTTACGCTGCTTCTCGTTTCTTCTCCGGCTATGCTAAGAGTCTTAGCCCAACTTTAGCATTAGCCTCCTGAAGCCCAGAGTGGCAACAGAAACAGAGCAAAATTATTTACCCGAGAATAAACTAAACGAATATTGATAAAGTAGCAACAGTCATCTTGACAAAAGACTGTTTGTGTTTTCTGAGTAAGAGTTGTTTAACAGTTGAGTATTTCTTATTTTTAACTATTTATCTGTGTTGCTGTGGCACTGTCAAGGTAGTTTCATTAACTTTGACCTCTACCACGTAAAGTTTCAAAATAAGTGGTGGTGTTCCTCGTTTATGCACACAATTTGCGTTTAACTAAAGTATGGCTAATATTTGTTGCTTTCCTATGTGCAAGTGTTTCAGTAAACTTGTGCATGTGTGGGGTATCGCGAGTGTACTAATGGCTCTTATTTTGAATACGCGTTGTGAAACCGGAATGAAAGTTCCGAAATTCCCTGTATTCCCCACCAATTAGACGAAGTTGCCCCCTTAACAGCCTGTGGATATTTGTTTCGGAATATTTGAACTTGTGGACTAAGGACTCTACCAGAGCTAATATTAATCGCCTTGCTGCTAATATAGGTGTAGCTTAGACTGATGTAAATTCATCATCCATTGGACTAATGGTCCAGACACTTACAAGTTATGCATACTGTCAGGAAACTTTTTCTATTAGTTAGGACTGTAAAAAATGCTGTTAGTTCATACCCCAGTTTCCTAACACACAAATAATTTCAAATAAAGATCAAATAAAGATCTGATCAAATAAAGAATCAAATACGAGATCTCAAAGTTTTAAAAGTTTTACTTTCAGCAAGGAGTGCAGAACAATGGTTACATTCAGAACGGCACTGAGGAACTCCTCAGTGCTCAAAGCTTAAATACAGTTTTTTTACACACAAACTTCAATGGTCAGTACCTTAACCCTTTACAGTCATGTGGTGTTCTCGCGTAACTTCTGAGCACTGATTGATTGGTAAAGACTGTTTCAAACAAGGATTCTCCACCAACAGGAGCTACACTATATTACCAAAAGTATTCGCTCACCTGCCTTGACTCATACTATGAACTGAAGTGCCATCCCATTCCTAACCCAGAGTTCAATATGATGTCGGTCCACCTTTTGCAGCTATTACAGCTTCAACTCTTCTGGGAAGACTGTCCACAAGGTTGAGGAGAGTGTTTATAGGAATTTTTGACCATTCTTCCAAAAGCGCATTGGTGAGGTCACACACTGATGTTGGTCGAGAAGGCCTGGCTCTCAGTCTCCGCTCTAATTCATCCCAAAGGTGTTCTATCGGGTTCAGGTCAGGACTCTGTGCAGGCCAGTCAAGTTCATCCACACCAGACTCTGTCATCCATGTCTTTATGGACCTTGCTTTGTGCACTGGTGCACAGTCATGTTGGAAGAGGAAGGGGCCCGCTCCAAACTGTTCCCACAAGGTTGGGAGCATGGAATTGTCCAAAATGTTTTGGTATCCTGAAGCATTCAAAGTTCCTTTCACTGGAACTAAGGGGCCAAGCCCAGCTCCTGAAAAACAACCCCACACCATAATTCCTCCTCCACCAAATTTCACAGTCGGCACAATGCAGTCTGAAATGTACCGTTCTCCTGGCAACCTCCAAACCCAGACTCGTCCATCAGATTGCCAGATGGAAAAGCGTGATTCATCACTCCAGAGAACGCGTCTCCACTGCTCTAGAGGCCAGTGGCGGCGTGCTTTACACCATTGCATCCGACGCTTTGCATTGCACTTGGTGATGTGTGGCTTGGCTGCAGCTGCTCGGCCATGGAAACCCATTCCATGAAGCTCTCTGCGTACTGTACTTGGGCTAATCTGAAGGTCACATGAAGTTTGTAGCTCTGTAGCAATTGACTGTGCAGAAAGTCGGCGACTTGCTTGATTTTATACACCTGTGGCCAGGCCAAGGGATTAGGACACCTGATTCTGATCATTTGAATAGGTGAGCGAATACTTTTGGTAATATAGTGTAATATCCTGCATGTGTTGTTTTCATCACATACAATTCTTATGACTATAGGACTACAAGCCAGACGCAGATCCAGCCAAGTTCAAGTCTGTTAAGACAGGCAGAGGACCTCTGGGGCCCACCTGGAAGGTAATGGCTTTAATTTTAGTCCATTTGAACAGATGTTGCTTGACATCTTCTGTAGTGGCCTTGACTTTCCCCTAGTTGTTTCATTTTTGTTATCAGTACAATAACCTGATATACAGCAGCTCTCATACAACTAATTCAGGAGACTTTCTTGGGCAAAATTTAAAGCCTAAATAAGAATAACCAAAACTAGGTTGACCTAAAACATGCTCTTTATACGAGCGATTTAGTCATTTGGTCAGGCTTAGACCTTCCTAGTGTTGGGAAGGTAGTGTGTGACTACAAATGGCTACAAATCCATGTTGTAGATAAATGGGCACTATAGCAGATATGCAATTTGTGGTTTCCAAGGATTACAAACTGTGAAGGATGTCCGTTGTAATGTGCTTGAGTGTTCATAATTCATTGAACATAAGACACAACTGGTATTTTGTTGTTGTACGTTAATTTAAACATGACATCATCACTTTATCTAAAAAAATAGTTACATAGAAAGCACCTGGACAAAGTTCTGAAGAACTATGAAGGATGTTCTGAAGAACTGAAGAAGCCTCTTGGATGAAATGTGAATCATCTTAAAAAACAAAAACCTACTTTGTCCAGTTGCTTTCGATGTAACTATTTATTATTATTATTATTATTATTATTATTATTATTATTATTATTATTATTATTATTATTATTATTATTGGATTAAATGACCTGGGTGACTGAGAACCTACACAAACCATCATCACTTTATTTTTAAATATTTCTTCACACTCCCTAACATTATAAAAAAACACTTTTTATTAACAGTGTCCATACCTACCTTTACCTTTGTCAAATAAAACAAATCGTTTCCAAGTTGTTGTTTCCTCATAGACTGCTTAATTCCAGGTTCACCTAAAATTCAAATAATTTAGTCATTCATGACAAAAGTCAGAATTTGACCATAAGACTGGCTAAAGGTAGGTCACCATTTAATGGGCACAAGTTTATCAAGGTATAAACAACTTGCTGTAAATGTAACGTCTACTAGCTTTGTTGCTAGCATTACACGCATAAGTCCGTACATGGAATGCTTTGCCATTTTTACAACTGTTTGTCTGAAGCTTTGAATTATTCGTTGAGTCTGTATTTATTGCTCCTAAGATTATTCTGCCTTAATTGCAATTGTTTGAAGAGCTGTTTACCCAAATTCTGTTGTGGTTCAATTTGGAGATAATTGTGATGAAACCGTTGCTACAGAAATCTAATAAAATTGATTGTAACGCTTAGAAGAACAGCCTCTATCCGACAAGTCAAAAGCACAACAAATAAATCCTAAGCTGTGACCCTAGTTCTCTTAATGTGTTAGCGTACTGAAATTATAAAATTATTTTTTATGTTGACAATGTTAGACAGCTAGTTAAAGGGAAATGTGAGTATGGAAGTACAGGATTGCTCACATTTTTAATAGACTAATTTGTAGATATATTTTCACATCAAAACTAGCACCATCCCCTGTAATAATCAGAAGGTTAGAGCAATGTCATTACTACTGTTGAAGCTGAAGTTTGATGAAGACAAATCACCTCTTTCTCAGCTCTAATTGGCTGTAATGGACATTTTAGGTCCTGAGGCAGATAAAGATTAAGGTTTTTAGTGCAAGTGCAATCTGGAACAGATGGAAACAGGAATGGGCTATTTGCTTCAGACATTTATACATTTTGTCCAATAAAGGGTTTTAGTAGGCATTGTTGGCCTTCTCTATCTTTTTAAAAACTTTTTAATTGCCTTAGTTTCTGAAGAATAACCAGATTTAAAAATTTGAAAGTGTGCGATGTTAGATCCAATAATTCAACTGTCCATCCACTTTTAGTTGTTTTAATACACAAGCAGTTCACACATTATTTGCACTGACTGCATATAAGAGTTTATGTATACTCTTATAAGAGCTTAAAATGCCATCTCAACACCCAACCTGTGTTTGTGGAGGCTGCAATATCAGTCAGGGAAGCACAGTGTAAAAGTAATCTATGGCTGGCATCTATGGCCACAAGAAGGCCAGATGACAACAGAACGTTGCTTCTCCAATGCTGAAAATATGAAAACCTTAAAGACTTTAGTAAAGGACACAAAGTGTGACCAAAAAGAAAATGCTATGCTGTGGAGTTTAGATGTATAGCAGTGTAGATTATAAGGCTACACTTGACTTGTTTTTCCTCATCAGATGGTTATCAATTTTTATAAATTCATATGATGTGAATTTCTGGAATTCTTTTTGGGCTTCTGTCTCTCACTGTTAGAATACACATACGATTAAAATTATAGATCTTTGCATTCTTTGTAAGTGGGCAAACCTGCAAAATTAGCAAGGGGCCAAATACTTATTTCCCCCACTGTATATGACAACAGAAGCACAATCTGTCAGCTCCTTAGGGCAGTGAAACTGTTCTTTCTCTGCATGCACACATGCTTGTATATCACTTCCCCTTTGTATTTCTGAAAACAACTCAAAGCTCCTTTGAGCATGGGGAATGAAAAAGGGGAGAGAATAAATGTCACCGTAGAATGTTTTGATGTGGAATCTGTTATATGTGAAGTTCCTCCTTTTCTAAACCCACTGCAAATTTAGAAATGGTTCTCAGCCCCCACACCTCCTTCTCTATTGCACCCACGCTCCACCATGATCATAGAATCAAACGACAGTGGGTAGAGAGGTGATTGTGGCAGTGCTGTGACACTCAGAATGCAGAGCAGGAATTAAGTGATTAATTAAACAGCAGATCTCCCAGGGAAAATGATGTTTGTGTGTGAACTGCTCAAGGTGTGCAGGTCCTCTGCACTAATAATGCACTAAGAAGCCCCTTATCATGTTTAAGCTCAGTTTCATCTGCTTTCTTTGGCCACAAAGACATGCCTGTTGGGAGAGGTGTTGCTTTCGCAGCGTAAGCAGAGAAATTGGTTCTTTAAATGGAGTTTATCCACTTGCTGTGCTTCCCCACTGCCTTTTCCTAAGAGGGAGGCAAAGCAGTGCAAACATTTCAAAATCTTAATATTCATAATAATTTTAGCAACTTCCATACATAAAGTATTAGGGTTGTATATTTTTTTTTAATGATTACAATTTCCACATACTCTTTATGACTACCAGCGGAAAAACCTTCCTCATACAGCCCAACAGTTCCTTCCTAGGAACTATGGTGACTGATAGTGTTATCATACGTTTTCTCTAAATCTACTAAGACAGTGCAGTTCTTCCTGACCTTCTCTGCACTGTCAAAGCAAAATTGTAATTTTTTTTCTGGGCATAAAATCAAACTGCTGCTCAGTGATTTCCCATACCTTCATTGTCATCAACTGTATTTCTCTGTAGAACATCAGTTCTGTTAGGCATCCTCTCAATATACAGAATTGTTTTAAACAACCTGGTTAATAATTCCACTGCACTCTCTCCTTAACATGGCCAGACCTCCACGTGTGACCAACACCTGGAGGTTCCTCTCTTCATCCTTCTCAAAGCTGCCCTCACTTCCTTAAAAATCCCTGAAATTTCTGATTAGCCACCTGTCTTCTGTCTGTCTGTCTCTCTCTCTCTCTCTCTTTCTTTTCTTCCACAGTATAAAAAATGCTGTTAGTTCATACCCCAGTTTCCTAACACACAAAGAATTTCAAATAAAGATCAAATAAAGATTTGATCAAATAAAGAATCAAATACGAGATCTCAAATCTTAAAAGTTTTACTTGCAGCAAGGAGTGCAGGACAATGGTTACATTCAGAACTGCACTGAGGAACTCCTCAGTGCTCAAAGCTTAAATACATTTTTTTACACACACAAACTTCAATGGTCAGTACCTTAACCCTTTACAGTCATGTGGTGTTCTCGCATAACTTTTGAGCACTGATTGGTAAAGACTGTTTCAAACAAGGATTCTCCACCAATAGGAGCTATGTGAAATGCTGTAGTTAATCAAGTCAGATAAGACCATGCAGTTCGGATGTTTTTCTCTCTTTGTCTTTTGTTGGTCTTCCGTCGGTCTCCTTATTTGGGCAAAGACACCAGTTCTGACGGTTCAGTGTCCTGTCTCTATCTCCAAGTGTAACAGTCGGTACCATTCAGTGCTGTCCATATCATCCTGTTACGTAAACTATCAGCATGCACACCTGTCTTCAGCACTTTCCCTTTTAGTACAGCACAATAACAGCATTCAATAACAGTATAAATTGATATGGAAACTTAACATAATTAATATATTGTAAAGATTGAATAAATGTATTTACAACATCTTAACACATACACCCTTTCCCTCCCTCTCTCTGTCTTTGCCTGTTTTACTAAATCACACTTTACCCCACATACTTCACCATCTTTTTTTTTTTTTTTTTTTCTTTTTTCTCTTTAAGTAACCACAGATGTCGTCCAGCTTTCCTGGTACAATTTGGAGAAGTCAGTGATTCACATCAAACAGTGTTTTGGAGATATGACAAAGATGGTTCCACCTGGCTTGACTTTTAGTTTTGAATTCAGCAAAACTATCCGGTTCAGGGACAGGTACCAATAACATGCTGCTCATCAAAGAGCCTTAAGATTTATTATTTTGCATCATGAAGGACCCCACCCACCCCGCAAATGCTCTGTTTGTCCGCCTCCCCTCAGGAAGACGGCTACGGAGCATCAAAAGCAGGAACACCAGACTGAAGAACAGCTTCTTCCCTGAAGCTGTGAGACTGTTGAACTCCGGTGGACCCCTGTACCCCCCCGTCCCCCCCACATTGACTCTGCCAAATACCCCCTCCCCCACAACCACCCCACAACAGAAAATATGTGGGCCTGCACAACTATTGTCCCCACATTCGTCGCTCTTGTTGCCCAGACCAGGGCTGTTGTTCTTGTTCTTGTCTTTCACTCATGCACAATCGCCTCTTTCTCTCTTGCACTACACCGAACTATTCCCCTCTGTCACTTGTACTCGAGCCGGGACCAGGGAAACTAATTTCGTTCATCCCATGTCTAACATGTGTTGTAATGACAATAAAGAACCTTGAGTCCTTGAGTCCTATTACAAATGTAATAAGCAGTCCCATGCACTTCTTGATTTGTACAGTTGCAAACGCTGTGTATGTTTCCCTTTCTTTTTAGGTCAGTTCTACTTGTGCAGTGCATCTGGAATGTATTCACAGCGCTTCAGTTTTTCCACATTTTGTATGTTACAGCCTTATTCCAAAATGGATTAAATTCATTTTTTTCTTCAAAATTCTACACACAACACCCCATAATGACAGTGTTATAATTGTTGCAGATTTATTAAAAATATAAAACCTGAGAAATCATATGTACATAAGTATTCACAGCCTTTGCTCAATACTTTGTTGCTGCACCTTTGGCAGCAATTACAGCCTCAAGTTGTTTTAAATATAATGCCACAAGCTTGGCACACCTATCTTTGGGCAGTTTCGCCCATTCCTCTTTGCAGTACCTCTCAAGCTCCATCAGCTTGGATGGGATGTTCAATTGGATTCAGGTCTGGGCTCTTGCTGGGCCACTCCAGGACATTCACCGAGTTGTTGAATTCGCTGCTGAAGCCACTCCTTCGATAT
>NC_024327.1:6091260-6098811 GCF_000523025.1 Cynoglossus semilaevis | reverse complement strand
CTGCTGAAAAACATCCCCACAGCATGATGCTGCTACCACCATGCTTCACTGTAGGGATGGTATTGGCCTGGTGATGAGTGGTGCCTGGTTTTCTCCAAACGAAACGCCTGGCATTCACTCCAAAGAGTTCAATTTTTGTCTCATCAGACCAGAGAATTTTGTTTCTTATGGTCTGAGAGTCCTTCACGTGCCTTTTGGCAAACTCCAGGTGGGTTGCCATGTGTCTTTTACTAAGGAGTGGCTTCTGTCTGACCGCTCTACCATACAGGCCTGATTGGTGGATTGCTGCAAAGATGGTTGTCCTTCTAAAAGGTTCTCCTCTCTCCTGGAGCTCTGACAGAGTGACCATCGGGTTATCGGTCAACTCCCTGACTAAGGCCCTTCACTCAGCTTAGATGGCCGGCCAACTCTAGGAAGGGTCCTGGTGGTTCCAAACTTCTGCCACTTATGGATGATGGAGGCCACTGTGCTCATTTGAACCTTCAAAGCAGCAGATTTTTTTGTGACCTCTGAGACAATCCTGTCTCAGAGGTCTACATACAATTCCTTTGTTTTTATGAATACTACAGAATACACCTGAGCTCAATTTTGAGCTTCTCGGCAAAGGCTGTGAATACTTATGTACGTGTGATTTCTCAGGTTTTTTATTTTTAATAGATTTGCAAGAATTTCAAAAAAAAAGTTTTTAACATTGTCGTGTTGTGTGTAGAATTTTGAGGAAAAAAATGAATTTAATCAATTTTGGAATAAGGCTGTTGTCAGGTTCAAACAACCTAAAGACACAATAAATGAGAGAAGACGTCAGTAAATGAGTTAGATACTCGCGAGGAGAACGGTCAGAGATGTACTCAGTTACAATCTCCAACTCGCTCTGAGCACATTCTGCCGAGCCCTCTCTTTTTATTTACTTTAAAGCACAGTCATTTACACACTTCCTTATTCTTTAAAGTCTAATCATCATTCTAAGAAGTCACAAGTTTGTGCAAAGGTGTACAAAACAGGAAGTTGTCTGGTATCGCAAAGTGAGAGAAAAACAGGAAACTTATGACCTATAGTTCTGCTAAGCAGAACTAAGTTCAAAACAAGTTCAAACAAACAACAAACCATATAAGGCATTTTTCTTAGGTGCAGCTTTGTAAGAAATACAGAAGTTGAGCTGTAGAGGATTACAGAGTCTTTGAATACAGCAAATGTAAATGATAATAATATATACACAATTCCAACAGCTGTAACATAACAAAATGTGGGAAAAGTGAAGCGCTGTAAATACTTTCCGAATGCACTGTATGTCCAGACCTATATCTTCTAAATTATTAGTAAAATACGTCCACTTTTTTCAAATGATGAGGTTTTAGTTGTGAAAACATGTCAACCCCCTATATTTTTACATTAATATGGTTTATTTAGTTCTACCATACCAGACTGGAACATAAGGACAGAGTTTGTTACCTTTCCTTAGACACATTACATGAAGAGTAGGTCCCATTTCTCATGTAATGATTCTGATGTTAGGGAAACAAATTACAAACAGTCACATTCATGTACAACTTAGTGGTGAATTGTACATTTGTTTTTTTGCTGTAATCCTTTTTATTTAAGCTTTTAACTTGGCTTTTACTGATCTGTCTCAGTAAGGAATTCCAGACAGCAGCACTTTTATAACTTCCACACATTTCAGGGGAACACCTTAGTGATCCATAGTTAGCTACTGTACAGTAGACCTTACTACCAGATAGGCCCACCTGAGACACCTCTTACAGGAGGAGTCCTGGAGGCATTCTGACTAAAGGCCTCCACCTAAGGTGAAGGGACTCTTTGTAAGGGCAATGACTAAAATGACTCTCGGTTGGGCATCTCCTGGATGTCTAAGTGCCTTAGCCTAGACCAAACTGCAAAAGAAAACAATTTACACTCGTATTTCTTCAGCCATGACCAAAGTTGAGGGTGGTAACATTAACAGACCGTGAAATTTGAAAGCATTAGACCACAGTCTAATGCTTTCAAATTTCACGGTCCCAAGGGTTCCTAAACTTTTCCATGCCAAGCCCCCCCCCCCATACAGCATTAGCTTCTGTACAGGGACCCCCTTCGCAAAGAGACAATGCTACACAGCAAAGATGCATCAACGTTTAGAATGTATTTTCTTACTTTTATTCATTATCAATAAATATTGCATTTGTTTAGCATAGATAATATTAACAAACATGCGCTAGCTAGCTACACGCTACCAGCTTGATAACAGGTGCAAACTGCCAGGTCTACAGGGATTATGACATAATCATGCAGAATTTGCACAAGGTCCATTCAGGTCCATCCAGGACAAAGGTTATAAAAAAAATGTTAGAATATCCTTTTTTTTTTTTTCTTATCATCTCTCCAATTTTGGTCTAATGGTTGTCTGTTTTTTGTTTGTTTTTTTGTTTAGCAAACTTCAGTATTGTTTATAGGTTGTATTCTAACAATAGATATTAAAGCAAAAAATATATAGCATAATGCAAGTCTAAGGTATTCTGAGACTGATGCTATTGACATGAAAGGAGCCATTTTTCTTCATTTTTTTTAGCTTTTCAAATGTTGCATCATCACATCTTGGCAGGATTTATTTCCCTCTATGTTGTTCCTGAGGCAGATATTTTGATGAATGAAATTCAGTGGTTGACAGTGTCCGCTCAGGTGCTGCCTTGTCCATACACAGTCACCCTTGTGGATTTTTCTTTTTTTCCTTCATGGGAGACGCCACCACAGGAAGTAGTTCTTATGGTAAGAAAGAGCCTTCGCCCAGTTAAAGCACAAGTAAGGAAATAGTGTAAGGAAGGGGGATATTTATGAGTTACAAGACCACCACTTCCCCCACCGCGACTCCTCTTCCTCAACACTTTCTTCTTCATCATCTGCAGCCTTGGTAGCTTTGCTTTGTTCAGCTTTTTGCAATGCAGCACAATGCACACTTGTTTCTTTGGCGAGCCTTGGAACGGATCCATTGCATTCATTAACGCTGTAATCAAACAGTGTTCAGTTCTATTCATTAGAATCAGGGCCAGTGTTTTTGGCTTCTGACCCAGCGAGGAAGAGAATTCATTATGCAGCATTAGGTGGCTTCATTTCTCAGGCCATCTTACATAAGATTATATAATTATTTTAACAATGTCTTACCTTACTTGACATTGTCTTATTTATAAATAGAGGTTTGTCTATTAATTTCCAGGTGCCTGGAATCCTTAAAAGTGTTTTTTTTATTTGAATATCTTTAACTGAAGCAAATGCTTGCAACTTGGACTAAGTGGAGCAAACTCCAACAGTTTCAGTTGTTTGTTAGGCCGTTTAGTGCAACAATTGTTGTCCCACCTCAGCTCGAAAGATGAATGGTTAACATTTAGGGTAATGTCAATCCACCAAGTGTGAGCAAAACCCAGCGCTTTAATTGTACGCTGATATCCAAAAAGCTAGAGGCCATATTTAAACCAGGGTTGAAAAGTTGTACCTAAGGAAAACTCAGCAGAGGTTTGCTTTGTTTGAAAACAACCTAATTCATCACAGATGTGAACCACAGCAGCGTTAAAAGAATATGATGGGAAAGAAAGCGTTTTATCAGAGGGCATGTACTGTTTAATAGTAAAATGCGTGTTGGTTTAACAGTCAAGGAGAACAGTCTCTGGCTGTGTTTGTTAGTCTGTTAGTTCTCAGCCCACGCTCTATTATATCTCTATATAAATCCTTTGAAAGACTTTCACTCCATCTCCGAGCAGCTCTGTCTTACGTACTTGTGCTTTGTGCTTTGACACATATTCAGCTATTTACAACTGGCTTACTGCTGGGAGCACATGTCAGTACTCAGAGAAAACGCCCTACACAGCTCCAACATCTGTGTAATGGATAAGTGAATGCATGCAAAGAAACAGAGACTACACCAGTAGCTCACTGATAGGCGTGAGACTGAATAGATGGAAAGGCATCACTTTTCAAGTCATTGAAGAAAAAAAAATGCTCATGAAATTATGAAGTTAATGCCCAACAATGTGGAAGAAAATAAAATGCATATTTATGTTTTATACTCTAAGTGATACCAGGTAGAGGTTTTATTAACTTTGTCTGTGTGCAGATTTAGAAATTGATTTTTGGTTTGAAACTAAAGGATTATATTTTAATACTACTAGTAAGGATGTCCGATATAAGCATAATAATGTACTACTTGTCATATCAATGTTTTTATTCCGATACTGGAAACAATAAAAATAAAATAATGACTGGGTTTGGTCAAAATATGGGAATAAATGCTTGTTGGACATTTACTGACGTATGATTGATGACCTGATTAAACCATAACCTCATCTGTGCTTGGCTCTCGAGCTTGCCTACTCGGTGCGTTTTGCAATTAGTTTTTCATCAAGTGATGAGACATCATCTCGTGAACCTTCAACAACTGTAGCACTAAAACTTTATTTTTCAGCATTTTTTTCTTCCCAAACTCAGAACACTTTTACTGTACCTACAGACGTGGGTTGTATGGCAGAGTAGAGTTGCTTTTAGAGTAGCACTGTGGCTACATGTCAACGTTGAGTGAAAACTCACTGTATAAAAGCAACTGCTCTGAAAGTAGGACCTGGACCAAGACACTGTAAACTAGGTTAGTACCACGGGGGGGATGATGATGATGATGATGATGATGATGATGATGATGATGATGATGATGATGATGATGATGATGATGATGATGATGATGATGATGATGATGATGATGAAAATTGACAGGACGGACATGGGTTTAATTCCATCTATGTACCAATGTGTCCTTTGGCATGACACTTGATGATGCTTTCACTCCAGCGTGCCCTGAACCATTCTAATCAAATGGCTGTCCAACTTTAGCTGGCTGCTCTTGGATTAGGAAATAAATATAAGCTGCTGGTGGATGTTAAAGCTGTCTCTAATGCTATGCTCAGTTACGTTTTATTTGAATCTTGTTCTTTTGGTCACGACCCATAGTTCATCATCATAATTGTGGATAGGAACATAGAGACTGGTGTCTATCTATGTATTCAAATACTCGTGCCGATCCAGCAACCCAAAAATTCGTAATTGCTTTTTTACTAAAATCAGCTGTGCAGTCGTAAGTGTTTACTGTTTTCGTACAGGAGTTCAGCTTGTCATTGTTCTCATGGTAGTGTATTTGAATACAGAAAAAAAAACATTTTCTTTACTAACTTTTTTTCAGGCTTTAATCCAAATAAGAATCCAAATAAACACTCAAACAGGAATTGATGTGTCTGTGCAGAAGAAGCGTGCTGAGAATGACAAATTTAATGTGACGTCTGCACAGAGGAAATAGTGAAAATGAAAGACTGGAGTATTCACTTTGAGGCACGATTGTGGTTTCATAGCAGGTTGTTTTGGATTTTCTGCAGGTATAAGGAGGGAGAAAATTCACAGCATGTGACTCAGAAATGTGCTGATTCCCCACCTCTAGTACCAACTCCCTGCTCTGGCTGTATCAGATTTTAATTTTTCTGTGTGTATTTATCCAGCTCAGACTCCCGGAATGGTTTCAGTCATTGACTTGTCTAAATATTTATGCTGCTACTACCATACATTGGACAACATCTTACAGTTTTCCCTTTAAAATCTATTTTACTGCTGATATCTGATTGATTTTTTCTTTATCCAAACAAAACGATATACGCTGCATATATAAATATACATTGGTCTTCACAATTTTCCCATAAAAATGTGACAAAAGTAAATAGTTCTGGTTAGAGCTTTCTGAAGAAGAAAGAACATTATTGTTATTATGACAATACTGTACATGGGCCGCAAGTTCGCACCTACTGACACACATTTAGCCTTTCAGCTCTGCCTCACTCACTTTCACACACAGGCCACTCCCCCACTCCCCCTCCACTTTTATTTGCAAAAAGCAATGCGTGTTCCCTCATTTGTCAGTCTTATGCACACTGACTGATGCAGGCAGTTGGCACGTGCCCAGTATTGTCTCGCTTGCAATATTGCCAATATACAGTAGTTGTTTGATTACATGTGTACTGCACATGCTGACTCCACAGTCTGTCTAATAAATACACTCCCCTCCAAAAGTATTGGAACGGCAACGTCAATTCCTTTGTTTTTGTTGTATACTGAAGAGATTTGGGTTTCAGATCAAAAGATGAATATGAGACAAACGATCTAGATGTGTTAAACAACTCAGGACAAAGCACCTTTTCTTTGAACCCACCCACTTTTCAAGTGAGAAAAAGTAATGGAAAATGTGAACAGGGCTCAAATTACCAGGTGCATGCACCAGTTTGTGCACGTAATTTGGTACCCAACTTGCACTATATATGTATATGTATTGTTATATATATATATTTGTATTTATATATATGTATATGTATTTATATATATGTATATGTAGAGAAGAACCGATCTGATCGCAATTTTTTTCTTCTCACTGCTCGAACGTTGCCACGGTAACGTATCGCACCCTCCTCGGGTTTTTGCCCGGAGCGGAGGAGGGCGGGGCGTAACAGGGACTCAAAAAAGTGACGACAAAAAAAGAAACAGAAACAGCAGCAGCGATCGGTACTTTATGGTACTGTTCTTTAACCCTTCCGAGGTCGGAAAATTCTACATTTTCGGAAATTTCAGAAGTTTAAGAAAATGTATATATATATATATATATAAAAACACACACACACCTTGTATTTTTCGGACCATAAGGAACACCGTATTATAAGGTGTGATATCAATGAACGGGTCTATTTTCATACATAAGGCGCACCGGGTTATAAGGTGCATGTCGCTCGGATGACATTTGAGACTAATAACTAAGCCCAGGCATCCACGGTCTATAAGCAGATAGTGGTATAACTCGCCCAGCGTTGCTTCCCTGTCTTGGTGAATGTGTGTTCGCCTTCTGTCATCCAATGCTCCCACACAGCTCGCAATTTAACTTTAAATGCCCTGTTAACACCAATATTTAGCGGTTGGAATTCTTTGGTCAATCCACCCGGAATGATGGCAAGCCCGAATTCACATAGAACAAAATTAATTTTCCTCCTGGACACCACCCAAGCCCCTACAAAGTGCACATAAAATAAATATACAGTGGGTGGTACGGAAATTATTCAGACCCCTTTAAAGTTGTCACTCTTTGTTTCATTGCAGCCATTTGCTAAAATCAAAAAATTAAGTTAATTTTATTTCTCATTAATGTACACTCAGCACCCCATCTTTACAGAAAAAAACAGAAATGTAGAAATTTTTGCAAAACGAAAAACTGAAATATCACATGGTCATAAGTATTCAGACCCTTTGCTCAGTATTGAGAAGAAGCACCCTTTTGAGCTAGTACAGCCATGAGTCTTCTTGGGAATGATGCAACAAGTTTTTCACACCTGGATTTGGGGATCCTCTGCCATTCTTCCTTGCAGATCCTCACCAGTTCCATCAGGCTGGATGATGAATGTTGGTGGACAGCCATTTTCAGGTCTCTCCAGAGATGCTCAATTGGGTTTAGGTCAGGGCTCTGGCTGGGCCAGTCAAGAATGGTCACAGAGT
>NC_024327.1:6083226-6090553 GCF_000523025.1 Cynoglossus semilaevis | reverse complement strand
TTTTTTGTAACCATGGCCAGATCTGTGTCTTGCCACAATTCTATCTCTCAGCTCTTCAGGCAGTTCCATTGACCTCATTTGCTCTGACATGCACAGTGAGCTGTAAGGTATAGACATATAGATATAGATATATGGCTTTCCTAATCAAGTCCAATCAGTTTAATCAAACACAGCTGGACTCCAATGAAGGTGTAGAACCATCTCAAGGAGGATCAGAAGAAATGGACAGCATGTGAGTTAAATATGAGTGTCACGGCAAAGGGTCTGAATACTTATGACCGTGTGATATTTCAGTTTTTCTTTTTGAATAAATTTGCAAAAATTTCTACATTTCTGATTTTTTCTGTCAAGATGGGGTGCTGAGTGGAATTTTAACTACATAACTATTAACCTCTGTTACATATATCTACTGTATATACGTCCTGTCCCTAACTTCTCAGTCCTGCTTTGCTCCTACTCCTACTTTTTCATGTCTGTTGAAAGGGTTCAGTTTTTGTCCAACTGCATGAACTAAGGTGTAATCTTTTAAATAGATTTCCCTCTGTAAATAAATAAACATGAATCAATGCAGCCACAGACACAAAGATAAAACTGAACCTTTTTCTGTGTTGTAATTCTAAGCACTGTTGGGCTGCACTGACTATAACATTACAAACACAAGAGAGCCATCTGGTGGTGACAGTTGAATAGAAACAAATGTCTTCACAATAACTTCTGCTTTTCCTCAATGTACTCATAATCCTGAACAACAAAAAACAGTAACCTGTAGACCGGTGCCTGTTTTCTGGAAACTTTATAGAATTTAATTTTTTTTTCATGAAAAACTGGAGCCTTCACTCAACATTGCATTTCGACCTATGTCTTTTGTTTGTACACAGATTAGGCTCTAGATGTATTGGCATCAGAGATCTCAGTATGAAGAAGTCAGTGCGGCCAGGGGTGAGTAAGGTGGGAGGAGATCGAGGGAAGGCTGAAGCTACAGCCAACGCTGGCACAGGAAAACCTACCGCCAAGACCAGCACTATAGCCCCTCTGTCTAAGGTACAACTCATCATTGGATGCTGTTGAGCACCGTTTGACTTCTCTCTTGGCTTTTTAATAAAAGATGACAGTGGCACTAAATTTATGCAGAGATGCATTTGAACAGTAGCATATTTCTAGATCAAGCTGACTTATGACCAGGAGCTAATATGTTGGTGTTTTTTTTTTTGGGGGGGGGGGGGGGGGATGTCTTTGCTTTCAGGTGAAAAGCAATGACGATCTTCTAGCAGCTATGGCTGGTGGAAATCTTGCATCAAGTAGTGCTGTCACCAAGACCAAAAGAACAGCTTCAGTTGGCACCAGTGTTACTAGTTTGGACAACAAACCAAAGACAACAGGTGAATTTGAGATTTTACTTTATATACTTAGTATACTATACAATTCAGTATCTCATACTATTTTTTTAATCAGGGTAAGTTTTTCCTCTTTACCAGGAACTTCATCCAAACGTACACCATCAACTTCCAAAGAGCCAACACAAGACCGTCTTCGGACTTCCAGAACATCAGCCACCAAAAAGCAGCTGGTGTCTGGGTCTAGAGTGGGAGATGTGGCTTCTGGGAAGCGATCACGTGGCCAAGTCCTTACAGAGTCTAAGGGTTGTATGAGCAAATCCAAATCAGACGGTCAGATCAGTGATAAAGTGGCTCTGGAGGCTAAAGTTAAAGACTTGTTAAGTTTGGCTAAAAGCAAAGATGTGGAGATCCTACACCTGCACAGTGAGCTGAGGGACATGAGGGCTCAGCTGGGTCTGGGAGGGAAAGAAGTCCAACCCCAGGAAGAAGTTGGTCTCATGTCAAAGCCTCATGTTTCAGCTATCACAGTGGCAGATGTGGAGTCCACTCTTATTCTTCTACAGGGTCAGAACCAGGCCATCAGAGAGGAGCTGAACCTTCTTAAGAGCGAGAACCGCATGTTAAAGGACAGACTCAATGCTTTAGGTTTCTCCCTGGAGCAGAGGTTGGACAGTTCTGAGAAGCTCTTTAACTATAGCTCCCTTAGTCCAGACCTGGCAGCAGGCAGTGGGCAGAGCGATGGTGGAGGCACAGGTACACTGACCTCCTCTGTAGAAGGCTCTGCTCCCGGTTCTTTGGAGGATCTTCTCACGGGACAACAACACGGCGGCTCTGCAGATAACCTGAACAGTGAATCCAGTGAGGTGTATCAGGCCATCACCTCCAGTGACGATGCTTTGGATGCTCCATCTGGAGCCTCCTCGTCTTCAGAGTCAGAGTGTGCACCGAGCAAGGAGTGGTCACGACGGGGCAGCAGTGGCAACGCCAGTGACGTGTCTGTTGCCTGTCTGACAGAGCGAATCCACCAGATGGAGGAGAACCAGCACAGCACTGCAGAGGAGCTCCAGGCAACACTGCAGGAACTTGCTGACCTGCAACAGATCATGCAGGAGCTGAACGGTGAGAATGAGCGGCTTGGTGAGGAGAAGGTCATCCTCATGGACTCTCTCTGTCAGCAGAGTGACAGGCTGGAGCTTTATGGCCGCCAGATTGAGTACCTTCGTTCCCTGCTAGATGACCATCACATTTCATGTGTCCTAGAGGAGGACATCAAGAGTGGGCGCTACATGGAGCTGGAGCAGTGCTATGCAGATCTGGAAGATAATGCCCGCTTTGAGCGGGAACAACTCCTGGGAGTACAGCAACACCTGTCCAACACACTCAAGATGGCAGAACAGGACAACGCCGAGGCCCAGGAGATGATCGGAGCTCTAAAAGAGAGGAATCACCAGATGGAGCGCACCTTGGAGTCAGAGAGACAGGATCGCACAGCCATGGCAGCAGCACTGGATGAGTACAAGGTAGTGGTGAGCAACGACCAGGCGGAGCTTGGAGCAACGCCCGGGCGGAGCGTAGCCGCTGCCGAGCCCAGCTGGACCAGGAGAGGCAGAGGGTGGCGGAGCTCAACTCTCTCCACACAGCGGGGGACAAAAATGATATCTGCCAGCTGCTGGAACGTGTTCGTCTGGGGAAGGAGGAGGCTGAGGCCAAGGCTGCGAAAACGCAAGACGAGCTAGAGCAGGCTCAAGATGAACTCAGCCGCCTACAGGAAACTTTCATTAAGGTTAGCTAAAAAAGTGTGTTATGCTATCAGAGTTTGAGTTTATTTTCCAAGTTGAGCAGCAACCTTTTTAAGGCTCTTGTAATTTTCTGCTTGTGAAAGCTAGGCTTTGGCTTTTATTTGTCTGCTCTCTAATTTCATTTTTGGCTGATTAATCTGTTTTGAAATGTCTTTTAATGAAACTTGGACCTTTGTATTTGATAACAATTGCACATTTTTGCACCTCAACAATCGTGCATAACATTTTACTTTCAGTCATCCATAGAAAGTAATTCAAAATAAATAGATTTTAGTACTAAATCAGCAAGCATTAAAAAAAATAAACCATTGGTTTTATTTTTTATTTATTTAAATCACAAAATCATCGTTGGATCATTCAGCAGTCCTTATCTCCTCAGTGCAACTCTCAACACAGTACTGCTGCAGAAATATAATTAAGTCACACACTATAAAAAAATCCATCTGTTTATTTACATCAGTCTAATAATGAAGTTTGTTGCTTGTGGATAATGAAGTAGTCCTGTTTGTGTGTGTGCAGCTGGACAGAGAATACAGGGAGTTTCAGGAACAGGTGTGTCAGCAGATGTCCGAGCAGGAGCGTGCTTTAGAGAAACAGCTCATGGAGCTACAGGAGAAAGAGAGGGAGATCGCTGACATGAAGGAGACCATCTTCGAGCTGGAGGACGAGGTGGAGCAGCACCGAGCTCTGAAACTCCACGACAACCTCATCATCACAGATCTGGAGAGTAAGTGCAGTTGAAGCACACTGTGTAACCCTGTGAGTCATGACTCACACCAATATATGGGTCATGACCCAATATAAATACCAAAAAAAAAAACTACTTATAAAAGATCATGTTATGCCTAAAACCAAAAACCAACATCTGGTAAGAAAGCAAACGACTATCTCCATAGATCAAATCTTGCTGTAAACACAAAATTCCTCCAGCCATAACTATGTAGATGAGCATCTGTTGTTTTTTATGTGTAACCGCTGACTTTTTCTTTTTATCTCAGACTCTGTGAATAAGCTACAGGACCAGAAGCATGACATGGAAAGAGAGATTAAGATTCTTCATCGTAGACTGAGGGTAAATGGACTTTTAGTGGGGTGGCAGTGCACATTCCTATCACATTTTTCAGCAATGATTTTAAATACACTGTGTGCACAATTATTAGGCAAGTTGTATTTTTGAGGATTAATTTTGTTATTGTACAACTACAGTGCTCTTGGTCAATCCAAAATGTTAACAAACCCTCAAACCTGAACATTTAAGTAGTAAAGGTGAAGTTTTGGCTTTCTTAAGAGAATATCTACATGTACACCATTATTAGGCAACTATTAGTGTGCAGAATTATTATGCAACTAAATGAAAAACAAAGATTTTCCCATCTTCTCAAATCTTTGGTGGTAAATTTACGTCTTTTCTTCTCCGTTGTTTCTTGCGACCCTGTTGACCATTTGCAACAAAATATTTGATGGTTCTGTGTTCACACCCCAATATCTTAGATATTTCAAGAGTGCTGCATCCCTCTGAAAGACCTTTTACAATTTATGACTTTTCAGAGTCAGTTACCGTATTTTCACGACCATAAGGGCGAGAGAATATAAAATAAACGAGTCGATGGTTCGCAAGTGGAGGAAGCTGGAGAACGAGCTCCGACAGGTGAAGAAGACTCAGCTGAGTTTCCGCGGACATAAGGCGAGGTGGCCGGAGTTGGAGGAAAGACTCGAGCTATGGATCGTCGAGCAAAGAGCGAGCGGGAGGAGCGTTTCGACTGTCACCATCCGACTCAAAGCAGTAACGCTAGCAGAGGAAATGAAAATTGAACATTTCCAAGGAGGTCCGTCTTGGTGCTGGCGTTTTATGAAACGGTGCCATTTTTCCATCCGGACCAGGACTACGGTAGCGCAGCGACGTCCGGCGGATTATTCTGAAAAGCTGGCGAACTTTCGGTCCTACTGCGAGAAGCACATCGCCGACAAGCGCATCCAGCCGAGCCACATCACCAACATGGACGAGGTACCGCTAACTTTCGACATCCCGGGGAGCCACACGGTGGCAAAGAAGGGAACCAGCACGGTAGCGATACGCACAACGGGGCATGAAAAGGCTTCGTTTACTGTTGTGCTTGGCTGCCACGCTAACGGACAGAAACTGCCGCCGATGGTGATTTTTAAGAGAAAGACTTTGCCTAAAAAGCAGTTTCCAGCAGGCGTCATTATTAAGGCAAACGAAAAGGGCTGGATGGACGAGGATATGATGAAGGAGTGGCTGAGGCAGGTGTATGTAAGGAGACCGGGAGGTTTATATAAAACTTGCGCCCTATCGTCAGGTGCGCCCTATGTGTGTGTTAAATACAGAAATGGCACACATAAATGAGACTGCGCCTTTTCATACGGTGCGCCTTATGGTCGTGAAAATACGGTAAATCTTTTTTGGCCCATTCTGTCTAATAATTATGCACACCTTGATATAGGGTGTTCATTTCCTTCAGCCACACCCTCCCTCGTTACACAAATAAACATCACCTGATATGCAGTAAATCCAATAAGCATTCAAGTTTATACAGCTTGGAGTTGGAAATTATGGATAAAATGATGATATGGTCAAAATACTCACTTGCCTAATCATTGTGCACACAGATACACTGTTGCTGCTACAATAGCCATGGGTGTTCAAAGCATCATCAAAGCCCTAAAAGCCATAAGGTGGATTAGTATAGTATATTCACAGATTTGAAAGGTTTGAATATAGATTCAGAATGTGTTTGAAACAGACCTATGAAATGTGTTGGATGCCTGTATCTTTGAGGCTGTTTTAATTTACTCTCACATTTCCCCATCAGCCCTCTGAACCGGAGTGTGACCAAAATGCACAATTACCTAATTTATGATTTAGCATGATGTTCACCTTTGCATGTGTATGTGTGTGTATCTGTCCTTAGGAGGAGTCGATGGAGTGGCGTCAGTTTCAGGCTGACCTGCAGACGGCCGTTGTCATTGCTAATGACATCAAGTCAGAAGCACAAGAGGAGATTGGAGATCTGCGGCACCGACTGCAGGAGGCTCAGGAGAAGAATGAGAAGCTGAGCAAAGAGCTAGACGAGGTCAAGAGCCGCAAGTAAGAGCCACAGATGGACATTTGGACTTGTTTCACTAAGTCACGCTGACACGCTCATCCCGTCTTTCTGATGCAAACAAAATATAAATATCACAGAAGGAAACCTTCTGTGACAGACAATAATGATGAAGTTATGGAGAATACTTTAGTTTCTGACTTGGAGTTTGGATCTTTTAACTAATCTTGAGGTATATTTTAGATATTTCTGGAAAAATCTAAGCTGCTCTTGAGGTATTTCTGTCTATATTTAGATAATTTGAGTTATTATAGAATATTGCCATTTTTTCCACCATTCAACTGTGCTTCATAGTAGACATGATCTGGATTTACTAATACATTTTCACCTGATCCCCTACTTAATTCTGACTCCACCTGTCCAAACTGAGTGAGCTGCTCTGCGTTTTCCAGACAGGAGGAGGAAAGAGGCCGAGTCTATAACTACATGAATGCAGTGGAGAGAGACCTGGCTGCTCTCAGACAGGGAATGGGTCTCAGTCGACGTTCTTCCACCTCCTCTGAACCTTCTCCCACTGTCAAAACACTCATCAAGAGCTTTGATAGTGCTTCACAAGGTACCAAGAACTTTAATAGTCATTCATAGACATTCATTTTCATCAGTTCCTTTCTGCAGAGGTAAAATCTATGGGATAATTTTGACACAGGCAATAGAAGTTATATGTGATTTTTTTTGTTTGACCTCAGGTCCATCGAGCACCAGTGCTGCTGTCGCTCCAACAGCTACAGCTGCTCCACTCCCACGAACTCCGCTCAGCCCCAGCCCCAGCCCCATGAAGACCCCACCGGCTGCTGCAGTTTCACCAATACAGGTATGGAAAGTGTCGTGGCCCTCTGCCACCCCGGATTCGCTGATCGATCTCAAACGGTATTAACTAAGAACTTTCATAAAGTACAAAGAAAAGACAAAAGTCGTTGCTCGAGTTCGCCTGTGCACAGGGAGGATCCAACGGAGAGTCAGAAGACTAACTGCTGAATTCTGCCCCTTCACAAAATCAGGCTCTTTTTATTAGCAGACCCTTGCCCAAAATACACAGATGTTGCACGTCAGATTGACATCCTGTTTGTTA
>NC_024327.1:6069833-6075817 GCF_000523025.1 Cynoglossus semilaevis | reverse complement strand
TAACTTAATTCCTGTTTCAGAGTGTCTGTGTATTTTATATTGCAGGATCCAAGCAGCATGCTTATGCTCCCACACAGATTACATATTTGCACATTTTCCAAAGCATGTTTATATGCAATACATTTTATATTTTCCACAAGCAGCATATTTATATTTTAGGCAGGTTATATGTTTTAGCGCATCTCTTATGATCTTTTAAAACATGATTATATATGTTGCATACTTCTATAAAATATGAACACATTAATACATTTCATCCACAAAAGGAAGCACTGCTTTGTGGAGATGTTGCTCAGGTTGGATAATGGGGTGTAAAATCTCTGTTTTTTTAAGCTAACCACGACAATATTTGATCTGTTACAATGTAAGTAAAATATATTAATAAGGAGATCTTTCTTTTGCAGAGACATTCCTCCATTTCTGGGTCCATGTCTGCAGCCAAGCCTCCGTCCCCTCGGAGTGATAAGAGCCCCAGCTACACTGATATCAGTATGCCAGGTGAGAAGCCATTACTGTAGTGGTTTAAAGTCAGTCTTTTGTACTGAATTTGTACTATTGATCGTAACACTACTACAGTACAAACAGCAGGGGTGTGCCAATTCATCGATTATTAGATTAATCCCGATGCGACACGTGACGATTCGATTATGATTAATAAATGTTCAAAAACTATTTTTTTTAATAATAACAAAATGACAGGAACACAACCGCTGCTCGCGGAACGGAAGTAAAAGTCGCGCGTGCCGCCGGGACACCTGAAGGAACGGACCAAAAGAAAATGTCGGCAGCAAACTCTGCTACAGTACGTAAGATTCACTCACCAGGACTTAAAGCTAGCGTTTGGAAGCATTTTGGCGTTTATGAATGTGAAAATGGGAAGGGTATTGTTGGCGTTTGCCGTCCCTCAACCTTTGGGCAGCGGGATCCAACTCGTCCCGTGTGCGTGTTTCAGGGACACAGTCAATGTAGACAATATTAATGATAAATAACTAGAAAGGTGAAATGAGCAAACAACTTTATTTGTTCAACAGTGCATTTACAGAGATCTCTGGTTTCGTTGACAAGTCACCGCGAACGGATCGTGTCTCCCTCTAGATGTCAATGCTCACAAGCAGTTGCATGTGTGATGTCGACGAAGCAGAACCACGAATGAATGCCCTCTCTCTGTACAGTGTCTCAAACTCTTCTTTCTCAAGCTGCCCCCTCAGTGAACTTATCTCTGTTACAGATTAGAAATTGTTTTCGAAACTCAGTGTGATTCAGTGGCTAAGACAGGGTGCAGTGTCCACAGCTGATTGAACATGGTTATACAAAATGGCGATTAATACAAAATGGATATATTTTAACAGTATAGACAAAACCTACTCCACATGTAAAGCGTGTAAAACTAGAATTACGTATAGTGGTAATACTACAAACATGTGACAGCACCTCGCTCGTTTCCACCCGGAGTTAGGGGATGAGAAGAATCCGCCGGTTGTTACTGGTAACCAGCGAACAATAGAAGGATTTTCAAACCTTCCCCGCAGCTCTGAAAGGGCGAAACGAATCTCATCATCCATCGCAACTTTTATCGCTAAGGATCTACGCCCATATGCGGTCGTTAACAACCAGGACTTTCTGGAGCCCAGATACAAACTCCCGAAGCGAAAGTACTTTGCCCGGAAAGCAGTTCCCGTTCACTGTACAACGTGACCAAAACCAGAGTACTGGAATCACTGAAGAAAGCGTGTCGGATAGCGCTAACGTGCGATGCATAGACTTAAGTTGCTACAGAGTCATATGTCACGGTAACAGCGCACTTAATGAGTGAGACGAACTACGACTGGGAGCTGGTGAGTTATGTCCTCCAAACGAGTGATGACTGAGAGACACACCGGTGCAAATGTAGCTGAGCTGTTGCAAAAAATAGCAGAAGAATGGCAAATAATTGACAAAGATTTGGCTTTAGTCACAGATAATGGCTCAAATATGGTTGTTGCTACTCAGCTGGGAAACTTCCTCCATGTTAAATGTTATGCACACACTCTAAACCTTGCCTCAGAAAGCACACAAGTTGCTTGCTGTCACAAGGTTACTGGGCAGGATCAGACAGATGACCACATTTTTTCACTGCAGCACCACTGCCAATCATCTGCTGCAGGAGAATCAGAACCTGGTTAACCTCAAAAATCACAAGCTTAAGACAGATGTGTGCACTAGGTGGAATAGTGCATATGAGCTGGTTGAAAGGTTCCTGGAGCAACAGCCTGCTATCTGCGCCACCTTACTTTCTCCTGGGGTGAGGAAAAAAGACTCAGACATTGCTACTCTCACTGAAGCTGACATCTTAAATGTATCACATAACTGCCCTCAAGCCCATGAAGGATGCCACGACTCTATTCTCTCAGTAGAAAACCCCCGCTGTGTGTTTGATTGCTCCTGTACATGCCAAGCTCATCCAGAACACAAGACCCAGTGCTGATGAGTCACCACTGGTCCGGGAGATAAAACAGGCCATCAGTGAGGATCTCAGTAAGTGCTACAACAGTGAGCAGGAGAGAAACACTATTCACACAGCCGCTGCCCTTGATCTGTGTTTCAAGGCCTTACCTTTCCTTTCTGAGGAGAGAGAGGAAGCGTATGAAAGACTGAGGCTGCATCATTAGAGGTAATACTGCTATTTTAATTTTGTTTTAAAAAAGTGTAAACTGTCCTTCTGGGCTGACTAAGTAAAAAAACATTAATACAGTTATTCCATAATACAAGACTTATAGTAATAAATAGAAAAGGTGAATTTGTGTTTAATTCGTGAGGTTTTAAGATAATATTTCAATAAAACTTTTGTGGGTTGAATTTGTTTTTTCCATTGTGTAAACATCCAGCAAGAGGTGGAGGTAAAAGGGGAGACCCTCCCCAGAACAACTGTCAGCTCAGCAACCAGTGAGTCACACCAAAGCCCTGCTGCCAAAAGAAGAGTTTCATCATCTTCTCTGTTACAGAATCTGCTGGGGTTGGCCTTCTCTGATCAGAGTACAAATCCACTTTTTTAAAATGTTAAGATTTACCCAGTAGCAAATTTCTTTGTGTGTCTGAAATCTACACTATACTTTCATATTGTACCAGTATTTAGCTGGTGGGTGATGCCAATTTCCATCACTCTCTCTCTCTATGATGCTACAGCTCAGCACAGTCAGCAACAGCCCAAGTCAGCGCATGCCAGAGCAGAGGAGGAAGTGTGTCAGGAAACTTTTTCTGTTAGATAGGACTGTAAAATATGCTGTTAGTTCATACCCCAGTTTCCTAACACACAAAGAATAAAAAAAAGAATCAAATACGAGATCTCAAAGTTTAAAAGTTTTACTTGCAGCAAGGAGTGCAGAACAATGGTTACATCCGGAACTGCACTGGGGAAGCCCTTAGTGCTCAATTCTTAAATATAGTTTTTTTTACATACACACTTCAATGGTCAGTACCATGGCATTCCACAGCCATGCGGTGTTCACGCACCACTTCTGAGCACTGATTGGTAAAGACTGCTCCAAACAAGGATTCTCAACCAATAGAAGCTACGTATGTGCATGTGCTGTAATCAAGTCAGATAAGACCATGCAGTTCGGATGCTTTTCTCTCTTTGTCTTTTGTTGCTCTTCCGTCGGTCTCCTTATTTGGGCAAAGAAACCAGTTCTGGACGGTTCTGTGTCCTGTTTCTATCTCTAAGTGTGACAGTTGGTACCATTCAGTGCTGTCCATATCATATTGTTATGTAATCCACCAGCATGCACACCTGTCTTCAGCACTTTCCCTTTTAGTACAGCATAATAACAGCATTCAATAACAGTATAAATTGATATGGAAACTTAATACAATGAATATATTGTAAAGATTGAATAAATGTATTTACAACATCTTAACAAAGTGACCAAGTACTGCCATGCTGAAACACCTGCTCTCTCAGAGGACCCTCTCTGCTGGTGGAAAAATAATCAAGTTCTGTATCCTATGGTTTTCCTTGGCCAAGAGGTATCTGTGCATTTCTGGCACCAGTGTTTCTGCGGAGAGAGTGTTCTCTACTGCAGGAGACATAGTGACTGCACAGTGGAGCACACTTGATTCAAAGCATGTTGACCAGCCCTTGTTCTTACACAAGAACTTATAATTTTACAATCCCGAGACTGATGACAGCAATAGTGATAGTGAAGACAGCAACGATGATGAGTAGCTATTTGCCTCGATGTTGCATTTACCTGCCCTGGCATGATTTAATTCATTGTATTCTTTTATCCATGTACCATTTATTCAAAAATCCAAATTCCACAAGTGTTATGAGAGCTGATGGTGTAGAATATTGTTTTAAAGCTAGTTTGTTGTGTGATTTATGCTGCTCATTGAGGATTCTGTTTGGAAGTCTTTATTGTTACTGAATTGTGTGTGTTGGTTCAGATTGAATTAGCTGAATAAGCTAATTGGATTTTTTTTGTAATAGACCTGCTAGTACAGAAATAAAAAAAAAAACACTAAGGATTTTGGTTAAAAGAAGTCTGCACAGAAACACAAGAAAACAGTTAATCTGGCAACGAAATGTTGTTGCATAGCAACCGGAGTACACAGTTTGTAGGCCATGAGTAATTACTTTAAGTATGTCTACATACACATGTATATATGTAGTGCAGAACAGAAATTGTGCCAAATATTAACTAATGGTAGATTTACATGTAAATAGTTCAGAAGTGTGTTGAGATAAACTATAAGGTAAATATAAATATAAACAGTATGGAGTGACAAATGTAAACAGGAATAAATAAGTAACAGTGATATTGCACTTAATTGCTCAGTAATCTTACACAATAGTATTGCACCTGTTTTTTCATCTCGTGCGTTGACTTTTCTCAGAGCTGAGGAAAGACCTGATCGTCGGGGTGGGGGGTAGCTTTCCTTGTTGGTGTGTTGTTCAGAGCTTCAAATCTTCCAAAGAAGTTGTTGAGCTCATTGAGGAAGCTGATGTCATCCTGGCAGGGGGAAGGTGTGGATTTGTAGTCTCTGACAGACTGGATTCCCTGCCACAGTTGTCTGGTGTTGCTGGGGTCATGGAAGAAACCCTAGATCTTCCGACTGTGGACACGCTTTACATCCCTGATAGCCTGGTTCAGGTTGGCTCTTGCTGATCTGAGTGGCACCGCGTCACCTGATTTGAAGGCTGCATTGCGTTCCCTCAGTCTCGTATGCACCTCCTTGTTCATCCATGGTTTCTGGTTGGCCCGTGTTATTATTGTCTTTGTTGCTGTGACCTCCATGCACCACTGATGCAGCATACTCCTTCACATCTGTGTGTTGACTGTCCGTTGCAGCCTCTCTGAACATGCCCCACTCATTGCACTCAAAGCAGTCCCTCAGGCCACACTCTTACCTTCTTCACAGCAGGCTTTTCTCTGATGAGCAGGGGCTGGTATGCTGGAATTAGCATAACAGAGAGATGGTCTGAGGAGCCGAGGTGGGGGGCTGCTCTAAAAGCCTTCTTGATGTTGTGTAGACTAAGTCCAGTGTAGTCCCTTTTGTTGTTTAAATCCAGTTTAAGGTAATCCAGTTGGCGATCGGAACGGGTTAGCTTTTAGCTTAGCTGTAAGTCCTCCGCGGTAACCGCGCTTCTGTTTCCTCTCGCACCGCCTCCGGTGACTCCGTGGACGGCCTGTGCTGGTAGGGGACTCCGCTGTTGTGTAGGCCGCTGGGTCTGACCTAGGCTCTGCAGATCCTTGGTCTTCTACGTAGTTAAAAAACTTAAACTTATCTTTATTTTGTCATTGTGACACAGCACAGCACACCACCAATTTACCCTCTGCATTTAACCCATCACCAAAGTGAACAGTGGGCAGCCGTGGTCAGCCCGGGGAGCAGTGCTTGAGGACGATGCCATGCTCAGTGCATCTCAGTGGTAACCTGGCAGTTGGTGGATTCGAACCTGGGGCCTTCCGGACCGAAGTCCGCTTCCTTTACCACTAGGCCACCAC
>NC_024327.1:6068831-6069721 GCF_000523025.1 Cynoglossus semilaevis | reverse complement strand
CAGAAGGCGTGGGTTCGAATCCCACTTCTGACACATTATTTTGGTGGCAGTGGTGGCCTAGTGGTAAAGGAAGCGGACTTCGGTCCGGAAGTTGTACTACGCGGACAGTTTACGTAGTCCAACTGTCCGAACTTGCTTAAACTTAGTATAACCTTACGGTCATATATAGTTCTAGCGCAGTTTCGCTTAGTTGTTACTACAGAAAACACTGTTCTCGATGGCGAATCTAGCGATGTTTTTGCTGTGTAACCGGGAGCTGAAGCACCTGCTGCCGCACAGGGCGCCGCCATCCAATGATAGAATCTGTTTTGCGGAAAATGTAAAATTCATTCCAGCAAAGTTGATTTTTTTACTGTTGAATAATATAGAATTTCTAATTTTTCAAGTGTTGCTTTTTACAGTAAAGGAAAGTAACCAGTTAACTGGTTGTGTATAAGAGCAGCTTTTTGTTGTATAGGCTGCTGCTGTAGGTAGACTTTTTTTCCTGTTGGTTCCATGGTTCCTGTTGGATCATTTGTTGATTCGACATGAATAAAAGGTAATGGAGACACATTTGTTTGGTTACCTTAATGAATACTGACAAATATACCTTGTGAAAAACTATGAAGTAGCCACAAAATGAGGGGGAAAAAAGATGCATCAGTAATCGAATCGTAGCACACTGAATCATAATCGAATTGAATCGAGAGGTCCCTTAGATGGCATGCCCCTAACAAACAGCCAAAGCCTTTAGTACTCAGCGGTTTGGTTTTTCCTTTGCTGTGCAGAACACCGTACCATTCACATGACTGAATGCTCTCTCATGAGAAATAAAGAAGCTGCCCCCCCCCCCCCCCCCCCCCCCCCCCCCCCCCCCCCCACAGCGCAGCGCCTTTGTTCGCTGCCGATGT
>NC_024327.1:6066429-6068559 GCF_000523025.1 Cynoglossus semilaevis | reverse complement strand
GAGCCGCCCCCCCCCCCCCCCCCGCTGATATTAAGAGTCAGCAGGTTTAATTGATGGTATTTCTTCATTACAACAACTCGAGAGCTGAGGATGATAAGCAGCAAATAATGAGGCAGCACTTTATGTAGAACTTCCCTCAGTTTCATTCTTACCAGTAATGAGTTCAAGTGCTGCATGTGAACGTACAGAATCCACTGTAACCTCACAAGATGGGTTTATTTTTCACTGATTTATAGTTTTCTTTCCTCCTCGTGCCTCGGTATTCCCGCAACTCTGGGGTCCTGGAATGTGGCTTTTTATTGACCCCGCTCCTTTCACAGGAAATGCCGTATAGAAACACTGTGTCTGATGTAAATCCTGTGCTATTCTTGCTTTTGTGTGTGTGTGGGCGTCCACAGCTGAGCATCTTCTCAGGGGGGCCTCAGCCAGCAGACCTCCATCTGTTTTTCAGAGGGTCTCCAACATGGATTCCAGTAAGGCAATCTCAGGTTAGGGATGCCTCAGTGATGTTTTATTCTCCCTGTCAGAGGCTGAGTAAAGTTCAACGGTTTGTTGTTTCTATAGCAGTGTCCCGCAGGAGCAGCGAGGAGATAAAGAGAGACATGTCAGCTCCAGATGTCGCCTCCTCATCCTCCCTGATGGGTATCAGCGCAGCCTCATCTCCACTTTCATTGTCCTCCTCACCTACTGCCTCCGTCACCCCCACAGCTCACAGTCGTCTGAGGTACAGCACTGACAAGTGTTCAATGTTTGGACAGCAGGCCAATCATTTTTTCTGTAAATGAACAGCTGATGGCTCTTTTTGCTATTTTTTTAGTTCTCCAAGGATTCATATATTATTACGTACTATAATAATATACTTTTAGTTTCGATGCATGTAACCCTATGCTACTTTTTGTATGGCCATAATTTGTGGTTATTTATTGTTTCTTATATGGTTACCTTTAAGCAGTTTGTGTGCTAACATTTAGCATTGTTGCTTTTGAGATATTTGTCTGATTTCTATATTGTGCATTTTAGCAATGACTAATTTCTATACAATATTTATTTATGGCTAACATTTAGCAAATACTTTTTAAAAATGTGTTGTCAATTTCACCTCTGTATGTTGTTATGTTTTATTGTTACTGTCAATCTATTTCAATTATGAATCATTTTATTTACAGGGCAGCTGTAGATTAATCCTTATTGATCTTGATTCATCACAATTGTAAATTATCACAATTAATCTTGTTTAATCAAGGTAAATTGTCATTCCTAAATGTGACAAAAAGCTTTTTTTTCTTATTACAAAGTATATTTTTTCCTGACGTAGGTGAATTTTAGTCATTACTGTGCAGCGGCATGATTGTTTGTAGAACATGTTGAGAGTTGCTTTTTAAACTTTGTTTAGATCGTTGTCCTAAGAAAGTTTAATCAGTCTACAGACCCTCACAATGTGTTAAAATGAGATATTAGGGAGATTGATCTTGATTAATTAATTAACTAAATAATTAACACAATCATTGTCTTAACTTTGACAGCCCTAATTATTATTATTATTATATTGTAAAAATATGTTTTAATTGCATATTTATATCCATCCATCCATCCATCATCAACCGCTTATCCGGGGCCGGGTCGCGGAGGCAACAGTCTGAGCAGGGACACCCAGACTTCCCTCTCCCTCGATACTTCCTCCAGCTCTTCTGGGGGGACCCCAAGGCGTTCCCAGGCCAGCCGACCGACATAGTCGCTCCAGCGTGTCCTAGGTCTTCCTCTAGGTCTCCTCCCAGAGGGACGGCACCTCCCGTGGGAGGCGTCCGGGGGGCATGCGATGTAAATGCCCAAGCCACCTCAGCTGACTCCTCTCAATGTGGAGGAGCAGCGGCTTTACTTCGAGCTCCTTTCGTGTGACAGAGCTCCTCACCCTATCTCTAAGGGAGCGCTCTGCCACCCTGCGGAGAAAGCTTATTTCAGCCGCTTGTATCCGGGATCTCGTTCTTTCGGTCATGACCCAAAGCTCATGACCATAGGTGAGGGTAGGAACGTAGCTTGACCGGTAAATCGAGAGCTTCGCCTTTCGGCTCAGCTCCTTCTTCACCACAACGGACCAATACAGCGACCGCCTTACTGCGGCCGCCGCCCCCA
>NC_024327.1:6061319-6065512 GCF_000523025.1 Cynoglossus semilaevis | reverse complement strand
GTGGTGGGAAACTGCTTCCCTTTCCTGAGGCGCCGGATGGTTTGCCAGAATTTCTTCGAGGCCGACCGATAGTCCTCCTCCATGGCCTCCCCGAACTTTTCCCCGACTCGAGTTTTTGCTTCCGCGACTGCCCGAGCTGCAGTCCGCTTGGCCTGCCTGTACTTTTCGGCTGCTTCAGGAGTCCTACGAACCAACCAGGCTCGATAGGACTCCTTCTTGAGGTTGACTACTTCCCTTACTTCCGGTGTCCACCACCGGGTTCGGGGATTGCCGCCACGACAGGCACCGGAGACCTTACGTCCGCAGCTTCGGACAGCCGCATCAACAATGGAAGTGGAGAACATAGTCCACTCAGACTCAATGTCTCCAGCCTCCCTCGGGACCTGTTCAAAACTCTCCCGGAGGTGGGAGTTGAAGGCCCCCCTCACCGGGGATTCTGCCAGACGTTCCCAACAGACCCTCACGATACGTTTGGGTCTGCCAGGTCTATCCAGCTTTGCCCCTCGTAAGCGGAGCCAACTCACCACCAGGTGGTGATCAGTTGAGAGCTCAGCCCCTCTCTTCACCCGAGTGTCCAATACATACGGCCGGATGTCAGATGACACGACTACAAAGTCGATCATTGACCTCCGGCCTAGGGTGTCCTGGTGCCAAGTGCACTGGTGGACACCTTTATGCTTGAACATGGTGTTTGTTATGGACAAACTGTGACTAGCACAGAAGTCCAATAACAAAACACCACTCGGATTTAGATCGGGGAGGCCGTTCTTCCCAATCACGCCCCTCCAGGTGTCACTGTCGTTGCCCACGTGGGCGTTGAAGTCCCCCAACAGGACGATGGAATCCCCGGGAGGAGCACTGTCCAGTACTCCTCTCAGTGTCAGCAAGAAGGCCGGGTATTCTGCACTGCTGTTCGGCCCGTAGGCCGAAACTACAGTGAGGCACCTGTCCCTGACCCGAAGGCGCAGGGAAGCGACCCTCTCACTCAGTGGGGAGAACTCCAACACACGACTGGCAAGCTGGGGGGCTATAAGTAAGCCTACGCCAGCACGCCGTCTCTCACCGCGGGCAACTCCAGAGTAGAAAAGGGTCCAGCCTCTCTCAAGGAGTTGGGTCCCAGAGTCCAAGCTGTGTGTGGAGGTGAGCCCGACTATATCTAGTCGGTATCTCTCAACCTCCTGCACGAGCTCAGGCTCCTTTCCCCCCAGCGAGGTGACATTCCATGTCCCCATAGCTAGAGTGGTTGTCCAGGGATTGGGCCGTCGTGGTCTCCGCCCACAACCGGCACCCAAATCACAAGGCACCGGCCCCTTGTGGGCCTTCCTGCGGGTGGTGGGCCCACTGGAAAGCGGACTCACGTCGCTTGTTCGGGCTGAGCCCGGCCGAGTCCCGTGAGCAAGGACCCGGCCACCAGGCGCTCGCCTGCGAGCCCCAACCCCGGGCCTGGCTCCAGAGTGGGGCCCCGGTGACGCCAATCCGGGCGACGTGAACCTCTTTGATTTAATTATTTTCTTCATCACAAAGGGGGGGGTTGAACCGCTATTTGTCTGATCCGTCACCTAGGACCTGTTTGCCTTGGGAGACCCGTTAAGCCCCCGAAAACATAGCTCCTAGGTTCATTCGGATACTCAAACCCCTCCACCACGTTAAGGTTGCGATTCAAGGAGGGGTGCATATTTATATAATTAGGCAAAATATACGATGATATTTGATAGTCTGTGCTGAGGCATGACGTTAAGAACCTCAATTAAGTTGGATGTTTGGATCTTCTCCAGCAGTCACACTGACATCCTCTGTCTTATGTTTCTAGAGAAAAAAAAGGTTGATCTGATTATGATGCTGTATGTTTAGTTGCATCGTTTATCATCCATTAATGCCACAGTTGAGAAACAGCAATGGGAGCCAAGAGAACAACAACTATAAATAAAAATGTTTAGTCTGTGTCATACTGCAGTCGTCGATTTGACATGAAGGATAATCTTGAGCTATGGGTTTTCCCAAGCAACGGTGCTGAGATCTAAAGCTAAGCAAAACAAACTTTCCCAAATTGTGAGTCGGGCACTGGCTGATAGGTCGTCCGAGATATTTCTGGGGTCGCCAGATATGTGTTCGTTTCTTTCCATAAACAACAATTGGTTTAATAGAAATGTCAGTGTTTGATGATTTTTTTTTTGTTTTGTTTCTGTACCAGAGAGGAGAGAAAGGACCCGTTGTCAGCACTGGCGAGAGAGTATGGAGGATCTAAAAGAAACGCTCTGTTGAAGTGGTGTCAGAAAAAGACAGAGGGCTACCAGGTAAGTTAATGTCACCTCCGTGTATTAATCATGTTGACTGGCTCCATCAGATTTCTAGGACGGAGATGTGACAGTTAACAGAAAAGAAAAGCCATGCACAGAACTGAAAATTAACCACATATATAGTAATAATAAATAAAGTTATTGCTAACTGTCTGAAAATTTGATTCAAGCATAAGAATGTCAAATAAATGCACTAATAGTGAAGAGTCGTTGGAAAACGAGTCGGATCTAAGAGTTGAGTGAACAGAAAGTGTAACTTCTGCTTCCAATTCATGCAGGGGTCACCGAATATTTTAATGGGCAAGCCATACCGCCAATCAGATGCAAAGATAGATTAGAATTCTATTAACTTCATCTTACCAATATGTATTTTTGTTTTTAAAATAGAAAATAAATACAATCGAAAATATATAATTTATTAGTTATTGTAGCGGCCATAAGAACAGGACCTGTTATTGGTATTTGTAGAAAAAAAGAATTCTAATATAAACAACATAAAAAATTCTAAATGAGAATAAAACTATATTTAACTTTCTGACAAGAACAGCTGTGATTTATTTTTAGGCCAAATTGTCATATCAGCAGTTTAACCTCTTTCCTCACATAAAAACAACTATAAATGTTTCAGCATTATCTCAGAAATGACCTGAGTGATGAGGGAGTTGGTCTCTGGAGTGATGACCACACCAAAGTGATGATTACCCCCTTTTAAATGGTGTCGGTTGTGGTAGCCATGGCACCTGAGGTCTTCTCCAGGAAGTGTGCAATATTTAGTGCTTTGTGTGATAGCTGGCAGTTGGTTTTGTTAAAAACCATCGTTGGTTTTGTTAAAAGTCACACTGTGGAAAAGACACTAGATGTTATTCAGATGAGTCATGCTGATGTATTTTTTCTGGGAGTTTAGTTTAAGTAAAAAGTTAAACCCAACAATACACTATTTATCTACAGATAATTCCGTGACAAGTAGGTTTATTTCTTTCCAAAAATATTTGGAAACTGGAGACCTGCAGGGGTTACCATCTTCAAAACTTTCCATTGAAGTCAAAGTGTAACCTCATATTTCCTCAGAACATAGACATCACCAACTTCAGCAGCAGTTGGAACGATGGCCTGGCCTTTTGCGCCGTGCTGCACACATACCTGCCCGCTCACATTCCCTACCAGGAGCTCGCTGGACAAGAGAAGGTGAGTGATGGAGATTCTAGCACTTAAAATTTTCTCCTGGACACTGCTATCTGCCATTGACAATACAGTATGTCACAAAAGTGAGTACACCCCTCACATTTCTGCAGAGATGTCATTATAATGTTTAATTGAACAACACTGAAGAAACATCGCTTTGACACAATGAAAAGTAGTCTGTGTAAAGCTTATATAGCAGTGTAAATTTATTTTGCCCCTCAAAAAAACTCAAAATATAGCCATTAGTAGCTAAACTCCTGGTAACAAAAGTGAGTACACCCTAAAGTGAAAGTTCCTGAAGTGTCAATATTTTGTGTGGCCACCATGATTTTGCAGAACCGCCTTAATCCTCCTGGGCATGGATTTCACCAGAGCCTCACAGGTTGCCACTGGAATGCTCTTCCACTCCTCCATGACAACATGACGGAGCTGGGGGATATTCGAGATCTTGTGCTTCTCCACCTTCCGCTTGAGGATGCCCCAAAGATGTTCTATTGGGTTTAGATCTGGAGACATGCTTGGCCAGTCCATCACCTTTACCCTTAGCCCCTTTAGAAAAGCCGTGGTCATCTTAGAGGTGTGTTTGGGGTCATTGTCATGCTGGAACACTGCCCTGCGACCCAGTTTCCGGAGGGAGGGGATCATTCTCTGCTCCAGTATTTCACAGTACATGCTTGAGTTCATGTTTCCCTCAATGAAATGCAACTCCCCAAC
>NC_024327.1:6050998-6060851 GCF_000523025.1 Cynoglossus semilaevis | reverse complement strand
GTCCCCAGAGGAGAGTTCCTTGCCATGGTGTGCCATCTTGGGAGTTTCAGTGACCAGTATGACAGAGTGTGAGAGCTGTACTACAAATTGAACACACCTGCTCCCTATTCACACCTGAGACCTAGTAAGAGTAACGAGTCACATGGTATTTTGGAGGGAAAATGACAAGCAGTGCTTTGTTTGGACATTTAGGAGTGTAGTGTCTTTAGGGTGTACTCACTTTTGTTGCCAGGGGTTTAGCTATTAATGGCTATATTTTGAGTTTTTTTGAAGGGAAAAATAAATTTACACTGCTATATAAGCTTTACACAGACTACTTTTCATTGTGTCAAAGCGATGTTTCTTCAGTGTTGTTCTATTAAACATTATAATGAAATCTCTGCAGAAATGTGAGGGGTGTACTCACTTTTGTGACATACTGTAGGAACAGTATTTTAATATATTTTTATTTAAATGTAATAGTAATAGTAACAGTAGGTTTAGAAATTTGACATATTTATTTATGAAAGACAGCCAATTAATGACAGTCCTTAATTCCTTTTTCTTCGGAGGTTCTTTGTGAACATCTTTCTATGTACATTTTTAAGCATATAATTTAAATGTAACTAGAGTTTATTTGCAGAAAAAGGGTTTCAATTAAGAACTAAAATGATATCTGATTTGTTCAGACTGTCTCATCTACTTTGTTTTTTTTCTTTCTCCTCATCTTTCAGAGGAGGAATTTCACCTTAGCTTTCCAAGCTGCGGCGAGTGTGGGCATCAAATGCACTTTGGTGAGTTTTTGTCTCGATATGTAATGAATTGTAGTGAACTTGGAGTTAAAAACAATTGAGTTAACTGCGTTAGATTGTAGTTGGTAGTCATAGCTAAAAGAAGAGTCAAGGTCCTGGTCTGGGTCCTGGGAGGATTTCATTGGAGATTACAACACAGAGATTACAGGATTTGTACTAATGCTTAACATTTGCTTAACTTAAGAATATCCCTAATGTGTCTGTCGGGATAAAAAATACATTAGATTCTAGATTCATGTTCTTGACTTAGAATATTTTAATTAGAATTATTTAATTATGCTGATATTTTCACTGAGTGTTGTAATACAGTTACAGAACTGAATTAGACATAAGCGAAGTTGAGGAAGAGCCAGGGTTGAAAAGATGGTGTAAACACACAAGGGAACTCCCAAGATAAAGTTCTATTTATCTGTCTATCTGGAGTCGTAGTGGAGAACATGATTTCAGGGATGTGGTGTCAGAGGGTAGGAAGAAAAGACAAGGTGAGATTCAGTGATATATTTGTTTTTTCATACTGTGTCTCATCGCTCGTTCATAATGTACGGTGAATAAATCCCAAGCAGTGCAGCTGCTGATTCTGATGAGTGTCTGAAGTGAGTCTGCTGTGTTTATGCTGTTTAAATCTCTTCATAATTACTGAAGTGGAAAATGTGAAGATAGTGACGATGAATCCTATTTTCATAATTTCACTCATTTTCAGCTGCCTAATCCTTTGCAGTGAATGGGTGAGGGTGGGTGAGGTGTACCTAGGACAGGTTTCCTGTCCACACCAGGGCCAGATAAAGTTTTACCTACAGTCAATGTAGTGTGTCTGATCAATCTAAACCTAACCCTGATCTGCATGCTGTAGAACTATGGGTAAACCAAAGCACCATGAGAACCCCCCAACCTCACCTTCAGTAGGGGTGCACGATTCAGGGAATGCCACAATTTGATTCGATATCGATTTTTAGGCTCATGATTCAATTCAAAATCGATTTTTATTTAAAAATGTATTCAGTCTTCAGAGCATAAATAAATTTGATATATATCTGTGATTTAAGTTACTTTCCAATATTATTGCAGTTGACAGACAAGAAGAAAAAATGAACAAGAAGAATGAATTAATTGCAGGTAAACACTACATAATATCAACTTTGAGTAGAATTTATTTATTTCATTCAACTACACAGTCCATTAGGTAACTGGTAAACTGTCAAACTGTTCAAACAAAACTGAAAATGTTTGCCTTTATCTACAAATGGTGGGCCTGAGGTAATTGGTACTACAAAAAAATGCAACTATAAACTGCACAGTGCAAAGTAAAATATTTTGGTAAAATACGAGCTTTTACAACTAGTTTTAAAGTGCTGTACTCCAAAAACAAACGGCTCAGGTAAGTACATTAACAGCTAGACTCCCTTTTGAAATGAGCAACTGATGGGCACATTTAACACAGAAAATCATGACTCAAATATTCTCAATTCAGCGTTTAAGCATTTAAGATGTTTTAGAACCACAGAATACAGTCTTTCTTTCGCCATCTTTCTCTGCAGAAAGATGGCGGGATGGTAAGGCGTACCGTGGCTTGATTGTGTGCAGCATATGTTCAAAGCCTTCGTTTTCAGAAAGCAAAGCTTCAGAAATAAAATATGCTATGGCCTGAGTGATTTTCTTAGCTCGCTCAGAGTTCGGTGGGAGTTTAGTGCATTGAAACAAAGTTCGTTGGTTCGCAGGAAGGTTTACTGTTTTTAGTTTTTTGTCGTCTTTAATCTTAATCTATGGATGATGGCGTGACATACGAGCGCTCACATGTGTTGTATTTCTGAAACACTTTGTTTGTCAAATCCTGCATATAGACATACATACATTTTCCTTATTGAGGTCTGGCTTCCCATCCAGGCAATAAAATTCAAAATGCTCCCAAACAAGGCTGAATTGTTTTTTCTTTAACAGTCGCCATTCTCCATACACAGTTGACGTTCTCCGTTTCACTGATAAACTCCTTTAGACAAAGAGTTTTAGGTCAGAGCCGACTGCACTTTCGACGAGATGCATCAGAATTGCTTAGTGTAAAGTCGACGCAGCGCCATCGCAGAGTTTAATTCAATTTAGAACGAAGCAGTTACAAAATAGGGATAAAAAATATGACTCGATTTTTGGATCTTTATAAATCGATTTTGAATCGGCAAAGCTTAAATCCCGATTCAAATGTGAATCGATTTTTTTGCACACCCCTAACCTACACACACATACGCACACACACACTGGGGGAGGACAAGCAACCTCTTAGTGATGTGTCGTTCGCGAGTGATTCGTTCAAAATGAACGAATCTTTCATATGACTCGTGACTCCCGAGTCATATTAAATATTTGTTCATATTGAACTCACGAATCACTCACTGTGAACTAATCACACTCTGCGAACTAATCTTTCACTGTGAACTAATCTTTCACTACGAACAAATTACTCTCTGCAAACTAATCTTTCACTGTGAACTAATCTTTCACTACGATCTAATTACTCTGCAAACTAATCTTTCACTGTGAACTAATCTTTCACTACGATCTAATTACTCTGCAAACTAATCTTTCACTGTGAACTAATCTTTCACTGTGAACTAATCTTTCACTGTGAACTAATCTTTCACTGTGAACTAATCTTTCACTACGAACAAATTACTCTCTGCAAACTAATCTTTCACTGTGAACTAATCTTTCACTGTGAACTAATCTTTCACTACGATCTAATTACTCTGCAAACTAATCTTTCACTGTGAACTAATCTTTCACTGTGAACTAATCTTTCGCCGTGAACTAATCTTTCGCCGTGAACGGATCATTCGCTGTGAACTAATCACTATGAACGGATCATTCTCTGTGAACTAATATTTCGCTTCGTTCTCGCAGAGTCGTTTAATTTTTCACGTGAAAGAGCTCGGGTCTTTTTTGCTCTCATTCATCTTCACATTGTGGTGTGTTTTTATTTCTTAGCTTTTCGCATGGTTTTAATTACTTATGGCATTTTGTGTACTTTGTAGACTTTGTCAGCGGAAGCAAACCATGTTGCCTTCAGTATTTAGTGTCGGAGAACCTCAGCCTTCTTTACAACGCCCACAATAGGGCTAAAGCGCCACCTGCTGTAAAACGAATGAAATGATTAATTTAAGATTCGTTCACGAGTCGTTCATTTTACTGTTCGAGAGTCAAAGATTCGAATCAATAAAAAGAGTCGGTCCTCCCATCACTAGTATAGAGGTATAGAAAAGAAAATCATTCAAGCACAAAGTTTGGTGTTGTTCTCGGACGCAGATCGGAGGCAACATTCTAATAATGAAAGTGAATATCTGTTAAAGATCAGAGTTTCCTGTCTGCAGTCTTGGATCTAAATTTAAAATAACCGTTTTCCTGCTCTATCTCAGATTTTTCTTTCAAAGATGTTTGATTGGTATAAACCTGATCCTTTCCTTCTGAAACAGTGACTGTAGCTTAGATTCAGAATATAAACTGTCAAATATCTATGGTTTTATTTATGTTACATTTAGTGAAGGTCACAACTATGACTCATCAATTCATAATTTATTTGTCTTCCTAATATAAAACTCTATGGAACAACACTTGGTTTACAACTGTTTGCACTTGAATAGACAAAGACTAGGTAAATTACCCCAAGAAAAAATATCCTTCCATGGAAGCAGAACTTCACAATGAAGCAATGCCCACGAGGCCATTGATTCATTGACTCCTACATGATGATTGGCTACTGTTTTTTATTTGTTTGGAGTTATATTTGCCTTAGTCACAATGTAGAAAATAAAATCAGTTTAGAACTGGATTCAGACATGACCCAAAGTTAGCTTAGTATTAGTATTGGAAGTTTGTGTTAGCATTGGCTGAGGCTTAGGAAGTTAAAGTTAAAACTTAGGCTAATATCACAGGCTAAAGAAGTTAGCCACAGTATTACTTACTGTGTGCCCACAGTATTACTTACTGTGTGGCCAGTTAAAACAAGTTAGTAAAATAATTCAAATTAGTTGAAATAATTTCATCTTTGTTTGATATTCTTCATTATTATTATTGCTGTTATTATTCCAGGACATTAATGAGATGGTACACACAGAAAGACCAGACTGGCAGAGTGTCATGACCTATGTCACTGCCATCTACAAGTACTTTGAGACCTGACTGTCCACCGTCACATCCATGCTGTGCCAACAGAAGATCCTCCTCAGCCCTCGGCAATCCTTCAACACCACGGTGTCTCACTCAACTTCGCCACCATGCTGCAGAAACACTCTGCTGCACTGCATGCTGGTCCTTAGTATTTAGCAAACAAAGATAGACCAGAAGAGCTCCTCCACCCTCTGACTGCAGTATCACACTGTGTAGCATCACAGTCCTAATCAAAGGCTTGCGTGCGTATGTGTGTGGCTACTGTTACATTAAAAGGTCAGCAGAATTCACCTAAGTAACGACACGAAGGGGTGGAGACCTAGTTAGTGCCTTCTACCCGGGCTTTTGCATTAGCTGTTTTTCTATCACATTTCACTCGGTTTTTCATCAGTTAAAGGGAGATTCCAGCAGATCTGACAAAATCTCCTGTATTTTGTATAGTGTGAAGTGGGGGAAAAAAGCTCTTCTGTAGAATATGATGGAATGAGTTGGAATTTCCCCCATCAACCCTGACAATTTCTTTTAAATATGAATTAGCACAGGTCGTGACAGTGTGATGCAGTCTCAGTGAATGAAGTGCCTGTTTGGTCGTTGCCAAATACATTTCACAGTTTGTTTTTTTACTTCTGGCATCAGAAACCTCAAGGACAGAGCGACTCTAGAAACTTATCTCCAGTGACTGACCTGAGTTTCAAGCACCGACATTCTCTGTTACATATGCTACACACATTTCGTTTGTTTTCCAGAAGAAGTATTTATATTCATTTATTGCATATTTAATATTTTATTACCACTTTTAGACTTTTAAGTTTTCATGCTGAACCAAGATGACTACAGTATATTTATTATTTGTATGTTTATTTTTTTGTCATTGTAATGAGGTCACTGCTTTACTTCTTTATGTGAATGTCTGTGTGTTTGGAGTGAATATAAATGTATTATTTACAGTGATGGTGACAAGAAGTAGCTGCACTGACATAAGCTTTTTTTCCTTTGTATTCCTCACTAACGCTAACTTAAATGTGTGTTCGAACTAGTCTGGGTGAAAAGGTGACTCTGGACCTTTAACAGTTCTTTCTGGTGAAACTGACATGTCCTTGGACTGTGCTGATTTTTCTGCTCCAGGCAAAAGTGACTGTGAAAGACTTTTCTAAAATAAGGTCCTCTTTTTTGTTTTCCCATGCCTCTGGAGGAACTCTTAAACGATAGTGAACCATTTTGTGATGTGGCTTGAACTTCCTCATGTGCCTGGTGGAGACGACTGCAGGATGTTTGGATCTGGAACAGATGGCGATGTGAAGAGCAACATCAAGAATTTCTGTTTTTTTATTACATGCTAAGCCACAACATCCACAGTGTCTCCAACTGCATTAACGTCTGGTAATTTAGCACAAGAAGCTGCAGCAGTGACACTGTGTGTGGAACAAAGACACAGACGGAGACAGTGAGTTTTTTAATGTCCTTTAAAAGCCTCACCTCTCCGTGGACCAATTCTGTGAGGATCGTCGACCAACGCTGCTGGCCTCCTCCATGTTTTATGACAGAAACATCTGAAATCTTTTCTGATCACACTTAAGTGTTGCTGAAACTTTCCATGTCCGTGTTGCATCGATGTGGTCCAATTGATGAACGCGAGCCACGGCCTGCTGAGAGGAAACCAGGCTGAGGGCTCTGAAGAACATTCCACTACCACGTGATGCACAGGCCTGACATCATATGGGATCTGAGAGTGTGTGTGGCTTCACCGTGAAATGAATGTGAACATGTCCGTAATAGTTTTGCTGGCTACACATCATAGAACGCTACATTAACTTCTCCTTAGATTACTAGTTTACAGTGCTCTGAGAATTTTACTGAACCTGCTTTAGTGTCTTTTTGTTTGCCTTGTTTATTTTTTTAAAGGTCCACACTACAGAAAAGTCCTGATCACTAATGGAAGGGCTAAATGGTCCCATGGCAGAGTCGATGCCATGCGTGTGTGGGAGAGCGTGTTAACAGGACTATGCTACAGTACTAAGTGCACACTATGATGACAATCAGTTGTTTAAAATAAAGCTTGTCTGGTTTTGTGTTGCTTTAATTTTCATTTTTGATAGAAATAGTAATAAAGGACAGTTTGAAACGTGTGTGAAGGTTTACTGGCTAAGAATCAGTGTGTGTGTAAAGGTGAGTTGCTCACCAATCGCTTTCCCAAACTTCAGAAAATGACAATGACTTAATGTATTAAACTACACAAAGAAGAGATTTTAAAAAAAATGATGTACAGTAAAAAACTTTTACAAATAAAGGGTTAAGTGATTTATTTTATATTTTATCAGAATGTCAACGTATTCAATTCTAGGAGCTAAGGAACCATATTTGTAATGCAGCTTTAATTTACATTTCATCAAGTGTGCATTAAAGGCGGTGGTGGCCTGGTGGTTAAGATTCAAATCCACCTGGAGCATGACACTGTCCTCACTCACCGGGCGCTCACTTGTGCTGCAGCCTGCTCACACAAACAGCAGGAGAAAGAGAAATGTGAAAGGAAAAAAACACAAAAGAAAGTAGATGACGAAAGGGAAAAACTGCAGTTCAACTGTTATAAGTCTGTCACATGACCAGACACAGTTCAAAGAGATGAAGAGCCCTCTGCAGAAGACCGAGCTGGATGTTGGCAACTGTTCTGGACAAAACAATGACTGAAAATTTATGGACTAATTACAAGACCATCTAGTCTGTGACAACATATAAACTCCACACAGAGAGATAATCTATTAGAAAGAGGAATTGAACTCACGACCTCCTTACTGTAAGGCAAGAGCAGGTAAATGAAGTAGTTGAAGTAAATCTCCCATCTCTAGTCTGTCTGTCTCTCCACACAAATATTTAAATAGACAGTTTGTTTCAATGATGTGTATGGTGGACACATCACTAATGTGCACACACGTACACACACAGCCCTGCCTCCTACAGAGGAAACTGACTCTTGATATAGAACATGAGGGAGGGGTGTGTGTGTGTATGAAATAGAGGAAAAGCATTAAGCTTATTCACAGAAGAAGTTGTAGTGAAAGCTGAGGACACAGATATTGAGCTGTTCTGGTCTTCTTTCATCATCATCATTATCTTCATCCTCATCACTGCAGCAGCAGGTTTCACTGAGCTGAAGGAATTTCACATTATGTCTCACAGCAGGAAATACTTTTTTTTTAACATTTCTCAGGCATTTTTTTCATCATTTTATTTTATTGGCTTTTCTATTGTCTCCATTCAAATATGTGGGAAAGCAACAAGTGAAGAAGTGCAGGTGAGACTGTGAATTTATTTCTTCATATAAAACCAAAAACCAAAACAAACAAATTCGATTTTACGTGCTACCTTACATTGACTGAAACATTTATAGTCTATACATTGACTTTATTGAATTGTCATTGGTGTGCAACCCCAGGGTTCACCTCCTGGGCAAGATTGAATCCCGGTTAGGGCGGTTGGTACCTTCCAGTGGACTCACCACCTGCAGGAAGGTTCAGGGGGGTTGGTACGGTGCAGTGTGATTTGGGTGGCGGTGATAGAGACTGCTGCCCCGCGACCCGGTAATAGATAAGCGGGTGAAAATGGATGGATGGATGGATGGAGGTTTCTTTGAAAATAGGTTCACATTTGTAGGAAATGACATAACCCAGCTCTTCAATTTATATATGAATCAAAACATTTAAAATTTGTCACAGACACAAAATGGGCTTTTTTGCCAGATAACTGTTCTCTCATAGAAAATCAGCCAACAATGTGTTCAACAATATTTTCATGTCATATCAGGACATCTGTAGGAGGTTAGAGAAACAAAAACACTTTCTTAATGAGACAACAGAGAGAAAATGCTAACATTGCAAATGTACACACAAACTGGTCTGAAGATAAATAAACACAGGACTTAAAGAAAATGCAAATCCAAATTTAAGGAAGTCAGTGGAAACTCAGTAATGGTTTGGGGTTGTATTTCAGCAAGTGGTGTTGGGGACATGGCCTAAGTTCACTGTGCTGTCTGAAAAAACAATGATTGGGATTGTACTCAAGGTTAAATATAATATAAGCACATACAAATGAAAAAAGAAATATACCTGTTGTGATATTTATTTGTACGTAGCATGAATTGTTGTTTTTGCAATTGTAATTATTTCTTGCAGACGTCACCTAAAAAATATATCATGCTCTGTCTGAAGACCAAAAATATCTAAAGAATTTTAATGTTTAATTGCAGTTATAAATCAAAGCAAAATGAATGTTTTCCTGGCTGGTGTTAAACCTTTGTTTCCTAATCAGAAGCATTTTCATCTTTAATCTCATGTTTATTCAGCAAATATTTACCGTGGAGATGAGCAGTCGTGAGTCTTAAACTTAAGAAGCTTTAGATCAAAGTAGAAAATAATCAGTCTTTTATTTTTATTTTTGCTATTTTATTTTATTATTTAGTAATCTGGAAGCTGCTCCTGGTTCAACTATTAAGTTGAAAATTTTAAGCCAACATTTTAACATTTTGAACTACTTGTCAGTTGTAAATGAATGATGATCCCATTTAGAGGAACATTGACATTAAATCACAGCAGGCGATGCAGCGTATGATAAAAGTCAGTCAACTTTGTCAAATATGCTGTAATGGCGGGTTATGCCAAAGGTGGCGCACTGTAGAAAAAGTGGTGATACCTAAAAAGTAGTGATGGTGAAATGAAGCCCCATGAGGCACTGAACCACTTCAGCCAATTGGTTCAGTAAAGGGTTCATTACTCGAAGCTTCATGTGTGCACGAAACCACCTACTGGCCAGATGTGTTATCACAACCAGCTGTCTAAGAATAACAATGTGTGATGAATCTTTGTGTCTGTTTGGTCTGTTGGGAATGACTACTAATTTAAAAAAATACGTCAATAAAT
>NC_024327.1:6043253-6048858 GCF_000523025.1 Cynoglossus semilaevis | reverse complement strand
CACCTCACCTTTGAATGAAATAAGAAACTATGAAAATGAGTTCTCTATAAGCATACATAATGCATCTTTAATAATGTTACATATAACTTACCTTGTTAGGCGATACAAGATCAAATAATTCCCACACAGGGGAAATCCTCCTTTTGCGTGCCGGCTCCATTCTTTCACGTATACAAACTACTCTTCGAAAACCCACATTTTGGATTGCAGTCTGACGGGTCTATATAGTCGTAATGCCCGGCGCCACAATCTGAACCACTCCCTGAAGCAATCACGTGGTACAGCCGGGCAGCGATGCTTCGGACGTCATCATTCTGGCTCCTCCCCTAAATAAAGCAAGCCTCGATACGCGCTTCGTGGAAACGCCCCCTTCATTACTCGACACACGCTTCGAAGCCTCAGTACCTCGCGTAACATCACTACTAAAAAGAGCGAAGAAGAAAAGTTGTCTTGCAGCAGCCTGATGGATGTGTCCTTGAGTACTGAGTATAGAGGAACAATACATGGTGTCAGAAGTTTAGAATCCACGACAGAGTCTAGTGGCACAGACAACTACTCGGAGCAGCTAACCGATAAGGATAAGAGAACGGGTGCTGTGGAAAAGAGAAATGAGCAAGTCGGTGAATGCTAACAGGCTAACGGCAAGCTAAAAATAGTTAACATGGACCACATATTCACCATCACACCACCGGGACCGTTCAACTTTGAGCCGAGTTTGTGGCCCGTATGGATAAAAAGATTTGAACGCTTCTGACTTGCGTCTGGCTTAAAAGAAAAAGACGGCGCATACCAGCTCATCTACACAATGGGCGATAGGGCTGATGATATCCTTTCGTCACTGCGGTTGGCAGAAGACAGACTAAATAACTATGATGAAGTGAAACAGGCTTTTGATCAACACTTCGTGGGAGTGCATAATGTCATTTTTGAACAAGCCAAGTTCAATAAAAGATGTCAGGAAGTTGGCGAGTCTGCAGAGAATTACCGCAGTGCACAAGTTGGCAGAACACTGCAGCTATGGAGTCCTACGAGAGGAGATGATCCGAGATAGGATTGTGGTCGGCATACGTGATGCAAAACTGTTTGAAAGACTACAGCTCAATCCAAATCTGGATTTAGCTACAGCCATACTCCAAGTGAGGCAGCATGAGGAGGTGAAAAAGCAACAGGCTATCCTGTGGTCAGTCAGTACACCAGGGCAAATGGTGTCCCACAAAAGTAAGAGACAAGTTTATAGGAACAAGTCTACTCAACGTGTAAGTCATTATCAGTCTCACCCTACATCAATCAGCAAAAGCTCAGCAAAAGATGTTGAATGTAGAAAATGTCAAAAGAAAGGACTATTTGCGGCTGTGTGCAGATCAGCTCAAAGGTTAGAATCCATTGAAGAGGATGAGGTGGCAGCTTATCTTGGAGCTGTCAATCATCTACAGTCACCTACATGGACTGAAATACTTACTATAAATGGTGGTCAGCTACACTTTAAAGTGGACACAGGTGCGTCTGTGACTGCTATTCCAGAATCAGAATACACAAAGGAGAGGTACGGCAGTCACACAGCTACATGCAGCCTCTGCTGGGCCCGGCCAACCAACCACTGGAGGTTAAAGGGCAGGTGCATGCTGTCATTCAGAGAGGAGATCGAAAGATTGAGGAGGAGGTGTTCATCGTCAAAGACCTGATGACACTTTTATTGGGCCTCCCTGCAATTCGCAGACTACATATCTCTCTGCTCCATAGCATAGATGACGCAGAGTCACTATTCCGTTCAACCTACCCGGATGTTTTTAAAGGACTAGGTAAACTAGAAGGTGAATATAAAATTAAATTGAAAGTAATGCAACCCCCATGCCCTCTCTGCCCCCAGACGAGTAGTACATCATACCGGCAGTGGACGCAACTTTAGCCAAGCTGGAAGGGGCCAGAGTTTTCACAAAGCTGGACGCTACATCAGGCTTCTGGCAGGTACCACTCCATAAAGACTCAATGCTGTTGACCACGTTCATCACGCAAGAGGGCCGATACTACTTCAAGTAGACATTTTTTGGAACATTTCTCAGCTAAATGATGGCATTGATGGAGTCTTGTGTTATGCTGATTATGTCCTTGTCACACGAAGGGACCAGGCAGAGCACGATGACAAGCTGCACAGAGTCCTGCAGAAATTCATAGAGGCTGAATGAAAAATGCCAGTTTGCACTGTCAGAGATCCGTTTTCTGGGCCATGTCATAAACAGTCAAGGCATCAGAGCAGACCCAGATAAAATAAAAGCGATCCTTGACATGCCTGAGCCGCAGGATGTGGCCAATGTTTGCCGCTTCATGGGCATGGTGAATTTTGTGGGGAAATTCTCGCCACGCCTGCCTGACCTCACAAAGCCCATCCATGACCAGTTGAAGACACAGAACAGCTGGACATGGGGAGCACCCCAACAGAAAGCATTCCTGGAAACAAAGAAAGAACTGGGGTCAGAGACAGTGTTAGCCCAGTACAGTCCAGATCATGAAACTATGGTTTCAGCTGATGCCTCTTCATATGGGCTAGGAGGGGTGTTGACACAAAAACAGTAGGATGGTGAGTGGAGACCGGTCGTCTTCATTTCCGGAAGTCTGACTAAAGCCGAATAAAAGATATGCACAAACAGAGAAGGAGGCTTTAGCTGTAACCTGGGCCTGTGAGCGCCTGCAGGAATACTTAAGTGGCCTGGACTTTACTATAAGAACTGATCACAAACCACTTATAACACTCCTGAAGTCCAGACCACCAGATGACCTCCCGCTGAGGATCATCAGATTCAGACTCTGCTGCTCAGGTTCAGTTTCAATATTATCCATGTTCCGGGTAAAAACCTGATAACGGCCAATGCCCTGTCCAGAGCACCACTTCCAGTCACAGCCACAGAGGCAAAGCAAGACCTGGAAAAAGAATGCAAAGCTTATCTGGACAGCATTGTAGAAAGCCTGCCAGCCACACCAACAAAGCTAGAACAGTTTAAGACAGCACAAACCTCAGACAATTTATGCAAACGTCTCAGTCGTTACATTGCAAAAGGCTGGCCCGCACACAGACGAGATGTGCATGAGCTGCTGCTACCCTATTGGCCTGAAAGGTCAGTCCTGCACGATGGAGGAGGACTGCTTATGAAAGGTGAGAGGCTCATAATCCCTGAAAGCATGAGAGCTGACATCCTGCATAAACTACACCAGGGCCATCAAGGTGTCAACAAATGTCTTGCCAGAGCAAGGGAGTCAGTTTGGTGGCCAGGCATCACATCTGCTGTGAAGCAAATGGTTGAAAGATGTGGGCTCTGTGCACGTGAAACCCAGTCACCAGTGGAACCTCTGCTCACGACTGATCTTCCAAGCAGGCCATGGCAGAAAGTTGCAGCAGAGCTTTTCCAATTGCAGAATGGACAGTACTTAGTCATAATAGACTATTTCGCACGCTACATTGAGGTGTGCAGCCTACAAGGAAATACCTCAGCAAAACAGACTATCACAAGTTTTAAGCTGCATTTGCTAGGTTTGGATTCCCAGAGGTGCTTGTCACAGACAACGGCCCACAATTCTCCTGTCACGAATTTGCACAGTTTACCCGAGAGTACGACTTCAAACACGTGACAAGGAACCCCCCGTTACCCACGCAGCAATGGGGAGGCAGAACGGGCCGTCAGAACAGTCAGACAGGCAGTGGTGGCTTAGTGGTAAAGAAGCCGACTTGGGTCATCTAGTGGTATTGGGTACCACTTACTCTGAGCATGGCACCGTCCCCACACACTGCTCCCCGGGCGCTTAAAGCTGCCCACTGTTCACTTTGGTGATGGGTTAAAAACAGAGGGCACATTTTGTTGTATGCAGTGGTGTGCTGTGTCACTGTTGGTGCCGAAAATTACGTTATTCAGTCACCACTATTGTCATCTAACTGCCACAGATAGAATGACCTGAAAAGAACCACACCTGACAATGTTGTACTTTTTACTTGCTGCGAGGGGAAGCAGAGAGACCAACAGCTTTGCAGAGCTGGCTCACCTAAGTCCCAAAGTGTATGAGGACTGCAGCTCCTTTTATTGAGAAAGTTACACAAGTACTGAGCAGTTGTTTTTTTCTTTACGTTTTACTCTTAGGGCAAAGTTCACGCAATTCCTATACTTGATGAGAAACAGATCTCATCCTTTATGGACCTCATCGTAAAAACCTTTCTAGGAGTACCTACTCCTGTCAAGCAGACCATGACTTAGATAACAGTTTATGGTTTAACACACTTTGGTTTAACATACTTAGATAACTAACTATACATTTTATGTACAGTCACAATGACAAGTAGTTCGCTTCCAAAAAGCCCTGTTGGCCTACAGAGCCACTCCACTAGCACATGGGAGCTCCCCAGCTCAACTTCTGATGGGGAGGAGAATGAGGACACCAGTCCCAGTGCCTCCAGAGCAACTACGACCACAGTGGCTGGATCTTAAGAGGGAAAAAGACGTGGCATTGAAAGTGCAACAACAGACATTCAACCAGAGACACCGCACTCGAACCCTGCCACCTCTTCAGCCTGGTCAGCAGGTGTGGATCAGACCCACGTGCACTACAGGGGTAGATGGAGACAGTTGTGGGTCCTGCACCAAGACTACGGTCATACGAGGTGGAGACTCAGGATGGAGGACGGCTGCGACGCAATCGGTCACACCTCAGGGAAGTGCCAAGGCCTCCAACACCACAGGACATGGTGACTCATCATGGGACAGTCACTAGGTTAGGGAGACTGTCTAAGCCTCCTGATAGACTGGACCTATGAATATTTGACACAAGAGAGTTAAGAAAAAAAAGATTATTGGTTGTTCAAAGGCATTCAAGAAAATGGTTACATTCCTGTTTACTGAGCTACAAAAAGGCTAGTTAAGTATAAACTCTTTCGTTAGTTTATGTGATTATACTTGAAGTTATGTTAGGGATAAATGAGGAAACACAGAAGTAGCCATGCTGTTTGATGCACTTCATTTTCATAAAGGTTCTGAAACAGTTACAATTTTGCATTAAAAGGGGAGATGTAATGGCGGCGTATGCCAGAGGTGGTGTACTCTAGAAAAGTTGGTGATACCTAAAAAGAGAGGAAGAATAAAAGTTGTCTTGCAGAATCCTGATGGTTGTGTCGTTGAGTACCGAGTATAGAGGAACAATACATATGCCATACATACAGCACATATGGCACAATGAAATTGCAGCCCTCTCTGACCCACGGTGCAAAACAAGGGAAAGGGATATAAACTAACAGTATATGTACAACGTACAAAGAAACACGTGAGAATATATCCTGAAAAACGTGCCGTGACATTACTCAGTAATTACAGACAGAATGAACGATGAGTGGTGAATCAATAAAGACAGTAATGACTGTGAGGTAGTACTTGGAGTGCAATATGTATATAAAGAAGTGCAAAGAACAAATTACTGTCCGACAACTTCTCTTCCACAGGAGACGAGACCAGTGAAGCCTGGTGACTGGGTGTTTGTGAAGGCCATAAAGAGAAAGTGCTGGTCGAGCCCCAGGTGGGAGGGTCCATACCAAGTGATACTAACAACGCCAACTGCAGTGAAGGTTGCAGAA
>NC_024327.1:6036749-6042572 GCF_000523025.1 Cynoglossus semilaevis | reverse complement strand
TGATTATGACAAGAGTAACAGATGGCATTGTAATGACCGTGAATATGACGGGTCAAGAAAATAGGACAGAATGCATTCTCCTACGAGTCTATGGATACAGTAGTGGTTATGATCATTTTGGTGATATGCAAACTTGCCGGGATCTTTTGATTGCGAACGACACCACTCCATATATCTGTGGGACGAGCTGCAGTAGGTAAAATAACTGTAACCGACCAAGCTGGATGATGATGAATTTATTTTCTTAGCCACAGGTTCTTAGGTGAAGGAAAATGTGTGGTTGCAAGCTGCACAACAGGCAGCCAAAGGACAAAAAAACGACTGTTTGGTATGTTTGGATTCTAGACCTGTATTACGAACAGCACCTGCCATTTATGGTAATGAATGAATGAATGAATTGTGCTGAATGGTTGGCACTGATGATTCATTAATTTAGCAGAATAAGGGATGTGGCAGTTATGACGCAATATATCCAGTACTGAAAACGTTTGTACAGCCCCCTGTGTTTACTCCACCAAAAACTGGTAAATATGTCTGTTTTGTTCGAAACTGTAGCACCTCTGGGGACGGAAATTGCAAGGATGTGGGTAATATAACTAATACTCTATGTACTAACACCATCAATTGGAAATTAACCACAACAAAGAGATTACAGAGAACTGATGTATGGTGGTTTTGTGGGTCTGACAATCTGAGAGGTTACCTACCCGAAAACTGGAAGGGTACATGTGTGTATGTGACTTTAATTTACCCTGTACACAGAGTAACATGGGAAAATACAAAACCCGACACACGCCGTAAACGCAGTGTCGTTGACCAGTATCTATCCACTCCTAACCCAACTTATATTGATGCAATAGGTGTACCCCGAGGTGTTCCAGATGAATATAAACTAGCAGATCAAGTGGCTACTGGATTCGAAAATCTCCCTATCATTTCTGCAATATTCCCAATAACTCCAAATAAGAATGTGGACCGAATTAATTATGTTCATTATAATCAGTTAAGACTATTCAATTTCACCATTGCAATAACAACTCTATTCTCTCAACAATTAGATGCAACAACAGCAACAGGATTCCAAAATCGAATGGCTTTGGATATGCTGCTGGCTGAAAGAGGTGGTGTGTGTTCTATTTTTGGTGAAAAATGTTGTACAGTCATACCTGTTCATACTTCTCCAAATGGTGATTTGACTAGAACCCTGACAAAACTTAAAGCCTACTCTGAAATTATGCATTCCCAGTCTGGAATTGAAAATCCAATAGGCGATTGGTTAAATAAAACGTTTGGAAAATGGAAAACAATAATAATCTCTACATTCACCACATTGATTATTGTGATTGCACTGTTTGCTTTCTGTGGGTGTTGTTGTATACCTTTTCTAAGAAACATGGCAGAACGAGTCCTTGAGAACGCAGTTGGAGCATACATGTTTGAAACTGACTATCAAAGACTAACAGGACAAGACCCAGACCACAATGGTCCTTATGATGACGTGAAGATTGTTGACACATGATTCCAATGATTCCAATGATTGTGATGTGTTAACTTTGATAAACAGGAGGGGAATGTAAATATAATTTATAGTTAGTTTGGTGAACCATAAACTGATCTAAGTGTGGTAAATAATGGTCTGCTTGACAGGAGTAGGTACCCCTAAAAGGTTTTTTACTATGTAGGTAAATAAAGGATGAGGTCTGTTTCTCATCAAGTATGGGAATCGGATGAACTTTGCCCTGGGAGTAAAACCAAAAAAACAACTGCCCAGTACTTGTGAAACTTTCTCAATAAAAGGAGCTGCAGTCATACACTTTGGGACTTAGGTGAGCCAACTCTGCAAAGCTGTTGGTCTCTCTGCTCCCCCTTGCAGCGAGTAAAAAGTACAACGTTGTCAGGTGTGGTTCTTTTCAGGTCATTCAATCTGCGGCAGATAGATGACAACAGTGGTGACTGAATAACGTAATTTTCGGCACCAACAAGAATGCAAAAGCTAAGACCCCAGTATTGCTCAAATAAAAGATCGATAAAAAGTCAAACTTCACAAAAACAAACAATTGAGTAATTATTTGCTGAAATTCATACCAACACTCAATATCAAAACACAAAAACCAAAAAAAATAGAGTTAACGTTTTATGTCAAACCGCCATGTTAAGATTGTAATAATAAGTACATAATAACGATGAGGTAAAACCTGAAGGAAACCTGAGATGGCTTCCCTTTTTTTACCCTAAAGGGTTTTCTTGGGAGTTGGGTTCCTCAGCCGATACGAGGGTCTATAAGGGCAGGGGAGGTTTACCAGTTTTTTCCTTTGATATATTATACTGTTTGTACCATTGTAAAGCACATTGAGTTTGCTTTGTGCATGAAATACACTCTATAAAAAAATAGAATTGATTGGAATGTAATGTAAAGTACAACAGTAGAAAATAAATTTTGAGAACTGATGTTTTACATAACAGAATTTCTTACCCACGTGTAGAAATAGCTTATTGAACATCTTCTAACTGTGATAACAGAGTTGAACTTTATGGTTGGCTGCCAGTGTGCTTCGGTTTTGTGCCATCATGTGTGACGCGCTGTATAGTTTGTCTTTATGGGAGGCTTGGTACTGTTGTCTGTATATGTGTAATAGCCTATGTCACAGAATAATTATAATGCACAGCGGTGTGGCCAGTAAAGTCATCATTTCATTGTACAGGACAGGTGTTTTCTTGGTATGTACATGACAATAAGCACATTAAATCTTTGATCTAGTGCCCTGTAGTTAAAGTGTTTGCCCCCCCGACACAAAAGACTCTAAAAAACTCTAAGGTGTGTCTATTTGTGATGTGTAGGTGGCAAACGGTGTCAGTCATCTGAATTCTTAATTACGTATTTATTTTTTCTTGTTATATCTATGTACACAGTAAAAATAGTGTTAATCTAACTCTTAAAGAGTTGAAATTAAGTCCATTCCAGATAACATTTGGTCCCACACAAAATGTGTGTAAATTTTACTTTATGGTCAGTGTAACATTTTTGAGTAAATTCTACTCAATATTGTGTAAATATTAACAATGTAATGTGAACAAATATTTAACACTGTGGCATAGTTACACTGTTCAGAGTAACATGGTTACACTGTAGAGAACCCAGTTAACTCCAAATTAATTTTAATAAAAAGACACTTTAATGTATAATTCTCTTTAGCCTTAGATTCTCTAGTGCTTTTACTACATTTGAAGCAGCATTACAGAATGAATGTGATGTACTTCTTCTTATTTTTCTTTCGGCTTTGTCACTTTTTTTCAGGGGTTGCCACAGCGAATCATTGATTTCCATCTCTACCTGTTCTCTGCATCTACTACGCTGACTCCAACTATCTGCATGTCCTCCCTCACTGCATCCATATATCTCCTCTCTTTCTCCTATCTGGTAGCTCCATCTCTAACATTCTTCTACCAATGTATCCACTGTCCCTCCTCTGCACATGTCCAAACCATCTCAATCTGGCTTCTCTAGCCTTTTCTCCTAACCTTCCTGTCTGTGTTGTCCCTCTAATGACCATTCCTGATCCTGTCCATTCTTGTCACTCCTAAAGACAATCTTAGCATCTTTAACTCTGCCATCTCCAGCTCCGCCTCCTGTCTTCTGCCTATTGCTACTGTCTCTAAAACATACATCATTTTATTTGTATTAATACAATAATAATAATAATAATAATATAAGAAACGTGATGTACTACGAAATGAAAATACACAGGACACAACATAGTATTGCCAGTGCTAGTATTTATTTTAGAAATCATTAAAGTGCTAGTGGTCTCCATATTTGCATTGTCTTGCTTTCTCACTTCATGTGCATGGAGATGTTCTTGACAAGCAACTGTAATTAAAGGCACAGTAAGCAATTACAGTGTTCCATCTATAATCAGAACAATAATCAAAACAATACAATAATCAAACTAAAAAAACAGGGGCATTTTAGATTCAACTCTGCCAGAGAGAATCAAATGTGGGCGGTAAGTGAGCCCGTTATGTTTCTCCAATGTCGTTTGTAGTTTGCACAAAAGTGAAAAAGTTGGTCAAGGAGGAACTGTATGACATAACAAAGACATAATGGGCCTTCAAGAGTTTGTCAAAGACTCCCACAGAACCAGTTGCCTTGCAAGGAAGTGCATGCTTGTCGATCACAATGAAGTAGTGGTGAATGCTGCTTGGTGTGGTTCCTACAGCAAGAAGGTAGGACTGGCTGCTAAGGGTGATGTTGTCTAAATGCTGCTGCACACTGATTCCAGTCTGTGACAGAAGACATGTTCACTTCGTGACACACAGCTACCCAGTTAAGATGTTACGCTGTCGAGTTAATATCAAGGGTGTAAACTAGAGTAAGCTACACAGTTAAATATTAAAAGTTATATGGTGAAGACTGAAGATAGAATATCTACAGATTTCCTTTCATAGCATGCAGCCAACGAGGTATTTATTTGTCTTTATTTTTCGTTATGAATCTTGTACAGAATATTGAGTGTGCTAATGTGAACTGTAATACTATGTATTGCTAGTTTCACGGTTTGCGGAGGTCTTTGGATGGTTGTGGAGAGGACAGAGACTTCAATAAACCCGTTGAAGAAATCACTTGCGTCTGCACATGCTTGGGAGGGAGTCACACCTAACATTTCCCAACATCCATCCATCCATCCATTTTCATCCGCTTATCCGTTACCGGGTTGCGGGGGCAGCAGTCTCCACAACCGCCACCCAAATCACATTGCACTGTACCTACACCCCCTAAACCTTCCTGCGGGTGGTGAGTCCACTGGAAGGTACCAACCGCCCTAACCGGGATTCAATCTTGCCCAGGAGGTGAACCCTGGTGTTCCACACCAATGACAGAGACATTGCCTCTGGGCCAAAGTGGGGTCATTTCCCAACAAAGTCCTACCGTTTCCAGACGCATATCTGAACAACCCTAACACAGGGGGCAACATAGCCAATCAACTCCTGAGAAAGGGTGGCATGAGTAACCAATTAGCGAGCTGTTCGGTGAGGTACCGCCCGTACTTCTGCCGCAAAATTCCGCCGCGAGCTTCCGCCTCACAGTTGCATTTTACCGCTCCGATCATGTAATCAGTGGGAATTAATACATTTCCCCGAAATCGATGTCATCCTCCAGAAGAGAAAAAGTAAGTACACACGAATGAAAGACATTTTACATTTGCTTGTGTATTTATTTGAATAGTAGTAAAGAGTTTCTCATTACTTAATTAAGTATATGACGTGAAAATCATGTTTTTGTTGCATACTGAAGACATTTGGGTTTCAGATCAAAAGATGAATAAGAGACAAAAGTTCAGAATTCCAGCTTTTATTTCATGGTATTGACATCCAGGTGTGTTAAAGAACTCAGGACTAAGCCCCTTTTCTTTGAACCCACCCCCATTTCAAGTGAGCAAAAGTATTGGAACAGACATTATTAACATAAATTAAAGTGAATAACATTTAATATTTGGTGGCGTAACCCTTACTTGCAATAACTGCACCGAGCCTGCGACCCATTGACTTCACCAGGCTGTTGCATTCTTCATTTGAAATGCTGTTCCAGGCCTTTACTGCGACCTCTTTCAGTTCTTGTTTGTTTCTGGGGGCTTCTCCCTTCAGTCTCCTCTTCAGGAGGGAAAACACATGCTCTATTGGGTTAAGGTCTGGTGACTGACTTGGCCAGTCCAAGACCTTCCACTTTTTCCCCCTGATGAAGTCCTTTGTTGTGTTGGCGGTGTGTTTTGGGTCATTGTCGTGTTGCATGATGAAGCTTCTCCCGATTAGTTTGGATGCATTTTT
>NC_024327.1:6034836-6035749 GCF_000523025.1 Cynoglossus semilaevis | reverse complement strand
GTCTCATATTCATCTTTTGATCTGAAACCCAAATGTCTTCAGTATACAACAAAAACAAAGGAATTGCCCTTGCCGTTCCAATACTTTTGGAGGGGACTGTATGTTCAATCTGGAGGCATCCAGTGACTACTGTGAAAGATTTGGCGTCCAGGAAAGACTGGATAACATCCAGGAGAGACTGGATGACTGCAGGAAAGTCTGCATCGGGGGGTGGCAGGCTAGTTACCTTAGCCACCGGTCCCAAGCGGGACACCCCAAACAAACTACAAAGCGAAGCAAAGAGAAACAAACCGATGGCTCTCCGGGAGGCGGGATGGAAGAAGGACCAACTCAGACAGATTTTTCGGTAACGACTGGAACGGACACAGGCAATGATGACAAGATAATGCGAAAATGCAGGTGTGGCTGGGAGAAGCTGACAACTTTCAGGGGCCTAAGGATCCACCAGGGAAAAAAGAAGTGCGCATTGGCTAGCAGCAACACTGCACTGCATCTGCAGGTCAGACAATAGGAGCCTAAAGCCAGGTCGCTAAGGTCGCTGAAGGAAGGCAAGCGGAGGACACAGAAGGACCCCTGGCAGATACCTATTCCTCTGAGAGTGGCACTGAGGAGAACACCCCCAGAACACCAACGAACCTCAGAACACAACAAAACCCCCATAACCAGGAACCAGGCCGTCGGCAGCCAGGCAAATGGCCCAAAGCCAATGAGGTGGCAGTGTGGCAGCAGCTGGATAAAGACCTGGTTAGCATCTCGCACTCGCTACATGGTCAAATAGAGACCAAGCTAAACTGCTTTGGAGACGTCCTGTACAAGGACTGTAAAGGCAGGTTCGGAGTAATGGCTGTAAGACAGAAGGTTGGACCAAGGCAGAAGGGAAGAAGGAAGAGGGAGATCGAGCAGTTGGTGAAGA
>NC_024327.1:6030131-6034736 GCF_000523025.1 Cynoglossus semilaevis | reverse complement strand
ATGCACGTGGCAAGTTGAAATAATTTGGTTTTGTCAAACCGATGCATTGCATACTGGTCATATAAAGTTTTAAAAATACAAGAAACTAACCTTGTTTATTGGTCGGGTAGCAGAAAACTTGCTTGTCTGCAGCGGCAAATGGCCGACGTACTCATGTGCAGTTAACTCGGGTAGGAAAAAACTTCAGAACACCAGACCGAAACCCCTCGCCACAAAAACAGCTTCTTCCCATCTGCTATTAGACTTGTCAAAAGACGAAAAGGCTCTCACTGACCCCCCACCTGCACACACCCACCCCCCCTGCACTTTCAAAATGTTGTATATTTCTCTGCTATTCTGTAAATGTCCACCCATAGGCATAATTTAATTTATTCAACAACATTTGTATACCTTCATGTACGTTTCTTTCGCTGCACTGTATGCCACAACAAATTTCTCGTAGGTGAAAACCTACCTGGCAATAAAAACTTTCTGATTCTGATTTCTGAAATGTACATTTTTTTTATTCTCCTTTTTTAATTGTTTTCCTGCAGTTGTCACAGTTTTTATAGCAAGCGGTACTCCAGAACTCTGTACCTGGGAGCCAAGGCCATCCAGCTGAACAGCAACAGTGTGCAAGCTCTCCTTCTCAAGGGGGCAGCACTGAGAAACATGGGCCGTGTTCAGGAAGCTATCATCCATTTCAGGGAGGCCATGCGTTTGGCACCATGTCAACTGGACTGCTATGAAGGTACATTTTCAAACAGGCGGTAAGAACGTTCTCTCCTGACTTCTGTTTCATGTTGACTGGCATTCTTTATATATCCAGGCCTTATCGACTGTTACTTGGCATCCAATGGGATTCGAGAAGCCATGGGAATGGCTAACAATATCTATAAGACTCTGGGGGCCAATGCACAGACGCTGACCATCTTAGCCACAGTGTGCCTGGAAGATCCTATGACCCAGGAGAAAGCAAAGTCCCTGCTGGACAAAGCACTGGCCCAGAGACCGGACTACACCAAGGCGGTGGTCAAAAAGGCTGAGCTACTGAGTATGCATCAGTATTGGAAGCTCTACGACATGATTGAGAATTCAAGATCTTTAAAATAATTTAAATGTTTGAAATACACATTTTTAATAAGTTTTTCTGTTTTTTTTTTCAAGGTCGAGAACAGAACAATGAAGACGGAATTGCTTTCCTCTGTGGCCAATCAGAGTGACTGTGTCCTGCACAGAATGCTGGGAGATTTTCTGGTGGCTGTCAATGATTACCAAGAAGCCATGGATCAGTACAGCATAGCTCTGAGGTGAGGTGGAAATGAAAGCATTAATCCCATTAGATGGCAGAATGAAGCTGTACTATACTGCATATCCCATGATGTGAATAAGTCTATAGCTGACATTATGATTAATGTGATTAATCAGATAAAAATTCCAATCATTTGACAGCCCTGGTTATGATAGATAGATATTCACATGACTCTAAACACGATTGCACTTTTTGTCTGTATTTTTGCATTGAGGTTGGCTTCTTTTTAACTGTGTGCTTTTTCCCCAGCTGGAAAATCACAGCGCTATTAGACATTCAAATTGCATACACATAAGTTCGCAGGCTACATGAGCAAGTTTTATGACTATGAAAATTACACAAATTTAGTAAGGAACTGTTTTAAAACAGCTGGAAAATTCGGAGGCTACATGAGCAAGATGTATGACTACATGAAAATGACGATAATTTGCAGCATTAGCTATTCAAACTGCATTCAGACACGATCTCATGCACGTGGCAAGTTGAAATAATTTGGTTTTGTCAAACCGATGCATTGCATACTGGTCATATAAAGTTTTAAAAATACAAGAAACTAACCTTGTTTATTGGTCGGGTAGCAGAAAACTTGCTTGTCTGCAGCGGCAAATGGCCGACGTACTCATGTGCAGTTAACTCGGGTAGGAAAAAACTTCAGAACACCAGACCGAAACCCCTCGCCACAAAAACAGCTTCTTCCCATCTGCTATTAGACTTGTCAAAAGACGAAAAGGCTCTCACTGACCCCCCACCTGCACACACCCACCCCCCCTGCACTTTCAAAATGTTGTATATTTCTCTGCTATTCTGTAAATGTCCACCCATAGGCATAATTTAATTTATTCAACAACATTTGTATACCTTCATGTACGTTTCTTTCGCTGCACTGTATGCCACAACAAATTTCTCGTAGGTGAAAACCTACCTGGCAATAAAAACTTTCTGATTCTGATTTCTGAAATGTACATTTTTTTTATTCTCCTTTTTTAATTGTTTTCCTGCAGTTGTCACAGTTTTTATAGCAAGCGGTACTCCAGAACTCTGTACCTGGGAGCCAAGGCCATCCAGCTGAACAGCAACAGTGTGCAAGCTCTCCTTCTCAAGGGGGCAGCACTGAGAAACATGGGCCGTGTTCAGGAAGCTATCATCCATTTCAGGGAGGCCATGCGTTTGGCACCATGTCAACTGGACTGCTATGAAGGTACATTTTCAAACAGGCGGTAAGAACGTTCTCTCCTGACTTCTGTTTCATGTTGACTGGCATTCTTTATATATCCAGGCCTTATCGACTGTTACTTGGCATCCAATGGGATTCGAGAAGCCATGGGAATGGCTAACAATATCTATAAGACTCTGGGGGCCAATGCACAGACGCTGACCATCTTAGCCACAGTGTGCCTGGAAGATCCTATGACCCAGGAGAAAGCAAAGTCCCTGCTGGACAAAGCACTGGCCCAGAGACCGGACTACACCAAGGCGGTGGTCAAAAAGGCTGAGCTGCTGAGTATGCACCACTATTGGAAGCTCCATGACATGATTGAGACATTCAAGATCTTTTTTTTAAAAAATTATCAAATGTTTAAAATACACATTAAAAAAAAGTTTTTCTGGGTTTTTTTCAAGGCCGAGAACAGAAGTATGAAGAAGGAATTGCTCTCCTCAGGAATGCCCTGGCCAATCTGAGTGACTGTGTCCTGCACAGAATGCTGGGAGATTTTCTGGTGGCTGTCAATGATTACCAAGAAGCCATGGATCAGTACAGCATAGCTCTGAGGTGAGGTGGAAATGAAAGCATTAATCCCATTAGATGGCAGAATGAAGCTGTACTATACTGCATATCCCATGATGTGAATAAGTCTATAGCTGACATTATGATTAATGTGATTAATCAGATAAAAATTCCAATCATTTGACAGCCCTGGTTATGATAGATAGATATTCACATGACTCTAAACACGATTGCACTTTTTGTCTGTATTTTTGCATTGAGGTTGGCTTCTTTTTAACTGTGTGCTTTTTCCCCCCCATATTAAGTCTGGATCCCAATGACCAGAAGTCGTTAGAAGGCATGCAGAAGATGGAGAAAGAAGAGAGTCCCACAGACGCCACCATGGAGCTGGATGGCGATGACATGGAAGGCAGTGGGGAGGATGGAGATCTGGAGGGCAGTGACAGTGAAGCTGCACCGTGGGCCGATCAAGAACAGTGGTTTGGTATGCAGTGACCCCAGGTCACTAAGGGACCCTCGGTCAGTACCACACAGCGCTGCAGCCACCTGGTGGCGTCACACACAGCTACATTAACCATCCTCAGGGACGGCTCGGCGTTGACAGATGAGCCAGTGTTAGCTGCAGAGCCACAGGAAGGAGTAAATGTTTAAAGGGGCAGTGCAACCTCAATGGAGGAGATCAGATGCCGTTTCGTCCCACGTTGCTCTGCTCAGTGCATTTGTTTAGAACAGGGGTTGGGAACCTTTTCAGCAGAGAGAGCCAAAAAACTCACATATTTTAAAATGTATTTCTGTGAGAGCTAAAAAAATGATTAACGTTGTTTAACTATCCAGACATAAAATACTTACCATTAATGCGACTTCTGGTTCTGCCTGGTTTTGATGCGATTGGCTCCAGGGCAAAAAACTTAATGTATAGATTCAAATGTGTAACAGAGTTATAAATATATGGTTCCACTTGCCATACAAAAGAGTTTAATACACACCATGTAAGAAAAACCTTAATTTATGGTACAGTCATTAAATGCAACACCCCTGCTGATTAGTCGTGAACCCTGGGGAGCAACAGTCGGGCTCTGCTGTCCTTATGGTAGGTGCACATGTTAGGAGGTCTGTCATTAATTAATTTGATTATATTAATTTTATGACCTGTTGAAAGATTCTTGCTGTGCGAGGTGTCTTCAGGCAAGGACTGGAAGCAGCCGGTAGATGATCGATTTGTTTAATAACAAAACGCCAGAACAAACAGGTCCATCCATCCATCCATCCATCCATCCATCCATCCATCCATCCATCCATCCATCCATCCATCCATCCATCCATCCATCCATCCATCCATCCATCCATCCATCCATCCATCCATCCATCCATCCATCCATCCATCCATCCATCCATCCATCCATCCATCCATCCATCCATCCATCCATCCATCCATCCATCCATCCATCCATCAATCCATCAATCCATCCATCCATCCATCATCATCAACCGCTTATCCGGGGCCGGGTCGCGGGGCAACAGTCTGAGCAGGGACACCCAGGCTTCCCTCTCCCTCGACACTTCCTCCAGCTCTTCTGGGGGGACCCCA
>NC_024327.1:6025235-6029425 GCF_000523025.1 Cynoglossus semilaevis | reverse complement strand
TTGGGCAAACTCCCATGAACCCTCAAGCACCCTGTGGAGGGTATAGAGCTGGTCCAGTGTTCCACGACCAGGACGAAAACCGCATTGTTCCTCTTGAATCTGAGGTTCGACTATTGGCTGGATTCTCCTCTCCAGTACCCTGGAATGACTTTTCCCGGGAGGCTGAGGAGTGTGATCCCCTGATAGTTGGAACACACCCTCCGGTCCCCTTTTTTGAAAAGAGGCACCACCACCCCGGTCTCAAACAAACAGGTCCAATGAGCAAAATAAAACGACTGGAGAAGTATTCAAGAAAATCTCGTACAACAGTTACCAGTATGGGGGGGAGTGGTTTTCGGCTTACCGGGTGTATGTTTAAATGTTGTAGGCCAATGGAAGAGAGAGGTTAGGCCTCTTGTGGCCAATGATATTATTGTTATTGTATCATGGTTGTGCCTGCAGTCACCACTATGTGGCGCTGCTGTTCCATGATTCAGCAGTGTTGGAAGACATTTCATGAACCTTTTGTTGCTGAACGCGGTGTTAACACAAGGGAAGTGGATGGAGCCATAAGGTCCAGCAAACAGGGGGTTATGTAGATCAAAGGGAATGGATGAATCCTTGATTCCCTGTAAAGATTTATATCTTCATCCATCAGGATTGTTTTGGAAACAACAGTGAGTCGTAAATTATACACCTGGGAAGACCTTTGTAGTGTATATCTGTGTCTTATCAGCTACTTGCTTTCAGACTTAAACCAATGTGAAAACCACTGAAATCTAACACTGTACTGTTATTTACTTTCTATTTTCAGCGTCAGACCCGTGTGTGTGTGTGTTGCTCCAAAATTGACTGACTTTGTTTTCACTTTTTATGCCAGAAAAATGACGTACCAGACCAGACGTACCAAGCTGATGATTTTACCGCAGTTATTTAACACGACACAAAGAGTACGCTGCCGCGGCAAATACACGAGAATTTTTTATTTTTAAAGATGATTTTAACACTATGATTTCTGTAACATTATACTTGAATATCAGCGAAATTATGTATTACTTATTAGGTTAAGAAGTACCAGCTAAGATTTATCTGAGAGCCAGATGCAGTTATCAAAAGAGCCACATCTGGCTCGTGAGCCATAGGTTCCCAACCCCTGGTTTAGAAAGTGCTACAGAATAAGCAGAGGATCAACTCCAGTGCTGAACAAAGGCTCCATGTCATTTCAACCTCTAACCCTCCGACTGTGCATTGTGATGTTTTTCACGATCTTCACGACATCAGCATTAACTGTTGCAGTACCTGAGCAAGTCCCTCCAACATGATGTAAAGTGAGGCTGAGCTGACATTTGCACTTCATCATTGCTGCCTTTTACCCATGGACAGATGTGCTTTAAAACGCCCCCTGTTGGATCACACAGTAATTTATTGTGTTAGACATCTTGATTTTAAAAACCTTCTATGGCTGTTTTTTTTTTTTTGCACATTAAGTGACAGGTCAAGTTAAGAGCTAACGATGAGTTTTAGGATGAGTCTACTTATTTTATGAATTTGTGTTTTCCACAGAGTTACTTGTCAATGAGTATTAAAAAAAAAACACCTGAGTAAAATGTGTGTTCAAATTATAGATGGTTTCAAATCCCTGCAACTAATAATCAATCAGTAAGATGCAAGAGGAGAATCATCATCCTCCAGGTGTTTCATCATAATTCTTGCCATATTAACTTTTACCTTTTACTGTGGACATTTTTGTTTAATTTTTCACGTAGGAACTATCACAGTTAAGGACTCTAACTCCCATAGTTCCTGCTTCCACTGGGGAACTCACATACGTAACGATCAGTGACCTCCACAACCTTTAAATTGGGGGGTCAGCCCCAATTTCAGTCTCTCTGTTCAGGATCTGCGTGGGACCCCTGATGAAAAGAGAAACGTGCTCGTCTCATAAGAAGAAGAACCAACGCGCTCTTGTATTCACCATTGCGCACGATAAGTGCATTCGTAGCGTCTTTCTTTCATAACTGAGTTATAACTGGTAATTAAGTTATGTACGCCCATAATAATTGTTCATCTGTATTTAGAATATTCTAGTTTTTGTTACATAAACAGTAGACAAACCAATAATTTACCTAAACCTTCATTAAACTTCGGAAAATTTCCATAGACTTTGAGAATCCCAACCAGAACCAGGTCGTGTGCCCGACAGGTATGGCCGCCCGCTGCTTCACCTCGCCCATCATTTTGTTTGTTCTTATACTTAAGGTATTTGTAACTGTTATTGTAGGACGACTGTTTGTGTGCTGCTCCGTGCTCCCTGTGTGCTGCTGTGGTCGTTGGTCGGTGGTAAGTGTTGTGTCTCTCGGCGTTGTGCTTGGTGCTGCTAGGTGGCTAATGCTGGTCTGGTCACAGGTGGATGCTGGCGGCTGGAGACATTGTTACGTGCCACTGCATTAATCTTATTGCATCTAGCACATGCTAATAGTGTTTTCCTTTGACTAGGTGTTGTAACCACCTCATTGGACCGGTGCTACTTTGTTTGGTGTTATTTTGTACTGTTTTGTTTGGTGTTATTGTGCTGTTTTCACTGTTTTACCGTATCTGTTGCTGCCTACGGCGTTCTTCTGCGACCGTCAACGGCTTCACGACTTCCAAGATGCACCCTGTTTTTATTTTATTTTATGTGAATGAGTTTTATGGAGTATACTTTTTTTAAAAAAAAACAAAAAAAACAAATGTTGAATAAAATTTGTATTTTCAAACTTTGAACCACATCTCTTGCCTTCCAGTAACCACGAAACTTTGTGCCTTGTGTTTGAGAAATTCCCTGGGTGAAATTCCCAGGGTGGCGTTGTCGTGCTTTTTTCCTCCTTAATAGTCACGTAACTTTTCACCCCCCCACACACTCGTACGCCGTCAGTATTTGTGTTAACTTGTAACGTTATAAGTATTGGGATTAGGAAAACTCCGACAAAGTCCTTTGTCTTAAGTGGACCCCGCCGTACGCCTCCCTTTCCATATACTTTGATAACATCACAAGCACTGTTTTATTGTACCTGAGCGCATCTTGGTGCGCGTACACAACCTCTTCCACACCTCTGTGAGCGCATACCCGCTTCGCGTGATTCCTGTTGCCCCCCCTTTCTACCCCGCAGCTCTTCTTCCACTGCGTAGTCGCGTATGTAAACACGCCGCAAGGGCTCAGTCGCTTGCTTACACGACTACTCGTGTACACACGCACTATTGTGCCTTGTTTAGTTTGTCTCAACTACTATCATTAACGTGATAGGGTTGTGTTAATAAATTTGATTATTTTTGTAAACTTTGTCTGTGTTGTTACTTTATTCATTGAAGCCAACCAATTTGCCAAGAACTCCAGAAAACCCTTCAGATATGTGTTTGTGAATACTAGTAGTATTACATTAATGGGTGTGTGTGTGTGTGTGTGAAAAGTTACGTTGAAAAGTTACGGAGGGTTACGTTGAAAAGTTACGAAGGGCAAGAGACGTGGTTCAAAGTTTGAAAATACAAATTTTATTTAACATTTGTTTTTTTTTTTTTTTATAAAAAGTATAAGCCATAAAACTGTCACATAAAATAAAAGAAAAACCTAATCAGGGCTGAGGCCAAAGTGGATGGGCAAGGGCTAGTGCAGGGGCAGGATCCACCAAAATAATGCAAAAATAACTTAAATCACCAAGAACACGTGGCAAACACCCTCAGTGAAGAAACCACTCCCAGGGACACAGCAACATACGACGGGAGGACACCACCACCACTGACCTACAGCAACTGAAGAGGAAAAAAAAGAATAGCACACGGTCGCAGAAGAACGCCGTAGGCAGCAACAGATATATGGCAATACAGTGAGAACAGCACAAAGGAGTTGGACTCCAGCCGCCAGCATCCACCACCGGCCAACGACCACAGCAGCACACGGAGCAGCACACAAACAGTCGTCCTGTCGGGCACACGACCTCTAATCCGGAAGTAACACGGGTGACTATGGGAGCGCAGAGGAAGACCCGGTGGGCGGACTACCGTTTTTATACCGGCTCACCTCAATGACTGGCAGAAGTGAGGAAGGGAAACCATAGCAACAGTCAACAGAAAGAGCGAGGGGAAAAACAAGACCAAAACGCTCTTACTGCTATATTAAGCAATACATTATTACTATATGAAAATACAGGCTGGTGGGCTATCTGTTTGGGAATCCA
>NC_024327.1:6022151-6024667 GCF_000523025.1 Cynoglossus semilaevis | reverse complement strand
TTCAGTAGTGGACCTTGGGGTCATTGAGTGTTTCGGCCATTATCACTAGACACTCTCCCCCTAGGAAGGCCCCGCTGGGGTTGATCATGCCCCAGGGTGTGTCTTGTTAATTAATTACTATTAGGTTTGTAACTAGGTTCCTAACTTGATTGTAGCTAGATTCCTAACTTAGATTTATGGCCTTTTTTGCGTTAGAGTTATCGTTTATTATTTAGTTATACCTGTTGTGTTTACTATTATATATGTTAAAGTGAATGGGTCATGCTTTGTTTGGCCCCCAACTCACCTCTTTCCTCCTGAGCCACAGCCAAAAGCTGCCCTTCTCTGCCTCTTCTGCCAGTTCCCTCATGGCTTTCCTGCGCACTGCTCCTGTGCATCCCATGTCACGGAGCAGGCGTACAGTTGAGGACCCGACGAAGCCCCTGCATCCTACTTCAACAGGGCGCATGATGGTTTTCCAGCCAGCCTCTCTGCATTCTGCTGCCAAGTCTGCGTACTTTGCATGTTTCCGCTCGTTGGCAGCCTCAATGCCTTCCTCCCATGGGACGGTAAGCTCCACCATCAGAATGGTCCTGCGTGGTTCTGACCACATGATCAGATCTGGCCGGAACAAAGTTTCTGTGATCTCCCTGGGGAATTGGAGCTGCTCCCCAGGTTGACCCTCATCGACCACTCGCTGCCTGGTGAGAGTACCGTTGGTATTACTCTCTGGCAAGGAAGGTTGGCGTTCTCTCCGGCCTTTGCAAACTGTATCAGAGGTCTTGCTGAGGTTGAAGGTCTGTTGTTGGCCTCCTGTCTGCCACCTCTGCCACCTCTGCCAACTTCCTTAACACCAGGTCATGACGCCACCTGTAGCAGCCTTGGGACAATGTGGTCTTACAGCCTGACAGGATATGCTGGAGGCTTGCAGTGCCAGTGCTGCACAGGGCACAGGACTCTTCCGCACCAAACCACAGGTGGAGATTTCTGGGACAAGGCAGGGTATCGTAGGACGACCTGATCAGGAAGCTGAGCCTGACCTGGGGGATCTTCCACATATCAGTCCATGCCAGGGGCCTGTCTGTAACACCTTCCCATGACATCCAGCCTCCATGTCGGCTTTGAGCCACCGCTTTGATTTTAAGGCGTTCCAGCTCGGTCCTTGTCACTTCTGCCACCACCATGGCTATCTGCTCTTCTTTTGAGGCCTTTGACCAGAAGACTGTGGTCTTGCTCCATCCAAGGCCTGCTCGGCCCTCCTGGACACTGCCGACTACCTCACAGTGTTTCAGTCTGCTGGTCGCACTGTCCACCTCTTCCTGGGGGGGCAGCTGCTCTCACCAGTTGATCTGTGGAATCCCTCAGCTCCAGCACCATCCGGGCCTTCTCTTGTTTGTAGCCTAGACCTATGGATTGCAGTGGTAGCTGCAGTGCTTTTCTGGCAAAAAGGCCCACATTTGATAGGCATCTCGGCAGTCCCAGCCACTTCCTGATGAACGAGTTTGCCAGCCTATCCATCTTGTCCACCACGGACAAGGAGACTTCACTCATCTTCAGAGGCCACATCACCCTTGGGTACAGTATGAACTGGTAACTCCATACCTTGTACTTGCCGGGGAGCTGGCTCTGGTTGATCTGGCCAGGCCATCTGCCAGCTGCCTCCTCACTGTTTCCCCCATTTTGTTGTCCGAGAGTTCTGCCGTATAGGTACGCCCAAGGCTGCGGATGGGTTGGCTTGCCAGCAGTGGGATCTCTTCACCACCTTCAACAAATGTGGTCTTATTGCCTCTAGCTCCTTTCCTCAGGGAGAGGCTGCACGATTTGGCAGGTTTGATCTTCATCCTTGCCCACCCCACAACCTCGTCAATCCTCTTCAGAAGTCTCGCTGTACATGCTGCTGTCTGGAGGATGGTGTTGATGTTGTCCATATAGCCTCTCACTGGGGGTAGCCTCTGCCCTGATGGCAGCTTGACTCCTCCGACCATCGTCCTTGCTCCTATTAGGACGATCTCAAAAGCTGCAACAAAAAGAATGGGAGAGAGGTTTGATCTTCATCCTTGCCCACGCCACAAGCTCGTCAATCCTCTTCAGCAGTCTCGCTGTACATGCTGCTGTCTGGAGGATGGTGGTGATGTTGTCCATATAGCCTCTCACTGGGGGTAGCCTCTGCCCTGATGGCAGCTTGACTCCTCCGACCATCGTCCTTGCTCCTATTAGGACGATCTCAAAAGCTGCAACAAAAAGAATGGGAGAGATCGAGCATCCCATGGCTATACTTACCTCCAGCTGCTGCCATCCTGTAGTGTATTACAGTGGGTGCAGCACATCTTGAGGTCTTCAAAGTACTTGGCTACTAAGGTTCTGATAGGGCCAGGGATGTAGAAGAAGTCCAGGGCATAGTCGATGAGGTGATGGGGGACAGATCCGTATGCATTGGCAAGGTCCAGCCATACCACATGCAGGTCACCTTTTTCGCCTTTTGCTCTCTGGATCTGCTCCCAGATGACTGCAGAGTGTTCCACACACCCTGGGAATCC
>NC_024327.1:6012903-6021538 GCF_000523025.1 Cynoglossus semilaevis | reverse complement strand
ACAGAGCAAGTCCTCAAAGAGGCTACCCGGGTTTTTACCCAGCCGCTGCCACACTGCCACCTTGTTGGATTTGGGCCATTTGACTGGCTGCCGACGTCCTGGATCTTTCCTCTCTGTCCTCTGGCCTGGTTCCTGGTTATGGGGGTTTTGTTGTGTTCTGAGGTTCATTGGTGTTCTGGGGGTTTTGTTGTGTTCTGAGGTTCATTGGTGTTCTGGGGGTGTTCTCCTCAGTGCCACTCTCAGAGGTATAGGTATCCGCCAGGGGTCCTTCTGTGTCCTCCACTTGCCTTCCTTCAGCAGTGTTGGAACCCTCAGCACTGTGGTTAGCGACCTGGCTTTGGGCTCCTATTGTCTGACCTGCAGATGCAGTGCAATGTTGCTGCTGGCCACTCACTCCACACTTCTTTTTTCCCTGGTGGATCCTTAGGCCCCTGAAAGTTGTCAGCTTCTCCCAGCCACACCTGCATTTTCGCATATATTACTATATTATTAGGTTAACATAACAATTAAAGATAACTTTAATGAGACTGATTTGTGTTATTAATTTGAGACTGGTCAATAACACCAAGTGCTACTAAGCAGCACTTGACCCATTGCACCTACATTCATAATCTGCCTTTCTGTGTAAAATAACTTCAATATTACTTTAACAGACTGTTTATAGTGTTTTGTACATATTTGTAAAATAAAATTATTACTCACTAACTTCATATGAATGCAGTTGTGTGTGGTCATAAAGATAGCTGGACAGAATTATGACTGTTTTATTTGCCTGAAACCAAAGTTCATGATACATTGTACAATCATCTCAGAAAAAAAAAGAGTACAGCACTTTGGCAACAAATGCCAGGAGCCCCAATGGAGGGACCGCCTGCCGTTGTCAGGTTAAAACACATGCACCGCTGCAAAAAATACATCTGCTCCAAACAAGTCGCACCTCTCAGTGCAAAACAAAACAAAAGGAGAAAAAAAATCTGGTTTTGAATGTCCCATAAAAGTATTTCCTAAGGAAAGATGAACTGCGTTGAGCTAATTAAACATTTGTACTATCTGACATAACGTCATTTAATCCTATATTCCAATACTATACATTTGTCTAATACACAACCAGGAAACACAGGTGGCTACTGCTGCTGAGCGGACATGCACAAAAAAAAAAAAAGGATTATTGTACATGGTTCTGTACACAGGACTAAGATCCATCCATCCATGTTCATCCGCTTATCTGTTACTGGGTCGTGGGGGCGGCAGTCGCCACCCAAATCACATTGCACCGTACCAACCACCCTAAACCTTCTTGTGGGTGGTGAGTCCACTGGAAGGTACCAGGACTAAGATTTTAGTCTAAGGATGAGATCTGGATCAGAATCTAAGGCTCTTCATGCAGGAGAGTGGAGGGAGTCATGGGAGTGGAACTGACTTCATTTTAAACCTTTATTTACTTTTGAGCAAAAAAAAAAAAAACTACCTGTGAAAAGAAAAACTGATGTAGAACCCTTTCGCGGGCCCCTCGTCTCCGTACGATATCACTGACATGCAGCTCCTCTAAGATGTGTGGCCCCAAAACAAACATGCACAAAACAAAACCAAAGTAAAGTTCTGGAAGTAAATGAGAGTAGAGGTGCGCCTTTACTTGTCCCTTGCTGCAAAGAAGAGGAGAGAGGAATTGTGAAAAGTATGAGTGATGAGTGGGTCACCGTGCAAATCTGAGCAGAAACATCAGGGATCCGTTTCTTGAAGCGGGCTTAGTGCTAAATCAGAGTTAGTTAACTCCGTATTATAGGAACTCTGACTTTCCGGTTTCACGAAGCCTGCTAGACTGTGACACTGACTCAGTTGCCATGGCCACATACACCGTGGAGCAAACCTGCTCCGTAGCAGTTTTAAGGTCCTTAAGTCTGAGTTAAGGAGTCAGTCCGTAACCATATGTTTGCTCAGTTGCTTAGAAGAAATTGATGCCAGGAGAGAATCCTGAGACCACGACTAGATATTTTAGCACTCTCCGAGAGTTTTTTGAAAGAGCGTTTCCATTTTTATTCGCAATCTATTATATAACTGAATTCGATTATCAGCCCACATTTCGTTCGCCAAACCGATCGTAGTCGTGCTCTTAGCTCGGAGCAAATACTTTGTATTGCACTTTTTTGCGAGCGGTAGTTTCCTTTATAACATCCGTGATGCTGAGAACGTATTCGAGGCAACGGTGTGTCGATTTGGGCGGAGCGTTGCCGTTGCGCTGAAACACACACTTCCAGCAGTGCTCTGTGAAGAAAGGTGCAAGTTTGACATTGGTATATCACTACTGCAACATATCAGCAAAGGGTCTTATTATTAAATACAAACACTATTTAAATCAGTAGTTGACAGTACCGTATTTTCTGGACTATAAGCCGCTACTTTTTTCCCACGCTTTGAACCATGCGGCTTATACAACGATGCAGCTTTTCTATGGATTTTTCTTCAGTCGCCAGGAAAAAAGAGACAGATGGGGGAAGTCAGTGCAAAGAAGAAGACGCTAGTTTTTATTTAGCACATGCAACGCAACACGCACGACAGCGAATTATTTTCACACCCTCACCCCTCATCATGCAAAGCACACGAAGAAGTTCGTAGGGTTGAGGGCCATCGATCTGGCAAGGAAATAGGGCTGCCGCGCGCAAGCTTGGCGTTAATGAATCCATGGTGAGACGTTGGAGACGGCAGCGGGAAGAACTCATTCAATGCCAAAAGAGACAACGGCTTTCAAAGGACATAAAAGCAAGTGGCCTGAACCAGAAAATGTCCTTGAGGACTGGGTGAACACACAGAGAGCAGTCGGCCAAGGTGTATCCACCGTGCAGATCCGACTAAAAGCCAAAGCAATCGCCTGCACTCCGGGATGAGTCGGAGGCTTGGATGACCAGCCCCTTTTCTGACATCTGTCAGTGGATCCTCACAGCGTGGAGTAGTGTGGAAGAATCCACCATCACCAACGGGTTATAAAAGGCCAGACTGCTACGTGAAGAGAGCAGCGCACCTTCAGAGGCAACTTTACCTCGGGATGACAGTGACACGGAGAGCAACACTGACAAAGAGACTGAGGAGAGCAGCACAACTTCAGAGGCAACTTTACTTCTAGATGAAAGAGACAGGAGCAACACCGACAGAGACACTAAAAAGATTTGTGACGAAGTTTTTCTGAGGCTGTTCAACTCCGACACTGAAGAAGACGACTTCAGCGGTTTCAGTGCGCAGGAGGAAGATGAATAAAGCCATCAATTACGTTTCTGTTTTGTTCGATCAGCACTTTTACTGCCGTGTTACAGGCACTGTTCGGAAACAATCAGTTCAAGTATATGAACAAACATTTACGGTACAAAATCTTTCTGTGTATCTGGTAAATATCTCATTTCTCAATCTGGATATTGGCGGCTTATAGTCCGGTGCGGCTTATGTATGTACCGGACTATAAGCCGTAGTTTACTTTAAAAAACTTATTGGGTGCGGCTTGTATTCAGGTGCGCTCTATAGTCCGGAAAATACAGTAGTTAAATTATAATTTCATACAGAAAACTGTCTTGTGTAATTTTAATATAATTTGCCTAATGGTCCACAGACCACAGCAGATTTATTCAGACATATGAAGAGACAACTAACGTCTGGGAAGATGATCACACTGACCTAATATATCCAATAGGGGGCAGAAGTTATTCTTCCCTGTTTGTACTATATTTTTGTATTTGCTGCCACGTCCTTTTTATCCCTGTTGGGTTAAATCTGGATTAAAATTAAAATTTACACACTTAGGCTGAACAGTTCTGCAATTAACGAGGATTAATAACTTCCTCATCAATACTCACGCATTCCCTCTATCTGTAATTTGTTGTCAATCCTTTCCCTGTCTTCTGCGGCTGTGACACTGTTGCCATTTTTATTTTACAGCGTGTTATAATTGTTATAGGCATGCAACAGTATTTCTAGCTCCACCGGAGTGAAGCAAACTGTGCGGGACATGACATGGTTCGTGTTATCTGCGTTCAATTGAGAGAGCCTTCATATGTAGTCGGTTATCATTGTCATTATCATTGTAATCCGCTTTTGTGAAACCGGAAAGTCAGAGTTGGACCTCTCCGGCTTCCGGAAGCCAGAGCTATGGCATTAACTCGGTGTTTCGTGAGCCAGCTTCAAGAAATGCACCCCAGGGCAAATTCATAGATACTTGGTATATTTAGACTGATGAAGGCCATAATATGGACAAGATGAATTCATAGTCCATATAAAATACATCTAATGGAAGAATAACAGCATATCCTGTCAATATAAAAACATTTAGAGCTACAGTGGAGAACAAATTCTCACTCAAGGCCTGGGTTTAAGTCCAGACTTTACGACTCGTCCCTCGGTAAGAATGACCCACAGTAGCCTTAAACCGGGTTCACAATCTACAATCAATATCCAGCAGCAGTCACTCTGCTCATTGAGTTACAAATCTTACTCCATCTCAGAAAAATATATGTACTCATATGTATTTTCTCAGTGTCTATCTGCCACTCAAATGAAAACAGCACTATATACTCAGTACCTTCACAGTTCAACCATTTCTGTCACCGATCATCAGAGTCACTGCTAACATTTTAAAGTCATTCCAACCTGATGCTAAATTGAAAAGTGGTTTCTTTAGTGTGTCCATAAGTTTTAAGAGGAGCAGATAAACCTTTATGAAACACATACTTCAACAAAAATCTTATCAAACATCAACATTGTGTTGCCCCCTAGTGGTTCACTGCAGCTTAGTGCACTTTTACAATTAGTCGGTTAGCTGCACCGTGTTGGAAGTCAGCAGTGGATAAAACTACTAGTAGATACATGCAGGTCAACATGTACTTACTGTGTATGTAAGACTATATAATAATGTTAAACACACACAAACAGTCTTGGATACCATTCATCAGACATGCAGATGATGGAAGTGTGTTCACTCCTGTCATTCACTTCCTAAAAATCACTTACATCAGAAATAGATTTCTAATCTAAGTAATGTTCTCATGAAACTGAAGTGACTGCTCTCCTCCTAACTCCTCATTTCTCCTCCTCACTCCTCATTTCTGCTCCGTTGGGTTGGAATCACCTACACACCAGAGTTGTTTAAATGATAGTGAACATGGCAGTTGACAGGTTTTCACTAAATGAAGTAGTAACACAGAGTACTACATTATTACAGTGTGCTGTGTACAGACAGACAGACATTGGGCCTCTCACAGCTCCCAGCTTTACATTGTGCTCAGGTTTTCTGTGCTTCTTTCCATATTCAGATACAGTATGTGCACTTCTTTTCCTTTCGGCTTGTCCTTTTTTTTTTCAGGGGTTGCCACAGCAAATCATTGTTTTCCATCTCTCCCTGTTCTCTGCATTTTCTATTCCGACTCCAACTATCTGCATGTCCTCCCTCACTATATCCATAAATCTCCTCTTTTTCTCCTACCTGGTAGCTCCATCTCTAACATTCCACTGTCCCTCCTCCACACATGTCCAAACCATCTCAATCTGGCTTCTCTAGCTTTTTCTCCAAACCTTCCTGTCTGTGTTGTCCCTCTAATGACCTCATTCCTGACCCTGTCCATCCTTGTCACTCCTAAAGAGAATCTTAGCATCTTTAACTCTGCTACCTCCAGCTCAACACCCTGTCTTCTGCATATTGTTAGTGTCTCTAAACCAGACATCATGGCTGGTCTCACCACCGTCCTGTAAACCTTTCCCTTCACCTTAGCTGACACTCTTCTGTCACAGATCACTCTTGACACTTTTCTCCAGCTGTTCCATCCTGCCTGTACTCTATTCTCCACCTCTCTTCCACAGTCTCCACTGCTCTGAACAGTTGATCCTAAGTACTTAAACTCCTGCACCTTCACCACCTCTGCTCCTTGTAACCTCACCATTTCACTGTTCTCCCTTTCGTTTACACACGTACTCTGTCTTGCTACGACTGATCTTCATTCCTCTTCTCTCTAGTGCAAACCTCCACCTCTCTAGGTTCTCTTCTACCTGCTGTCTACTCTAACAGTATGTGCACATTTTACATAAATTATATATATTTAATAATATATATTTTCTTAAAAATTAAGTTTCAACCTGGAGAAATAAACTTGAAAATAAAAGGTACAATTAATACAAAAATATTTTTAAGTAAACAAATCTGACACAAGGCTGCAGGAATAAAAAAAAAAAAAGAAAAGAAAAAAGCACCGACTCACACTGATAACATCTTCTTGTTCTTTCCCCCCAGAACAGAGAAAGAAAACATATTATTAAAATGTGTGTCAGGGCAAAACTAGTTGGTTCTTACCTCAATTCAATGAATGTTATCAAATGATTAGACAGATGTGTAGCAATGGTTTTATAACAGCCCTGAGGTAGTGCACAAAATAAGGAATGAAAAGGACACCTGCAGCTCAAACACAATTACATGGGGCAGATATACTCAAGGCGCTGTCCTCCCCCAGAATTATTACTTTTATACAACATGGTACCTCGCAACCACATCGTCCTCACAACCCAACAGCCCTCTCCAAAAATTACAAAATATTATTAATTATAAAATAGTGTAAATTCTCTGTACAGCTCAACATGCAGCCCAGGCATGATGGGCAGCTCTACAACTGTCAATCACATAGGGTGATAAGCAGGATGTTTTAAAAGTAAAAACCTAAATTGTTAAAGTACAATCTAAAATCCCCCCTCACAAATATGAAACAGTGAGAATGTATTAAATACAAAAATATCTGACAGCAGACAAAATGTCAGAGCAGGTGCAGGTGTAGACTCTACGTAGTTCTAATTTAATGGAATGGTGTTACACAAATGTGTCTCTGTGCATGTTAATGTCCACTACACACTGGTGCACGTGAGTGGGAGGGGGAACGGGGATGGGGTAGATGTGGTTTTACTGGTCAGTGAGTCAGGGCCACAGCAGGGCAGACACTTCAGTGTCAGTGGTGTAGATCCACAGCACCAGTGGCAGGGAGACGGCCACAAACGGCCAGGAGATTCCCTTGGCACATGCAGACAGAGAGCTGCCTTTGGAGGACGGCTTCTCCAGCTGTTTACCAAAGTCGTGGTAGTTCCTGGCCAAAAACTTAAGCAGCTCATCCAGCAAGATGACAGGCACGGAGATCTTTAGCACCATCAGCCACTGGGTCCAATCCAGAGGGGTGATCTGGAAAATGACCTGGGAGACAAAGATATAGAAAGACAAAGAGAGAGACAAAGAGAGAAACTGAAAAGACTACCTTAGATTACAAATCTAGACTAAATATCACACGGATAAGGTTTATTGACATCTCACGTCTATACAGATTTAACTCCCCTGAAACAAATACAATTAAAGCTGACGTTAATTAAAATACAAACTCTAGAATCCAGTTGGAGAAAAAAATAAAACCTCATATGGATATATAATTTAAAAAATATATACTTTCACTCCATTAGAGGGCGCCACAGCAGCAGCAGTTTGCAGAATGATTTGGCACAATCTTCTACACCTGATGCCTTTTTGGCTCAACTCAACCAAGGGTTAAAGTGGAGTCAAATGTGAAATTGTCAGCAGACAGTAACCAAACCAATGTGCCTTTTGTCCATGGATACCTAATATTAGCCAGGTCTTTTTAAATTAGATCTACAATAAGAACAATTATAACAATGACTAATTTAGGCAGTTTAAATGTATTGGTTAAATAATTGGTTAATACAGTTTTAAATTCCTTAATCATTCAGTAGTACACCCTTACAACCAACAGAGGGCAGCAGGAGCTCCATTACTGCTGACACTTGGAAACAGCAGCTGATCCCTGGTGCCAGCTCTTTCGCAGATACAGTTGTGTTCAAAATAATAGCAGTCCAACATGACCAACCAGATCAATCAGTGTTTTTGGTATAAATCATATTATTATATGGCAAATAATTTACCAGTAGGTGTAGTAGAGTCAGAGAAACCAACAGACCCAACATTCATGATATCAATGTTCCTGAGTCTGTGTAATTGAATAATTAAGTGAAAGGGGTGTGTTCAAAATAATAGCAGTGTGGAATTCAATCAGTGAGATCATTCATTATGTGAAGAAACAGGTGTCATTCAGGTGGCACTTATTTAAGGGTGAAGCCAGCACATGTTGTACATGCAATTCTCTCTGAAAACTTGAGAAAGATGGGTCGTGCCAGACATTGTTCAGAAGAAAAGCGTGCTTTAATTAAAATGTTGATTTGAGAGGAGAAAACATAAATTGAAGTGCAGAAAATGGTAGGCTGCTCAGCTAAAATGATCTCCAATGCTTTAAAATGGAAAGCCAAACCAGAGAGACGTGGAAGAAAGCGGAAGACTACCATTCGAATGGATCGAACAATAGCCAGAATGGCAAAGAATCAGCCAATGATGAGCTCCAGGGAGATCAGAGACGACCTTAAGTTACCTGTGTGTACCGTGACAATTAGAAGACGCTTGTGTGAGGCTAATCTATCAGCAAGAAGCCCCCGCAAAGTCCCACTGTTAAAAAAAAGACATGCTGAAGAGGATGCAATTTGCTAAAGACCATATCGACTGGCCTAAAGAGAAATAGAGAAACATTTTGTGGACTGATGAAAGTAAGATTGTTCTTTTTGGCTC
>NC_024327.1:6001130-6012772 GCF_000523025.1 Cynoglossus semilaevis | reverse complement strand
GCCAGCCCAATCCCCGGACCTTAATCCAATAGAAAACTTGGGGTGACATCAAAAATGCTGTTTCTGAGGCAAAACCAAGAAATGCAGAGGAATTGTGGACAGTTGTCAAATCATCCTGGGCTGGAATACCTGTTTACAGGTGCCAGAAGCTGGTTGACTCCATGCAGCACAGATGTCAAGCTGTTCTCAAAAACAGTGGTTATACAACTAAATATTAGTTTAGTGATTCACAGGAATGCTAAATCTTCACATGTTTTTCAATTTATTCAGTAAATATTTGAGTTCGTAATGAAAAATGCAGACACTGCTATTTTTTTGAACAGCCCAATATAATTTTTTCCTTCATTTTCTTTTAAGTAATTAAAATATTGGTACTTTTTTTCATGGTTTGATGTAAAATATAATGTGCAGTGTTCCCAACGAATGGAAATAAAAATATTATAAGGATTTTGAGCTTTACTCATGTTTTATAAAACACTGCTATTATTTTGAACACAACTGTATATGCTGCATTTGGCAACAGTTTTTGGAGACACTGCTTTGAAATTATGGCACTAATTTGCTGGCAGTAAAAAGCTGTCAGTTCCCCTGCAGAAATTTACATTTAGGTCAAACCATTGTGAATTTTCAGAAATGTGTATCCTCATGTAAATAGACTGACAGAAAACACCATCAATATAAACAAACTGAGCCCTCACAGGTAGAGGGTTCACATAGAGGATGAGGAAGTGGAGGGACATGGAGAGACAGATGGCCCCCAACAGCCAGATGTTCTCCCAGGGAGGCATCCGCAGCAGGGACTGGTTCTCTGACAGACTGAAGACCAGAGAGAAAAAAAAAAGCAGGTTGTCAGTTACACTATTTTGTTATAAGTCATAAAACAGAACACCACACCTGAAATGCTATTATACTACACCTACAATCTGAGTGGCTGTTACCTGTTGAGAGCATTGCACATCTCAATGGTGACAAGCACAGACAAGGCCATGGTCATTGGGTAGGGTGACTCAAAGACTTCACAGTTCAGACCTTCAAACTCTGGGTTGTCTGGGGTACACTGGAGGAAGTGGCTCTGTGGATTTGAAAAGACAGCAGTGAGGAGGAGGAGGCCAAACGAAATATTCATGACAGATAAACCAACCATCAGCGTTTGGACCTACCAGCTGGTACAGGCTGACCTGAGGACCATCTTCTGCAATAACAAACCACCAGGCAGCAGCTCCAACAGTAGCTGCGCCCACATAGCCTGTGAAACAGAACAGGCAGACTCAGGATGGGCGTTTGTAATACCACATTTCTACAGTCACAGTATGTATCATTAAAAAAAAAAACCCATTATTGCTGTAAGGTCTAGAAAGAGGGAAGGAAGCTAGCAACCCAAACACATTTACATGAACAGAAGACTTTGAGTAAGATCACAATGAGATAAGTGTTAGCACATGCTGATGTAAACTGTACAACACTATAAACAATCAATGTATATAACCTCCGATGGCCAGATATCTGAAGAAAAGCCAGCCAGAGATGAGAGGTTCCTTGGCATTGCGTGGAGGCTTCTCCATGATGTCCAGATCTGGAGGGTTGAAGCCAAGGGCTGTGGCAGGAAGGCCATCAGTCACCAGGTTGACCCAGAGCAGCTGAACTGGGATCAGAGCCTCAGGGAAGCCCAGTGCAGCAGTCAAGAAGATACTTTTAGGAGAAGAGACTCCAGTTAGTTAGTTAAATGCAAAACCTGTTGTTAGTTTGACTAGCTAAAGGCTAGAGATCCTCTGTCATCTGATGTTTAGGAGACCTACCAAACCACTTCTCCTACGTTGGAAGAGATGAGGTATCAGACGAACTGCTTCATGTTATTGTAAATAGCTCTGCCTTCTTCTACGGCGGCCACAATGGAAGAGAAGTTGTCATCAGCGAGGACCATCTCTGAGGCTGACTTGGCTACTGCAGTGCCAGAGCCCATGGCAATGCCAATCTCTGCCTTTTTGAGGGCAGGAGCATCATTCACTCCGTCCCCTGTCTGTGAGAATAAAAGTCTTTTTAGGCGTAACAATTCTCTTGTTGCATAACCGAACAAAATTACCGTACTGCCTAAAAGACTGACAAAGACAGAAATATTTAGGTATTAGACTATGTAGATCCTAACATTAGCTGTCACTATATTACCAATTTACAATATATTTGTGAAGAAGGAATTACAAAAGCCAAACTATTTCAAATAAAATGGTAAAATGATCACAATTTTGTAAAGAAATACAAAAAAATCTGCTTCTAGACATCATACCATGGCAGTGATCTCATCAAAACCTTGCAGGAACTCAACGATCTTCGACTTGTGCGAAGGCTCAACACGGGCAAAACAGCGGGCACGATTCACAGCATCCAGCTGATCAGCTGGTGAGAGTTCATCAAACTCTCTTCCTGTGAAGGCCATGTGTTCAATGTCATCGTCCTCTGTGAGGATGCCGATGCGGCGGCAGATAGCCACAGCTGTGCCCTTGTTGTCCCCGGTGATCATGATGACACGGATACCAGCCTGATGGCAAAGCTTGATGGAGGCAGCCACCTCCTGTCTGGGGGGGTCCAGCATTCCAACGCAACCAATAAAGGTCAAGTCAGTCTGGATGAAGGAAGAGACAAATAACAGTTGTGGGATAAGCACAAAAGTTCATCTAAACAAAGATATCAGAAAAAGTTTATTTAAGAAATCTTTACCTCATAATCTATGAATTTGGCCGTGTCTGACAAAACCATATCCTCCATTTTTGGTGGACTGTCTCATGTGGCTAATGCCAGGCACCTCAAAGTATCACAACCAGTACCGTACTCACGGATCACAGACATGATCTTTTCTTTGATACCTTTGGTGAGGAGAACTTTGGTGTTTCCAACTCTGACATAAGCACATCTGTCAATAACTCCCTCTGGTGCTCCCTGTAGGTACAACACAGCATGTTAAATAAAACAAGAAGCACCCACATTTTTTAGTGTCCACAATTCATGCTCAGATAGCTAAATATAGTTCTTAGACTGATTTAAAATGGATCCTGAAATCTTCCTTGTATAATGCAGTACAAATGCAGTTCTACACAGACAGACTTTTGAACCTAACAAGATCTAATCTTAAGGTAAGTATACCTTGATAAACATCTTTCCCATAGAAGAACGGGATTTGTTAGGTGTGCAATAGACCGACATGGACTTCCTGTCTCTGGAAAACTCCAGAGTGAACTCCTTTCTCATAAGCTGCTTGATCACCTGTTCAAACAAAGGAAAACATAGTTCTACGTTTGTGTGAAGGACAGAAAGAAGGAACTGACTGACTGTTAGCAGATAACGGAACTGGCGTTACTGACCGAGTTACAGACATTAGCTCTGTCAATCATGGACAGGTTGTGAACTTCGGTGTCAAAAACATTCATCTTTTCCACCAGACAGGTCAAAGCGGTCTCTGTGGCCTCACCGACCTTTTCATACACACCCTTCATCTAGGGTGTGCAAATATTGTTGATTACACAAGGGGAAAGATACACAACTAACTAAAAAAAAAAAAAAAAAAAAAAAAAAACAACTCCACCTTGTAATGAGTGGAATTAAAAGATCAACAAGAATAAACCAGCTGATATTTAACACAATAACTTCTCTGACATCAATCACGCTCATTTGTAAAATCCCTTTGTTTATGTTAAAGCCAAGCAATTAAATTATTTACTTAATGTTCAAATTGGAGAAGATTCTAAACAGCTTCCATCTGTTGCTGCTATGATCACAGCATCACCATGGTTGGTGCACTGGTAAATGAACACCACAGACTGTATCTAATAATGCTTATATGAGAGAAAGAGTTGTAAAGCTCAAACCTCATTGAAGTCCAGGGAGGAGTCGTTACACAGAGCACAGATGGTGGCCAGTTCAACCAGGGCGTCATACTGGGAGCTCTTCACTTGCTTACCGTCCTGGTATCTGAAGTCAAGTGCATACAATGTTATTGCTTTTTAGAAATATGAGTTTTTGTTTTTAACACAAAATTAAAATTTTCCCCAAATACTCACACTTCCCCCTCAGGGGCATAGGTGGAGCCTGTGATGGTAAACTCCAACAATGAGCAGTTGTCTCCTTCGACCTTGTTCAGAACGAACATCTAAAAAATAATACAGTAGATGTGACAAAACTGATATGTTTACTTATCATCATACGCCAAACCAGCTGCTAGTGGCTTCTCTGACACAGCAGATGGCACCAGAAACCATCCTAGGAGGCCTGCGACAACTGCTTTTGGAACAGTAGAGATGCTTACAGTTTTACAAAGTTGGTATCTCATAGTGATGGCTGGCCTGGGTGGCATGCTGCCTAAAATGTGAAAGGGCCGTTTTTCAGCATAAGTAAACAGAGTAGACTGCCAAGGAGCTTGAGGATAGAGAAGTTTGTGCCCAAAAGGAAGAGGCTGCAGTGCCAAGCCTGCTTCCACTGAAAGCTTTGATCCACAGGCAAACACAAGTGGGAGCAAACACGCAGGACAAAGAAAGACACAGCCACTCATAAAAAGCAACTTTAAATAACATGCATTAACTTAAATTGTTTTGAGGGAAATACTTGATTTAGCAATTAGTCGATTGGTATATGTAATCACACTGCAGACTACAAATCACAGCCATTGGCTCGGTCACATTATATGTTGAATGCAAATATATAGTTATTGCTGTTTTCATAAAACGTATCATCTATGCAGGGATGTGCAAATGTAGTGTAAATTTAGTACACATCCTAAAACTCTTGTCAGTGTTTTCTGAGTGCAAATATTTTTCCTTTTATAGTTTATAGAAAAATGCAGTTATAGTAGGACTGGAATGTCGTTCAACCTCAACAATGGCAAATGAGATGAGATTAAATGAAAAATTCTTAATTGGAAAAAAGTCCAAGTGGCGCTTTGGCCCAGAGGCAATGTCTCTGTAATTGGTGTGGAACCCCAGGGTTCACCTCCTGAGCAAGTTTGAATCCCGGTTAGGGCGGTTGGTACCTTCCAGTGGACTCACCACCCGCAGGAAGATTTAGGGGGTTGGTACTGTGCAATGTGATTTGGGTGGCGACTGCTGCCCCCGTGACCCGGTAACGGATAAGCGGATGAAAATGGATGGATGGATGGATGGATGGATAGATGGATGGAAAAAAGTCCAATAAACCGCAGTATCATTTCTTTGAAAGAAAGCAACAAACAAACGACAAAGAAAATAATTGCTTTCATCAGATTATATTATAAGAAAAAATATCAAATTCTTTTGTTATGGAGATGACCCCAAATGAACCTATAACCCATTCATCCAAATTAAACAAAACAGTTTTCTAAACTTTCTACTAACTCAAATAATAATAAGAAAGATTTAACTCGACCCTTACATTCTAAGACAGGCTTTCTCCAAACCCATTTTAGCACCTACGCCCCTTTAAGAAAATTATAAATATACTTAAGGTAATGAAACTAAATACAAACAAGTCCTTGCCCTAATTACATATAGATTGGACGACTGCAGTCGTCTGCTATAAGGGTGTCGAAATCTGTCAATCTGCTGAGTCTTTTAAAGCGCTTCTTCCAAAGTGCTGCAGCAAACATATTAACAGGAGCTGGACACTGAGACCATATACATCTAGTTCTAGATTCTCTCTGCTGGCTCTCTGTTAATACTTCCCACTTCATTACAGCACCTCATAACCAGGCTCTAACACGCAATAAATTTAAGAGACATTGCAGACATGCTTGTGATTTCCAAAGTACATAAGAGTAGAACGGGAGGTGGAGCTTGTAGTTACCAGGCTCGCCACCAGTGAAACCAGCCACAGGTATGGGTTCAAGAGGGACCATCTCTCCATTCAATGTTTGATAAAGCTTATTGGCAACATGCCAACTGTAGGACTTAAACCAGACCTGACACTGCAGACCTGTCATTTTCAATAGCCTACATCAACACAACTACTGTTTAAATCCAACACAACTTACAACGTCACTTCCACAACTGTAAGGTCTGCATTTTAATACTTAGTCTTACAGCACTCATAATGTGATGTTTCTGATGTGCTCCGTGTCTCCTATTCACTTGTTTCTCTCCTCTTTTTGTCTCCTCTGTTTTTCCCTTTTAGTCTTTGTCCAAACAGACAGCTGAACACTGAGTCTGGGTCTGCTGGAGACTTGACACACCTGTTTAATTGTCCAGTTCTAAAAGGACGGTTTTTGTGACTTCAACAAATAATATACACAGCTTGACAAGTTTTTATAACATGCAGAAATATGTTCTTAGCTGCATTACTAGTCCTAAAGCAGTTTAATGTAGACAAGAGGAGTGGCAGTGTGGTTATGTACTTGGATGTTTGATGGGATCATGATGGATATTTCACTCACTCTCACACTGTCTTTCTGCACTGCACTGTCACCTTAAACAAACCACAGGCACCGACAGCAAAAATGACAAGGCACTTAGAGTGGTACCAAACATGTTATCTTAGTAGTTCAGCAACAGCGCGTGTATGTGTTTGTGACTCACTCTGCAGACCGACATCTGGTTGGTGGTCAAGGTTCCCGTCTTGTCCGAGCAGATGACGGATGTACAGCCCAGGGTTTCTACAGATGGCAGGCTACGGACAATGGCGTTCTTCTTGGCCATGCGGCGAGTGCCCAAAGCCAGACAGGTCGTGATGACGGCGGGAAGGCCCTCAGGGATGGCAGCCACAGCTAGAGCCACAGCGATCTTGAAGTAATAGACTGCACCTCGGATCCAGGATCCTCCATGCACTGGGTCGCTGAAGTGACCGATGTTGATGACCCACACAGCTATGCAGATGATAGAGATGACCTTGGACAACTGCTCGCCGAACTCATCCAACTTTTGCTGCAGGGGTGTCTTATCCTGCTCAGTGGCAGCCATCTCATCTCGGATCTTGCCTATCTCAGTATTTACGCCAATGGCAACAACCACACCCACGGCCTTTCCAGATGCAATGTTAGTACCCTAAAACAGCAGGTATGTACATGTTGGCTCAAGCACAACTGATGTTTAAAAAAATGTAACATGTGACTTAAGGATGACAGAGATTTGAAACTATGCTGAGTCATGCTTACAGAGAAAAGCATGTTTTTTTTGTCCTGGTTAACAGCACGAGGGTCAGGCACAGGGTCTGTGTGTTTGATGACGGACACAGATTCACCTACAATGAGAAACAAGGCATCAAAGTTAAATCTATTTACAGATAACCTTGGAAACAAAGCATAGACAGGTTTACCAACAAAGAGCTCCTTGGTGCTGAATACTGATACCGTTTCCCTCAGAGTGGATTAAACATTTCAGGTAATTGACGTGACGTGACACTTTCGTTGGCCCATCCTTCAGTCAGTCACATGCTTTAGTTTTTTTTAAGGTAAGCTGTCTGCATTGCTGTATTATTTGTGACTACAAAAGCTACACTACAGTTTCACTCTACCACCCACACTCACAGGAGTAACTAGCAATAAAGGTTCTGAATGTGTCATATAAGTAGCTAGGCTCACAGTCTGCAATGGAACCTTCCTGTTTATTATCCAGTTATTCAGGTTTGAATATCTTAGATTACTATGATATCGAATATTCCCAAATATATTTTATTGTCTTCATCGAACAAATCAGTAGAGAGATGTGCCATGTCATCACACTCTTAATGTACTGTGTTGAAAAGGCTACGTGTCATGCTGGTATTTGAGTATCTGGATGGAAACAACGAGGAGCCTTATCTGTTGCCTTATATAAGTGACTGCATCCTTCTTGGTGCTACCCTTGTGACAATTTATGTCTTATAGCAAGCATATATTTAAAGACTTAAGCATGAGTAGTAGCTTAGAGAAAATACTAAGCCTAAGGCTGTACTACAAACAAGTAAGTCAGGTCATGGATGTAAAACAAAGTGTCCTATATGTGAATAAAGTACAGATGATCCAGTTAAAAAGCATGTTAAAAATCGAAATATTTATATATATTATATTTAGGAGAAATGTCTCACCGGTCAGAATGGACTGGTCAACCCTCAGGGTGGTTGATTTGATTGAACAGATACGGATGTCAGCAGGTACTTTATCTTGTCAAACAAAGTGAAGCAAAGCACTTAGATTAAAACATAATATTAAAAAACATATACAAATTATTAGGCACCTTTTTTTAAATTTGTTCCAAATAAAACAGATGAACTTAAACTTTAAAAGAAAAAAAAAAGTCATCATTTGTTGAAACATTTTCATAAGTGCAAACTCAACTTGTCAGGCTCATTATGAAGCTGCCATTGCTGTAGCAAAAAGAGATGAAAAGAAGTGAAGGAGGTGAAGGAGGTAAAGGAGGAGGATGCCATAAAAGGCTTGTCTCAAAGGAAAAGGCCCATTTGGGTACATTGAAATGGGACTGACCCATTTCAGCTTCCCAGTGGTTCATAAAGGCAATGGAAACAAAGGAAATGGCTCAGGCTTTGACACAGTTCTGTAGGCGCTGTCTATACAGGCCTACGTTGTTAAATATGCAAATAGGGTCCCTATTGTTACAAAAGACACATATGTGAGAATGCTGTTCATAGACTTCAGCTCAGCATTCAACACCATCATACCACAACAACTCATCAGCAAACTGGAACAGCTGGGTCTCAGCACCTCCCTCTGTAACTGGGTGCTAGACTTCCTCAGTCAGCGACCGCAAGCAGTACGCGTCGGTAACAACACCTCGAGCACCATCACCCTGAGCACGGGAGCCCCCCAAGGCTGCGTACTCAGTCCTCTGCTCTTCACCCTACTGACACACGACTGCACAGCAACCCACAACTCCAACCACCTGGTGAAGTTTGCGGACGACACAACTCTGGTGGGTCTCATCACCAGGGGCGACGAGACTCACTACAGGAAAGAGGTGGACCTTCTTACCACGTGGTGTAAAGACAATAACCTCGTGCTGAATGTCAGCAAGACGAAGGAAATTGTCATCAACTTCCAGAGATGCCGCGCCGAACACCCACCACTGACCATCGACGGTGCTGCTGTGGAGAGAGTGAGCAGCACTAGATTTCTGGGGGTGCATATCAGCGAGGACCTCTCCTGGACCACCAACACCACATCACTGGCAAAGAAGGCACAACAGCGCCTCTACTTCCTGCGCAAACTGAAACGGGCAAACGCGTCACCACCAATCATGACCATTTTCTACAGAGGAACCATCGAAAGCATCCTTTCAAGCTGCATCACTGTGTGGGGCGGGAGCTGCACTGACTACAACAGGAGAGCCCTGCAGCGCATAGTGAACACAGCTAGAAAGATCATTGGTGCTCCACTCCCCTCACTAACGGACCTGTACACCACACGCCTCACTCGCAAAGCCATCACAATTGTGAGTGACGACACCCCCCCTGCACACGGCCTGTTCAGCCCCCTGCCCTCTGGGAGGCGCTACAGGAGCTTCTCAGCCCGCACCACCAGACTCACTAACAGCTTCATTCACCAAGCTGTTAGGCTACTGAACTCTCTCCCCTCTCCACCCACAATCACTCCCACTTGAAATGCCATAAATGCACTATTGACTTGTAATACAATGCACTATTACCACCTCATCTGCTGCTAATTATATTATTACTATATTTATTATGTACCTCATGTATATATTTTTACAGACCATACAGCACCTTAAAGCTACACATGCACCTTATTGTTATTGCACCTTAATGTTTTTCGTTCAGTATTGTCTATGTCTGTCAGCGCACGGGAAGGCGAGGAACGTAATTTCGATACCTCTGTATGTTCTGTACATGTGAAGGTATTGACAATAAAGCTGACCTTGACCTTGACCTTGACCTTGACCTTGACCTTTATTATTTTTTCAGAGTTTTTTTGTATTTTTCATTTTAATTTTATAATTTTTCTTTTATGTACTTTATCAAGCTGGGTGGCGCCGAGAACGTGGGGGGGGTGGGGGTGGGGGGGGGGGTATGGCCAATAATACATGCAGCCAAAAATGGAAAAAACATTTCAATACATTCCCTAATGCCCTGATCAAGTTTAAACATGGCAGCTGCTTCCTTATCACTGTCACCACACAGGAAGAGAACAATGTAACAGAGCCGGGATCCGCTCATATGCCTCAAACATGGAGTCTGGGCAGTTTAATACAAGCCATGGTTTAGTTTTACGCTTCTCACACAAATCAGTGATCTCCCTATATAATATCTGCATTCAACCCAACACTCTGGCATTACAGATGTTTTGGTCTCACTATTTTACGTGACCCTGTGAGTAGTTGGAAAATTGTCAGCTCGTTTGCAGTCCATGCTGTGTTGCCAGTAGCTCTGATCTGATAGCAAGCACTTGCCAATTCAGACAAACCACAACAGCTTTTCTTAGAAGGGACAATGTTCAGTTCTCAAAAAAACATCTGAACCTGGAACAAGGGTTGCATTGAGACAGTACAGGGATTGCCTTTTAGCTCTACCTAACCTCTGCCTAAATGTAGTGTTTCTTCAGACGCCTTAAACTTACATCCTTAAGGATTGTGTAATGTCTCTACTGTTAATTCTTAACTAGGAAATAAAACCTCCCTTTAAGAAACACACATGAGCTTCCAATGCTGTTGTGTCAAAGTGTCGAGTCAATGTGCTTCATGTGTAACTCTAACAGTAAATTATGAGAATAGCTATTTGGCCGTTGAAGTGCAGACCTGGTCTGATTTATGGTGTGTATACCATCCAATCCTTTGTCTCAACATCCTACTTGACAGCCGTCCAAGCATCTCTTGGTGTTTGCCAACACGGACAACAAATTTTGGAGTCTAACGCCCAGAGAAGAAGCAAAAGCGGCCAAACCATCAGCTTTGACTGGAACCTGCCTCTGCCGTGTGTTAGGTAACAGAGTGTGGTACGGCAGGGTCAGCTTTGGTCACGGTCAGCCAGGAGGATGCATGTGCTGATGGCAGCTGAACAAAAGGCTGACCCTGTGTCATGTTAAGAGGGCCATTTCGGAACGGTCAACAGGTGAAGCATCCAGCAGCTTTCCAACACAGCTCCTACAGATTAACTCACCAGCTGTATTTACACACAGTGCAGTATTGCAAATGTAACTTCAGCCAAATTGACTATTTTTCCTAAAACAATGGTTTCAGCTTTTTTGGATTTCTACTGTAATTGTATTTTGTTTTTGCCTCTTTTAGCCTAAACAGCTCGCAGCACAAGAGACCCCGTCTCTTGCGCCAACTGGGTACTGTCCTTGTGGACCATGTGTTCTCATTGATCTGGTCACAAATACAGGGAGTGCAGAATTATTAGGCAAATGAGTATTTTGACCACATCATCCTCTTTATGCACGTTGTCTTACTCCAAGCTATATAGGCTCGAAAGCCCACTACCAATTAAGCATATCAGGTGATGTGCATCTCTGTAATGAGAAGGGGTGTGGTCTAATGACATCAACACCCTATATCAGGTGTGCATAATTATTAGGCAACTTCCTTTCCTTTGGCAAAATGGGTCAGAAGAGGGACTTGACAGGCTCAGAAAAGTCAAAAATAGTGAGATATCTTGTAGAGGGATGCAGCACTCTTAAAGTTGTCAAACGTCTGAAGTGTGATCATCGAACAATCAAGCGTTTCATTCAAAATAGTCAACAG
>NC_024327.1:5992924-5995286 GCF_000523025.1 Cynoglossus semilaevis | reverse complement strand
ACTGGTATGGGCTGGTATCATCAAAGATGAGCTTGTGGGGCCTTTTCGGGTTGAGGATGGAGTCAAGCTCAACTCCCAGTCCTACTGCCAGTTTCTGGAAGACACCTTCTTCAAGCAGTGGTACAGGAAGAAGTCCGCATCCTTCAAGAAAAACATGATTTTCATGCAGGACAATGCTCCATCACATGCATCCAAGTACTCCACAGCGTGGCTGGCAAGAAAGGGCCTAAAAGAAGAAAAACTAATGACATGGCCTCCTTGTTCACCTGATCTGAACCCCATAGAGAACCTGTGGTCCCTCATCAAATGTGAGATTTACAAGGAGGGAAAACAGTACACCTCTCTGAACAGTGTCTGGGAGGCTGTGGTTGCTGCTGCACGCAATGTTGATCGTGAATCAACAGATCAAAACACTGACAGAATCCATGGATGGCAGGCTTTTGAGTGTCCTTGCAAAGAAAGGTGGCTATATTGGTCACTGATTTGTTTTTGAATGTCAGAAATGTATATTTGTGAATGTTGAGCTGTTATATTGGTTTCCCTGGTGAAAATAAATAATTGAAATGGGTATATATTTGTTTTTTGTTAAGTTGCCTAATAATTATGCACAGTAATAGTCACCTGCACACACAGATATCCTCCTAAAATAGCTAAAACTAAAAAAGCCCCACTACAACTCCCAAAAATATTCAGCTTTGATATTAATGAGTCTTTTGGGTGCATTAAGAACATGGTTGTTGTTCAATAATAAAATTAATCCTCAAAAATACAACTTGCCTAATAATTCTGCACTCCCTGTAGAGAGCACACAATTTCACAGCAGGGATTTGTGTCCACTTGTTAGCAATTTCACTTCTCATTAAAAACTGAATGGGAGACAAGGAGCGAGGGGAGACTGAGTCCATGAATCTATATTAAAAAAATGAAACCAACTTTCAGTTTAAGTGATTTTGTAGATCATGATCCTGTACACTGGTTTATATAAGTGGTCAGTCCATGGGATTGACTGGTGGACTGTTCAATGACAACCTGGTGACACTTGCAGTGTTCAATTAATGAGCTAATCATGCGCTCGGCGGGTGTTTGCATCCTGCTTCAGTATCTCATTTTACTCCAATCATGATCCCTGAACCAATCATATAAAATGATTTCCAAAACCAACAGGATTTTATCCTTAAAAGATTCCCCTGTAAACAGACCCTAGAATATTCAGCAAATTAGTTTTAATCAATGATTAAACTCATAACTGAAAAAATCAAAACGGGAAACCAGACCCGGTATTTCTATTACCTGAGACAGAGAACCAGGTCTAAACAAGGATAGTTTTTAAGATCTACTTATTAACAAGCAACAAAGCAGAGAAGGACTTTGCTTTCCAAGTGGATGGTTGTGCTAACTATTTCTATGTCAGGTTGACTTTGGCAGTCAATCCTAACCTATGACATCATTCCCTATGCCATGCCAGGTTATATAAGCACCATCTCAACACAGTATACCAATGTGGACTGCTTTGTCTTTGTGCTAGGTTATCAAATCCAAAGAGCAGCATAACACGCCACAGAGAAATAGTTTTTGTTGTCATAGTAACAAATACTGTACCAGGACTGCCCACATGAAATACTTAGGATGAGTTTTGTTTAATACACACCCCAACCCCAAAAGATAAAAACAAAAATCAAAGCTTGTAAACACCAGAACTCAATTTTGGTCTGATTTTTTTTTTTTTTTTTGGTGTCTCTTACTAATCATCAAAGCATTTGGTGAGTCCTTTAGTAAAACCTTGTGATCATATAATGTCTGATATTTCTGATATTCATCCAATGTAATAGTGTAATTTACTAGTGGTTCTTCATTTCATCCTTTAACAATTTTTTTTAGTCTGAAATGACACTGTATCATCATACATACTGTATATAGACAAGTTAGTAGATGTGCAAAATTATGTATTTAACCTGAGTCTTTGGTATATTAAAGCTATATTTGTTAATTATAATTAAAAAGGTCCCAGGTCTTCTGGTGGACTACACCCACTATACATGAGGAAGGGGTTGGGGAGTAAGGGTTTGCATGTCTTAAGTCTGCCTCGCCTGGCAGGAAGAAATCTTTTTCTCTCTGCCTTGCTGACAAATCAGGAACCTTTGCCAAAAGACAGTCACTTGGTGACAACAGACACTTGCCAGACCTCATGAAATGCCACATACTATACTATCAATGGTGTCTGGAATCTTTGTGAAGGGTGTGGGAGCTGATGGGTAGGGTCACTGTGAATTGAACATTGAGAGCAGATGAGAGATCCTCCCCTCACACTGCCCCCGCTAAAGATACAATCACCACCACACGCACAGGACCATCACTCCCAGAC
>NC_024327.1:5985930-5992878 GCF_000523025.1 Cynoglossus semilaevis | reverse complement strand
TAAGACTGCATTGCTCCGACAGTTCTGCAGACCCAACATTAACCTAGCTGAGGACAGTGAGTGCTTTAAACACAACGATAATACAACTTGCACACTGCACACCTTATCAGCCCAACAAATTATTTAGGGGTTTTATTAAGTGCAGTGATGTAACTCTATCACGTTTTCACAGCTGGCTCTTAAAATAAGCACCAACCTACTGTACTGTACTGTAAGAAATCTCACAAGCTGAGAAAAGGATTCTTTTAAACTAAACCATTAGTCCGTTTTGATTTGCATTACTTTTATTTTTTAAATTTGAAAGATGCAAAAAATATATCAAAGTTTCCAAAGATGTTTAACAACATCCTCATAAGTTTGTTACCAAAGAAGAGCACAAAAAAGACACCAGCAGTCCAGAATAAACTTGATCAGTAAAAACAGTGATGTACTTTTGGATAAAACATCTGACAGTTAGTGACAGTTTTGACAGTGTTTTTCTCCATGAAATGAAACAGCTATCAGTTAGCATTCAGCTGCAGGGTAGATAAAGGATGAGGCATGAGTAGGAGGCAGTTTCAAAGGTCCAGCAGCCCCCTGACAGAGAGCAGCACAAATTGGCTGCAGACAATCCCCTCTCACCACTGAGAGATTGTCATCTGTGCTCTACCTGGAGCATTGTCGCTGCCTAGCCTGCCTCATCCCACATTCCTCTTCTGCGTGGCAGGGGTCACACTGAAGCTTCAGAATTTTTTTTTAAACAAAAGGATGATAGCCATGCTGACACAGAGGAGAAAAGCATTGCATTTTGCTGCAGATCAAGGTTTCAGGGAGAGGACTCTTGTGAAACAACTGATCATTGTTCCTGCAGTACATTTCTAAACAAAATTTCTCACAGATCAATATAATTGTCTTCGTACTATAAGGGCACTACTTCTGGGATAAGTTGATCATTATATGTCAAAACAAGCTGGACAAATATCAATTTTCTCTTATATACCAGCACTGTGTGTTATTTTACTTCAAGAAAATGTAAACTACATGCAAAGTAACTGGCATTTAATTTAATTTTGTATGGGGCCTTTTACAAAGGTGTGATGTTGCTATCATGCACACACACTGGTTTTGGATTTTTAAATCAGGTTTAATAGATACAGATTGCAATGTTGTATGTAAAGGCAAGTAAAATACTGCACACTAATAAAGAAATTATCTAAAGAAGGCTAAATATCTAGTCAAATAATTAAGATGTTTTGAATGATTTGCTTGGATCTTGTGGTGCTTTGGCCCAGAGGCAATGTCTCTGTCATTGGTGTGGAACCCCAGGGTTCACCTACTGGGCAAAATCGAATCCCGGTTAGGGCGGTTGGTACCTTCCAGTGGACTCACCACCTGCAGGAAGGTTCGGGGGGTTGGTACGATCCAGTGTGATTTGGGTGGCGGTCCTAGAGACTGCTGCCCCCATGACCCGGTAACGGATAAGCGGATGAAAATGGATGGATGGATGGATGCTTGGATCTTGGGCTGCAGTGACAAGTTGACAAATGAGTATTTATTTGACCAAAACACATTAAAATTAGAACTCTTAACCAAAATCCCAGCACATTACAAGAAAATTGAAGGTGGAAGGATCCACCTCTGTTTCCACCCCCACATCAGCCACTGCAGTAATGTTTCCCTGAGCAGGATGGGAAGGGCTCATGTGGGTTGGGACCAGACACCTGTCATCTTCGCGACTGTAACTGCCTCTAAAAATACTGCATTCCATGATCTGAATGGCCAATGACAGTTAAATATATACCCGACCACTACGCACAGAAAAACTATGCATCCTTTCATTGGCTTACAGAAACAAAGCATAGTGATAACATTAGCATTCGAAGGACAACATCAATCCTCGACGCAACTTTGCTCATGTCTCCATTCCAGAAACACACACATGGTGCCTTGCAGGGAATCAAAGTTTTAGTTTTAAGTCAGCTGGTAAAATCGCTGACTGGACCTCAGCAGCATGAATCACCCCACTGCTCACTTTATACTGCATAAAGCTGTTGTATTAGATTGTACAGCAAAAATACAGTAGCACCTCATGACTTTGTGGTAGCAGATGCACAGAGACACCACATGATAATCCAGGCCTTGAAAGCATTCACCCTCATCCTATTGTGACACTGGGTTAATAAGCACATCTCAAAATAATGTATTATTGCGGGGCGTGTCTCCCCTGCAGTGACACTTAGAGATTCGGGGGAGGTTTCAATTCGAGCTCGTGCTAAATATGATCTGTGACCATATTACTGCACTTATTTGACCTGTCAACAGCAGTTTTTCAGAGATGAAATATAAATCACAAATGGCAAGTGAATAAATAGCTTTTTCCTTGCAAAGCACATTTTAACAAAGCAGTCAAATTGTGATGAAAGCGCACGGCCAATCATTTTTATCATCTGAAATGTTTTTAGTCATCTTTGTTGTGGCTGATTGATCTTGAATGTTTTGTGAATGTCATCTACATGCTGAACAAAGGTAGGGCCAAACTGCTCAGAGTAGTACGAAGAATCCTGGTTTGTCAAAAGGAGGGCCACAGTAACCCAGAGAGGCTGTGATGGGGCTGAATAAGAACGCACAAAAACCAAAACATTACAAAAAGGCTAGAATGTGCTTATTGATGACAAAAAATAATCTCAAGATAAACAAACAATCTAAATTAGCCAAGTGTTCCAGTATGTCAACCTCTGACTGTGGATGGATGTCAATGCCATAGTAATGGTCAAATCTCTAAACAGCTGTTGTGCCTGGTTGTCATAACAATGCCGTAACTGAGACAAATATCATAAAATAAAATAATTAATTAATTAATTAAAACATTTAAACATTCAAGAATAAAAATGTGTGTTATTTTAATGTAAAACATTTCCAGTATTTTCTCATTTTTGAGAGGGCAGTAAGATTAAAGTACAAAGGGTTTTTTTTTCCCCTCACCTGCCACACACCGACGATGGCATTGGCTATAAGAATGAGTAAGATTACAAAAGGTTCCACAAACGCTGTGATTGTTTCTTCACCCTCTTCAAACCAGGCCAGGACCTGAAAAAAAGAGGGAACACTGTTGTCAGCATCATCTTGTGAGAGACATTTTACTGAAACAGCAGGCATCGGCTCACTGTGAGGATGGTTAAAATAGTAACAGATGGAAGGCTTTCAAAAAAAGTCCCTTACTATGCATTTAAATGAGTTCTGTGGGTTTAATCTCTTACATAAGCCTTTTAATGAAAGCAGGAGTAGTTCATTCCAGCAATGTTGACATTTAACTGTATGTTAGCAGCTAAAGCCAGATTAGAGCCAGAGATTAGGAGTCAAAGATCTTCCCACACATCCTACATCAATTTTTATATGTGGAAAAAAACCCAAACATACAACTGTATGTCCATAACTACTGTGCATTAAATGACCACAATTATCAACATTAATTCTGTTATAAATACACCTAACACCATGCAGTTACATATATATGTAGTTTGTAAAATGTTAACAGTTTTAACCTAATTTAAGACATTTAAATTGATAAATAAATAAATAAACACCCACTGCAGATATAAAGAGCAATCCAGGGAAGATCATGTGGTCATATATTTAGCATGAACTGCAGCCATTACCTTGGGATGTGGCAGTAGAAGCATTTTAAATTGTTACACAAAGGCATAACCAGCCCTGGGATATGATGTCTTGTGTTATTTAAAGTGGTGATTTCAAGAGACTTTAATGTTCATTTTGTCCTGTTCAAAGGCCTGACCAAATGTTTTGCCTTCTCTAGGCTGACATCATAAAATAGGTATTTTAGTGCTCTAATTATTACTACTCACTCTCACTTACTTTAAGACATTCTGAATTGTACTCTCTTTCGATCTAAAATTAAATAGTTTAAAGAAAATCCAATTAGTTAATGTGTCATTATTGTGTCGTAAAACTATTAATCATCAAGACTGGTTTCAAAAGAATTTGGGCAAAAAGGAACCGCCTTTGACTCCAGTCCAAAATACGGGGCTAAGGAGCATGAGAGTCAATGAATGCACGTAGAAGTGGGTGTGCATGTTTGACTGATGAGACGTCTTGTTGATGGACCAGAGCCCAAATTTGGTCTCGAGTGGTGCTCTGTGCCCCTGCCATAAAGCAGCCACTGACACCTCAGTATCACCTGACCCGGGACTGCACGATATGTACCAAGTCTGTCGCTCTCACAAGTAGCTCACGTGCAACAACACTTCACTGACAAATGCAGACTGAGATGATTAAAAAAAGAGAGCAAACACAGAGAAAATAACGCTTAACTGAGGTAGGGTAAAAATAAAATTATAAGAATATCTAGAAGTCAATCTCACTGCCCTGTCCTGCCGCAACCATCAGCGTTTTGACAATGTAATTACATACTGGCAGCATTTTATGGCACCATTCAGATCCCCAAAATTAGAATTAAAAACGCAGTTTGCAGAACCAAACCATTAAATTATAGCCCCTTTGATTAAATGTTTATGAATATCCATCCATCCATCATCGTCCACTTATCCAGGGCCGGGTCGCGGGGGCAACAAGAAGTCTGGGCAGGAACACCCAGACTTCCCTCTCCCCAGACACTTCCTCCAGCTCTTCTGGGGGGGACCCCAAGTTGCTCCCAGGCCAACCTTCGCTCCAGCGTGTACTGGGTCGGATAGGACTCCTTCTTCAGCTTCACGGCATACCTTACCTCCAGTGTCCACCACCGGGTTCTGGGATTGCCGCCACGACAGGCACCGGAGACCTTACGGCCACAGCTTCAGACAGCCGCGTCAACAATGGAGAACATAGTCCACTCAGACTCAATGTCTCCAGCCTCCCTCAGGACCTGGTCAAAGTTCTCCCGAAGGTGGGAGTTGAAGGCCCCCTCACCAGGGATTCCGCTAGATGTTCCCAACAGACCCTTATGATACGTTTGGCTCTGCCAGGTCTGTCCAGCTTCGTCCCCCCTAAGCGGAGCCAACTCACCACCAGGTGGTGATCAGTTGACAGCTCAGCCCCTCTCTTCACCCGAGTGTCCAATACATACGGCCAGACAAAGTCGATCACTGACCTCCGGCCTAGGGTGTCCTGGTGCCAAGAGCACTGATGGACATCCTTATGCTTATACAGGGTGTTTGTTATGTACAAACCATGATTAGCACAGAAGTCCAATAACAAAACACCAATCGGATTCAGATCAGGGAGGCCATTCCTCCCGATCACACCCCTCCAGGTGTCACTGTCGCTGCCCACGTGAGCGTTGAAGTCCACCAAGTGTCCCCGGGAGGAGCACTTTCCAGTACCCCTCCCAGTGCCTGCAAGAAGGCCGGGTATTCTACACTGCCATTCGGCCTGTAGGCCGAAACAACAGTGAGACATCTATCCCTGACCCAAAGGCGCAGGGAAGCGGTCCACATCGCTTGTTCAGGCTGAGCCTGGCCGGGTCATGTGAGCAAAGACCCAGCTACCAGGCTCTCGCCTGCGAACCCCAACCTCAGGGCTGGCTCCAGGGTGGGGCCCTTGTGGCGTCAATCTGGGCGACGGGAACTTCTTTGTTGTTGTTGTTTTCTTCGTGCCATGTTTATGAATAGTTGGGCAATAATAGGGATCCCACTCAGATGTGGTGTGGCCATCCAAACCTGCTAAACAGGAGGGGCCATCAGTTTTAAATTCAGGACGATTCTGAAGAGTACGTTTTCTCAAGTTGTAAGCTAATATGTTGCAAGTCCACATTGATTGTGCTCAAACCACGTAATAACACGAACTTTGAAAGCAGGTAGTAGAAAAGATCAACAAGCAAATTGAGCTTTGTTCCTCTGTAAAGTAAGTGGAGGTCAAACAACAGCTTTCAATCAGAGATGAGACGCAAGACAAGCTTCTCAATAGCTTTGTTGGTGGCCATGCTGCCAATGCTGCTGTGTGACTTCTTCAATCAGGTACCTCCCTGCTCAGGACGTATGCTGATGATAGATGACCCAAAAACGGTCAATCACCAAGAGGCGTAGTCTTAAGTCCAGAGCCTATGATGAGAGGGTGATATTACATAGCAGACATTGCCGGCCTTTCAAAATGTCTTGTGTGCGAGCAACTTAACACTAATTCTGCTGTTGTCACCATTCCACAGATGGTCCATAGCCTTCTCAGCTGTGCTTATTAATGTAAGTGTCACCTGAGCTCAGTTACACAAAATGAAGATGTTTACACTTCAGTACCCTGCAGTGAACACAAACACACCTCCTCCCATCCCCCCTGCCAGTCATCACACGGGGCTAATCACGTTCCTTACTGCCACTCTGACCTTGTGTTAACACTTTCTCTGGCTATAGGAAATATATGTACACGAAAGCTACACGTTGTCCTCCTGCTTTTAGATTAGGCACTTTATACATCACTGGTGCGCTTAATCAAATACTAACCAGCTGGTTTAGCATGGACATGACTGACACAAGCAGGTAGGATGCCCACCTGCCAAGTTTTACTAGGTGACTGTAGGAGAAAGCGATAGTTTGCAAGTGCCTGCTGTTAAAATGGCAATAAATCCTGTATTTTTAAACAAGAACATCTCATATCCACAGTCGAGGAAGCATACTTACAAAAGATATACATGCTTCCAACAGAAGAATTCGAACAAGTAAATCTTCAAACTGTTCAAGGACAAGTTCCCACAAAGACTTCCCTGTGGAGAAAGGAGTTGGTTAATAGTAATATGTAACAGTATGACAGCAACCATGTCAGTAATAATACTAATTACCTTCTTCAGCCGGTAACTCTGTTTGTTTTGAGAGGAATGTCAATCCACGATTAAAACAGGAAACACATGCAAGAAAGAAAGGGGGAAGAGAGAGAGAGGGCAGTGAGGTCACGGTCGGTGTGTGTGTGTGTGTGTGTGTGTGTGTGTGTGTGTGTGTGTGTGTGTGTGTGTGTGTGTGTGTGTGG
>NC_024327.1:5980697-5985126 GCF_000523025.1 Cynoglossus semilaevis | reverse complement strand
CCGGGAGGAGCACTTTCCAGTACCCCTCCCAGTGCCTGCAAGAAGGCCGGGTATTCTACACTGCCATTCGGCCTGTAGGCCGAAACAACAGTGAGACATCTATCCCTGACCCAAAGGCGCAGGGAAGCGGTCCACATCGCTTGTTCAGGCTGAGCCTGGCCGGGTCATGTGAGCAAAGACCCAGCTACCAGGCTCTCGCCTGCGAACCCCAACCTCAGGGCTGGCTCCAGGGTGGGGCCCTTGTGGCGTCAATCTGGGCGACGGGAACTTCTTTGTTGTTGTTGTTTTCTTCGTGCCATGTTTATGAATAGTTGGGCAATAATAGGGATCCCACTCAGATGTGGTGTGGCCATCCAAACCTGCTAAACAGGAGGGGCCATCAGTTTTAAATTCAGGACGATTCTGAAGAGTACGTTTTCTCAAGTTGTAAGCTAATATGTTGCAAGTCCACATTGATTGTGCTCAAACCACGTAATAACACGAACTTTGAAAGCAGGTAGTAGAAAAGATCAACAAGCAAATTGAGCTTTGTTCCTCTGTAAAGTAAGTGGAGGTCAAACAACAGCTTTCAATCAGAGATGAGACGCAAGACAAGCTTCTCAATAGCTTTGTTGGTGGCCATGCTGCCAATGCTGCTGTGTGACTTCTTCAATCAGGTACCTCCCTGCTCAGGACGTATGCTGATGATAGATGACCCAAAAACGGTCAATCACCAAGAGGCGTAGTCTTAAGTCCAGAGCCTATGATGAGAGGGTGATATTACATAGCAGACATTGCCGGCCTTTCAAAATGTCTTGTGTGCGAGCAACTTAACACTAATTCTGCTGTTGTCACCATTCCACAGATGGTCCATAGCCTTCTCAGCTGTGCTTATTAATGTAAGTGTCACCTGAGCTCAGTTACACAAAATGAAGATGTTTACACTTCAGTACCCTGCAGTGAACACAAACACACCTCCTCCCATCCCCCCTGCCAGTCATCACACGGGGCTAATCACGTTCCTTACTGCCACTCTGACCTTGTGTTAACACTTTCTCTGGCTATAGGAAATATATGTACACGAAAGCTACACGTTGTCCTCCTGCTTTTAGATTAGGCACTTTATACATCACTGGTGCGCTTAATCAAATACTAACCAGCTGGTTTAGCATGGACATGACTGACACAAGCAGGTAGGATGCCCACCTGCCAAGTTTTACTAGGTGACTGTAGGAGAAAGCGATAGTTTGCAAGTGCCTGCTGTTAAAATGGCAATAAATCCTGTATTTTTAAACAAGAACATCTCATATCCACAGTCGAGGAAGCATACTTACAAAAGATATACATGCTTCCAACAGAAGAATTCGAACAAGTAAATCTTCAAACTGTTCAAGGACAAGCTCCCATAAAGACTTCCCTGTGGAGAAAGGAGTTGGTTAATAGTAATATGTAACAGTATGACAGCAACCATGTCAGTAATAATACTAATTACCTTCTTCAGCCGGTAACTCTGTTTGTTTTGAGAGGAATGTCAATCCACGATTAAAACAGGAAACACATGCAAGAAAGAAAGGGGGAAGAGAGAGAGAGGGCAGTGAGGTCACGGTCGGTGTGTGTGTGTGTGTGTGTGTGTGTGTGTGTGTGTGTGTGTGTGTGTGTGTGTGTGTGTGTGTGTGTGTGTGTGTGTGAATAGTTATGTAGGCCGATGGATGCATGAGCATCAGTTTAAAGTCATATTCTTCATGTCCTGTGAGGATTCACCATAGATATGTGATCAACTTGGTTCAATATCTTGAACCTTTAGTACTATTGCGTCCACTTCAGTCCAAAATCTGAACATGACACACCATCAAGCTACAACTAACTTGGGTCTATTTTGATCGACCCTTTTGGTCTATCCAAAAGAATTGCAATAACCTTCCACTGTTTCGGTCCTATTAAATCACTGTTACACGAGAGCAGACACAACAGCTCTGAACAGTCTGAAGATGTTTCTTATATTTGGATGAATGAAACCTTGACTCATTAAACAAGCCCAAACTTGTCCTAAAAGCCCCACCTTTAGGCAGTGTAGGAGTTATCACAGAATACCTTAGTGTTAAATGCAAAGGAATAAGGTGTGTTAGTTTATATACATCAGTTTGAAGGATTCCTCAAAGACCTACTGCCCCAGTAGTGTCCCCGGGCTAATAATTAACCTGTCCTGTCTACTCTAAATCATGATGCGTTTGTCAGTTATAACAGAAAAGGACTGCATACTAAATAAACTAAATTCCACTTCTATTTTGTGCAATTGATGCCACTAGTCCTAGTATTTCAGGGTGCTTTAACAAGGGCGTACTTGTTTGTAAAAAAAAAACTACACAAAAACAAAAAAACAGGATAAAGACAATATTTTATCTCGTTATTTTAACGATGAATTGTAATAATTAGCTTGGAAATTATAATTAAAATAGTATTTAAAATTGTTTATCTTTAAAATGTGGCCTCTTGTATTAAAAGTTTGGAAATTCTAACCAATTTAAACGTAACGATATACGTACACACCTGCAGTCTTATTTTCGACGCAGGTTTTAGGGATGTTTGTTACGTTATCCGTCTTGTGCAGCTTTGCTGCGTGGTGAAGAATAAACGGAGCGGAGTTTTATATCAGATGCTCTCTTTATTTTAACGTGAGGATGACCGCTTCATCTGTCATGTTGATCAGAACAGGACTAATACAGGAAGTAATAACACGTTGTCGAAATAGGTCAACACATGTCAAAATAAGAGCGTCAACAAGTCATGTTTAACAATGTTATTGCATATTGTTTTTCTAAAATCGTTTTTCCCCCCTCGTGTCCTCGCGAGTCTCTAGAATGTTCGGTGTGCCTAATGAGATTTGTCCTCACACGTGTGTAAATTAAAACCTGGGAAACCCTCGAGGACACCAATAATGACAGCCATTTCACTACAGGTAACACCGGCCACCATAAAATGACCCGGCTTTGAAATTCCGGAGCTAAAACGTGTCTCATTTACAGCAGTCTTTGTGTGAGAGAATGCGTACAGTTTTACCGTTTAGGCCCCATTTCTCCCTTTGTCGCTTCACCTCGTCCAGTGAAAGTCCCGTGCTCTCGTTGACGCAGAAATAACTGTAAACTTCTTCCACACTCTTCATGTGAGCGTTCTCCATGGCGGACACACAGACGAGTCCGTCGTACCCTGAACAGTTCTGTGTGCTTTTACTGCTGCTTGTACCGGCTACAACTTAAAACTATGTGTATTAATTTTAAAAAGGAGAAACAGCCGAGAATGAGCAACGGAACCTCACACACTGGGCGAGTATAGACAGATACTAACTGCAGTAAAAGCATGCGTCCCTTTCCGTTCAAAAATATCACTGCAGCAGTGAAAAAAAATCCTCTTTCCTGTCTCTCTGTCTGTGTGACTGACTGACTACAGATGACTCAGGGCGCCCTCTTATCTCCGGAAATGGTTGGAGAGAGTGTGTGCGGCAGACTTGGAGACAGCATCAACCCAGGTCAAGTCCTTCTCTGTGCTACCGTCCGCGTACCGTTTCGTGGCTGACCGTGGCGTAAATCCCAGCTACTCCACGCTACTCAGTCAGTGTTAGTGATGGGAAGACCGACTCTTTTTAGTGAGTCGGATCTTTGACTCTCGAACAGTAAAACGAACGAGTCGTGAACGAATCTTGAACGAATAATTTCATTCGTTTTACAGCAGGTGACGCTTTAGCCATATTGTGGGCGTTGTAAAGAAGGCTGCGGTTCTCCGACACTAAATACTGAAGGCAAGATGGTTTGCTTCCGCTGCCAAAGTCTACAATGTTGATCCAACATGGGCTGAGTGAGGGAGAGGGGTATATATACACAGGGAGCACCAGGTGACACAAGTGAGGCTAATTACAGACAGGTGAGTGTGATCAGACAGATCACACTCACTGTCCTCCGGACGTCTAAAAGCCTACCAACTCTCTGGGTTGGGTGGGTGGGATACTGAAACAGAACTGAAAACAAGGCCTATTCAAAAAACCTAAAAAAACTAGGCCCAAGGGAAAAAAAAAACGGAAAAAGAAAAAAAAAATTCCAGGCCCAAGTACCCTAATACTTGGCCTGGCCCTTTTTGTACCTTGGTCTAGGGAACTTGTGTCTTTGGTAAGGAGTCCCTCTCCTAGACTAAGGCATGCCAATAGTCATAAAGTCTCCCCCAGCCGAACCAAGAACTGCTGAGGGAGCGTCAGTGAAGAAACAAACAGAAACAGAAACCTCCGAGGGTGCATTGCCCCAGGCACCTCCAGAGGCGTGACATCTTCAGGCACCCTCGGAACCACTGAAGGAGCAACCACTGTCGCCACCTCCCGGACCACTGGAGGCTCAACTGCCGCCACCTCCCGAACCACTGGGGGTTTGGCCACCGTCGCCTCCGGAACCACCGGGGTTGTGGCCAA
>NC_024327.1:5978915-5979917 GCF_000523025.1 Cynoglossus semilaevis | reverse complement strand
TTTATTAACAAAGTCCAAATTAACAAAACAGGAAGAACTACCAGGCATGGAATTCTCTTTGTAACACGGAATACTAGGAAACACAGAACAGGAAACTCACGAACTGCTACAGAACAAGGATCCAAACACAATGACACAACACAATGATCCAACAAGGGCAGAGTGAGGGAGAGGGGTATAGATACACAGGGAGCACCAGGTGACACAAGTGAGGTTAATTACAGACAGGTGAGTGTGATCAGACAGATTACCCCACAAAGCAGACAGCAGGAAAAGGAAACAGACAGACATGACAGAGGGGGCGTTAACTACACTGGGAGTAGGTGTGAACAGTGAATCAACAACATCCTCAGACACAGACTTTCGGAGGAAATGACACTTCGTCATCTCTTTCGCGATGGAAAGAGCAACTCACTGCTCCCTGATCACAGTGCAAGTGCCGAGGAAAGCCATAGACACAGTAAAAGTTGTCCCACAGTTTCTTGGCTACTCTCTTGGCAGCTTGAAGGAAACGCATGTGCAAGCCTGGTGAAATGATCTGGTGAAATGATCTGTCAAAACATCAGCAGACTTGTTGTCACTACCCTCAGCTGACCAGAAGTCTACACACACAAGTTCCAGAGGAGCAGTGGTCTTAATGCTCTCTAGTGGGGCTCTGGCAGACGGTTCGGGGGTTTTACTGAGGACACACCTCTGACAACACCTCACATGGTTGCGCACATCTTTCTCCATGTCATGCCAGAAAAAGCGCTGGCGAGCCAGTGAGAGTGTGCGGGGCTGACCCTGATGAATACTTGACAAGGCTTCCGCCTTCAGTGAATCAGGTACAACAAACTGAAACTTCTTATACTTCGACATAGGGTCCTTCGTGACCCTGTAGAGGATACCATTCAACAATGTCAATTTATACCATTCCCTGAGGATCCTCATAGTCGACTGACTCTCATTGTAGCGTTCACATCTGGAGGGCCTGCGTTTCCGCTCAACATAATAACAGACCCT
>NC_024327.1:5975394-5977533 GCF_000523025.1 Cynoglossus semilaevis | reverse complement strand
GGCAGATCTGATGCACTCAGTCCATCGCGACTGCGGAGGAACACCTTAACCACATCTCTGGCTCTGCCTGTCAGTCTTGACATTATTAAATCGTGCATTTCAGCAGGCGTATCACATTTTACTCTCTTGAGGTAACATGTCATCATATCCTCCCACTCGTGGTCACCCCTGAAGTAAGGCGGCACTTTAACGTCTGACTGCACAATGACCTTGAGCTGCGACAAACTGGCATCACTAAATGGCTGACATCGGCTCTGGTCTGCATTGGTCTGCTGCACAGTGCTAAGGTTGGCTGAAATAGTGTCTCCAATTTTCTTGGCCAAATCTGTGAATAAAGACCCAAGAACCTCAACAGGGACGACTTGTGTAGGCTCAGGGGCAGACTGGGTAAAGGGTGTGGAGTTGGCAGTGGGAGCTAATAAATGATTAAAACCTGACTGATCAGCTTGAGAGCACCAGGGGACATGGACCTACCCCTACCAAAACACAATGAAGCAATCTGCTGGCCCCTCCCCATCCCCAATCTGACACCATGCCCACGACCAATATTGGTATTTACTTTAGAAGTGTCTATTCCTGCCATCATGGCTAATTAAGGGCGTATGCAGAGGAGGAAAAACTAAAACAATAATAGCACTTAATAAAAATAAATAATACAGAAAATGCACTAAAGGTTAATGTTTGCAGATGAGATTCTAACAGTGAATCATGAATACTCAAGACGTTGCTATAATGAAGGTGGTTGAGTCTTCTCTGACCTAGGGTCAACCATCCAAAGTACAGAGAATGGAAACAGGTTGTAGTATGAATCGGGACACAGGTGATGTTTGTGTATATTTGCATCCTTATGACAATACTAAAATCATCATCTAATTATACAGTGTTTCAATGCAGATGGCTTAATTTCTCGAACGGAACTCTCAAGAGATTAATAAAGCTCCATCTATCGATCTATTGTAATTACCTAAAATAAATTAGTAAAAAAGGAAATAGATTAATTAAATATTACAACATTATGTTCAATTATGGATACATTTACTGTGTGAAGCTCATGCAGCTGTGTTCTGCTGGAACTGCCTATATAGCTAACTGTTTAATTAAATTATTCAACTATTTATACTGTTCATATATTTTAACTATGTATATGCTTGTTCACGTAACAGCCTTATAATTATACTAGTTCTGCATAAATATACATATACATACCATAGAGATAATGTGGTATACTTAGTATACATACTATATATACATATATGTACATATATATCATAGTACGGTCATTTCATTTTGAATAACAATGGTTAACAATGGTATAATTGAAATATAATAATAAATAATAATTGAGATTGCAATCAACAACACCATATGTAACAGAGGTTAATAGTTATGTAGTTATAATTCCACAAAATTGTTTTGTTTGTTCTACCTGACGGAAGTGGGTTGTTCCTCCCTGGGCGGAAACTTGACATATATACTTTTGATATAAAAAGTCAGTCACACCCAACCTCTCCCTCTTTCTTCGGACTTTGTGGGAGAGGTTAGTGTTTTTCTGTTGCTCCTTGTTTTAAATATTTTATTTAATTCTGTACAATATATTTATTTTATGTGTACTTTGTAGGAGCTTGGGTGGTGTCCAGGAGGAAAATTAATTTTGTTCTATGTAAATTCCGTCAGGTATGTTTCCATGTTGTACACTGTTACCGCTCTTTCTTTGGACTTTGTGGTAGAGGAGCTCGGGTGGTGTCCAGGAAGAAAATGTATTTTGTTCTATATAAATTCCGTCAGATCAATAAAGGCGTTGGTGACAGCAGCATGACGGCTTTCATTAAACACAACGCAGAGGCTACACCGGTTACACATACACAGCAACAATAATTACAGTGGTATGAAAAAGTTTGGGCATCCCTGATCATCAAGATTTTCCTTTATGTATCATTGGTTGTTCGGAACAGGAATTTCAATTAAATATATCATATAGCAAACAAACAGTGATATTTAAGAAGTGAAATGAAGTTTATAGGATTTACAGAAAGTGTGCAATAATTACTTAAACAAAAGTAGGCAGGTGCATAAATTTGGGCACCCCAACAAAAAAAATTACATCACTATTTAGTAGATCCTCCTTTTGCAGAAATAACA
>NC_024327.1:5974814-5975222 GCF_000523025.1 Cynoglossus semilaevis | reverse complement strand
ACTTGTTCCTCTGCATGAATGCTTTGGTAGAATTTTTGAGCGGTGTTTAGGGTCGTTGTCTTGTTGAAGTATCCAGCCCCGGCACAACTTCAACTTTGTCACTGATTCTTGAACATTGTTCGCAAGAATTCGCTGATACTGACTGGAATCCATGCAACCTTCAACTTTGCCAGTTCGCCAAGATTGCCAGTACCTGCACTGGCCACAAAGCCCCACAGCATGATGGTGGAACCACCACCAAATGTAACTGTGGGTAGCAAGTGTTTGTCTTGGAATGCTGTGTTCTTCTTCCGCCATGCATACCGCCCCTTGTTATGTCCAAATAACTCAATTTTAGTTTCATCAGTCCACAGCACCTTATTCCAAAATGAAGCTGGCTTGTCCAAATGTGCTTTAGCATACCTCAAG
>NC_024327.1:5974151-5974804 GCF_000523025.1 Cynoglossus semilaevis | reverse complement strand
TTTGTGGCATGGGCGCAGAAAAGGCTTCTGCCGCATTACTCTCCCATACAGCATGTCCTTGTGCAAAGTGCGCTGAATAGTTGAACGATGCACAGTGACACCATCTCATGTTGTAGATCTTTGGAGCTGGTCTGTGGGTTGAGTTTGACTGTTCTCACCATCCTTCACCTCTGCTTATCTGAGATTTTTCTTGGCCTGCCACTACGGGCCTTAACTAGAACTGTGCCTGTGGTCTTCCATTTCCTCACTATGTTCCTCACAGTGGAAACTGACAGCTGAAATCTCTGAGCTAGCTTTTTGTATCCTTCCCCTAAACCATGATGTTGAACAGTCTTTGTTTTCAGGTTATTTGACAGTTGTTTTGAGGCTCCCATGTTACCAGTCTTCAGAGAAGATGCAAAGGGGAGAAAAACTTTAAACTGACCACCTTAAATACCCTTTCTCATGATTGGCTTCACCTGTGTATGTAGGTCAAGGGTCAATGAACTTACCAAACACATTTTGTTACAATCATTAGTGCTAAAGGTATTCAAATCAATAAAACAACAAGGGTGCCCAAATCTATGCACCTGCCTACTTTTGTTTTAAGTAATTATTGCACACTTTCTGTAAATCCTATAAACTTCATTTCACTTCTTAAATATCACTGTGTT
>NC_024327.1:5972169-5974057 GCF_000523025.1 Cynoglossus semilaevis | reverse complement strand
TATCTATCTATCTATCTATCTATCTATCTATCTATCTATCTATCTATCTATCTATCTATCTATCTATCTATCTATCTATCTATCTATCTATCTGTCCATTTATCTTTCCTGCAATAGAATGTTTGTTATACTGCAACAGTGGCCACACAAGGTTAAACAATGACTAAGCCTTTAAGTTGAACAGATAAAATCTGTGTTCTTCTTTAAAATTCACTCTATCTGCAAACAGAGGTGAAGAAAAGGTGAGGAGGGATGAAAAAGAAAAGAAAGGATAAAAACATAGTTTAAAACAGTGTTGCTTCAAAAGTTTATTTTACAAATTATTGTTTTTACAACAAATATCTTTGACACTAACATATTAGCAATCCTGGAACTACGAAAATAATAAGTTATATGAAAAAATACAAGCAGAAAAAGATGGCAGTTTTATCTGCATTGCGAAACCAATGATTGTCTCTTCAAATATCAATCCTGCCAAGACATTCTGTCCAAGGTCATGGTTGTCCCTGCCAAAAATAGTTGACCTCGGTCAAATCCTAAGTGCACCACTTTGTATCTTATCTGTGGACACTTGGGCTGAAAGTGTCTTCAAAGATGTGGTCCAAAAAGAGTCTCCGTTGGTTAGTTATAATAGAAACCTCTGTCTTATGACGCCTCCTAATACATGGCGTATTTGGATTCATACATAATCTTATATTCCTGGTTATTCAAAATGAGCTACTAAGCAAAGTTTCAATGAAGCTGTTGTCTGAATGAAATGAAAAAATGCTCATTGTTTCAGAGAAGATGCAGAAGGGGTTAAGATTTTACCCCCGTCTGTGACATCTCCTTCCTCACAACACCAGCCGATCCTCTCCTCCCTTTTGGATGACTTGACCAATAGATGCCTGGTTCTGAGCTCGTATGAAATGGAACAGTATTATCCATTTCTGCGGACACGCATTAGAACCACTGGCTGTAGTTGTAGGGTAGCAACAATCTTATCAGTTACTGTTAAACCTGGTACCTTAAGAAATTACTTAAAAAAGTACCTAAAAATGAATGTGTTGAGAAATCCCAGAATGACACCTGGGATTTCTCATGTACATATCAATGACATCTGCTCAGTCACACCGTATACACTGTTTTCACCTTTCCAAGTAACTCCTGCTCTGAGATACTCTTCATGTACATCTCCCTGTAGAAGAACAAGCACATTAATTGAATTCAAGGCAACATTATATTCATTATATGCTTTCCCGTCATACATTTTATTTATGGAGCATGTAAATGAGAGGAATGTTTGGTCTATAGCAATTTGTCTAGAAGGTTTCCATTAAAAGGAAGCCCCCCCAGGGCAGTGGTTGCTTAGTGGTTAAGGAAGCGGACTTGGGTCTGGAAGGCTTCAGGTTCGAGTCCACCAGCTGCCAAGTTACCACTTAGGTGCTCTGAGCATGGCACCGTGCCCACACACTGCTCCCCAGGCACTTAACCTTCCTCTTGTGTTCACTTTCTGTTACCATCTCTTATGTTAACGGGTCGGTTTTGACCCGTGTCTTAAATCAGCTGTAAAATACACTAAAAACAATTAGCTATCATCCAATTTGTTTCTCATCTCTTGGTTACCTTGTTAGGCTTCCATATCCATGAAAATATTGGTTTTAATATTTTTGGTGTGGGCCTCTGGGCCTTTTTTTTGTCAGTATACCCCTCGATTTCAATTAAAAAAAATGGTAAAATGAACCTCAACAGAATCATATAAATAAATAAAAGGTTGTTGTGTTACTTGACTATTACTAAGCACTATTAGAACACATCTCTTAAATAAATTTGTTTTATTTATTTTTTAATTTTAATATTATTAACTATAGTAACATCTATGGTGTTACGGGTCAGTTTCGACCCATAT
>NC_024327.1:5962406-5971581 GCF_000523025.1 Cynoglossus semilaevis | reverse complement strand
TTTTTTTGTTTTATTTTGTTGAAATAGAGGTTCTTGACAAAGTCAAAAAGCCTTGACGCAATAAACTAATTTACGTGTTTTTTAATGCATTTAAAACTTGGAAACGGGTCGGTGCCGACCCGAACACCAGAGGAAGGTTAAAGCTTACTGTTCACTTTGGTGATGGGTTAAAAGCAGAGGTTTGTTGTGTGCAGTGGTGTGCTGTGTCACAATGACAAGTAGTTCATTTTCTTTCCTTCCTTCCTTCCTAGAAATGATTCTTAATGGACTCAAGACAGCAGAACACACAGGCACAAAGCAGGTTCACTGTCAAGTGACTAACGACTATGTTAAGCAAATAAAACTGCAAACTGCATGACAAATTTTTCCTTGACAGAAGTTAGCCAAATTCTACCAAGTAGCAAATAGGCAACTAAACAAATACTAGCCAACAATCATCCATGATAAAAAAAAAAAAAAATTTAAAAAATAGCTATGGTGTTAGCCAAGATATAAGCCAAACGTTAGCTCCAAGATAGCTTAATGACTGACAGAATATAAAAAAAATAGTTAAAGTCTTGTACCAGGGATTAGTTAAAAATATCTAATATATAAATATATGAACAGATGCTGTGTGAGCAATTTCTGATTGTTTGTAACACATTTAAATATTTAACAAATAGACAGAAAAAGTATCTTCTGTAAAAGTGTCACTTCTCTTATAGTTTTCATTCTTCTAAGACGACAGCATGTTTGATGTCTAATGCAGACAGAACAGTCAGTGCTGCTAAGTCATTTGAGTGAAAGTGCCTTAGTAATTACTGCGGGCAAAATTGACTTTGGAGTTTGCATCTCATTCAGATTAGATGATCTGTCAGCTGTTGACCATATGTAAAAATGTACAGCTGAAATGTCAACATCCTTATTCTCATCCTGACTTTCCATGTCATTAGAAAAGCCCTTGCACACACCTAGTTATTTAAATGGGTTTGCAGATGCACTTCACACAGGGCCTCACTGAATCTTTACCTCCATCCAGTAGTATTTGGTACAGAGGATTGTCCAGAGTTATGTTGTGTTGGTGATGCTCACCTGACACTCTTGTCTGAGTGCTCTCAGTTCTTTGATGATGGGAGCCAGAGCGGACTTCTTCTCCACAATCATAGAGTTTAGAGATCATAGAAAAACTCAACATCATGACTGAAAGAACATAAACATTTGGTTGCTGGCTCAATTACTACATGGTTATATAATATTTATGTTGAATTAAGGATTTAAAAAAAGTTTACAGTTAAAATCATACAGTTTTGGAATGTTTATTAAAATTACTGTTTGTTCAAATTGTTGTCATGCTATGTCCATTTCTTACACAAATCTATTTCTGGGCCAACGTATGGCTATTTACATGACTAAAGTTTGAGCAAACCTTTTAGATATTTGTAGGTTTTGGTTTCTACAATTTTTACATGATGTTTGCAGCTAATTCTATCAGACTATTGTTTATCCCTGATCAACAGCTTCAATTTTCCTAGCGTCAACCAGAGATGCCCTTTTCAGTTTCCACTTTTTACTGAAAAACACAAAATAAAACATAATTACCACCTGAAAGAATGGACATGCATTTTTGAAAACGCACGACACAAACATTTAACACTCTAGGCTAAACTACATTAGCATTTACTAGTGTGATGGCTAAGCCATGTCACTAGCTGAACATGTGACCAGCAGGAGAACCTTTGGTGGTTGAACATCTTGTCATGAATGCAGCATGCAGACAGAGGGGGAGAAGCAGATGCAGCATTCAGAAATAGCGGCTCTGTCTGCGTCAGACTGCCCATTATCATGTCAAGTGCTGGAATCTCACTGAGGCGTCAAGCTATTTCCAGGAAGCCTCTATCATTTCACCATTAACACAAACTACATGAATGTTGGGGATCAGGTGAAAACAGCACATCTGATATGGTAGGACGAGTCCAGGGAGAGGCTGCTGCTGTAGAGAACACAGGATGCTTGATGAAGAACAGGAGGAACGTGGACGAGGGTTTTCTTGTTCTCCAGATACATGATAATTAGTTCAACCCAACATACAACACATTGCTACACTAGTGGTTCCATAGTGTCACAGTTACCACACTCGCTTACACTTATCGCTGCCTTATACACTTTGAAAGTGTACTGTACTGGCCTATCTCCTGGTAGCGCCTCCATGTTCTGGACACTACACTGACAGACACAGCAAACCTTCTTGCCACAGCTCGCATTGATGTGCCATCCTGGATGAGCTGCACTACCTGAGCCACTTGTGTTGGTTGTAACCTCCGTCTCATGCTACCACTAGAATGAAAGCACCGCATTCAAAAGTGACCAAAACATTAGCCAGAAAGCATAGGAACTGAGAAGTGGTCTGTGGTCACCAGCTGCACAACCACTCCTTTATTGGGGGTCTCTTGCTAATTGCCTATAATTTCCACCTGTTGTCTATTTCATTTGCACAACAGCATGTGAAATTAATTGTCAATAAGTGTTGCTTCCTAAGTGGACAGTTTGATTTCACAGAAGTGTGATTGACTTGGGTGGTGCTTTGGCCCAGAGGCAATGTCTCTGTCATTGGTGTGGAACCCCAGGGTTCACCTCCTGGGCAAGATAGAATCCTGGTTAGGGTGGTATTTACCTTCCAGTGGACTCATCACCCACAGGAAGGTTCAGGGGGGTTGGTATGGTGCAGTGTGCTTTTGGTGGCGGTCATAGAGACTGCTGCCCCTGCGACCTGGTAACGGATAAGCGGATGGATGGATTGACTTGGAGTTACATTGTGTATTTTTTTGAGTAGTGTATTTTACAAAATAAACAACTGTAGCATCTGCTTGGAGTTGTGAATGTGAAACACTGGCTGCGTCTCCTCTCATGCCCAAGAGAAAACATCTGGCTGCAAAAAACGTGTCATTGGTCAGCAGCTCACTGCTCACATCCATCTGACGTTCACATATAGAAAACTGCAATTTAGTTTTTAGTCTGATTTGCCTGGTAACAATTCTGTTTACAGCTTAAGAAAGAACAAACAAGGAGAAATGGCAAACAAAAAAAGTTTCTGGGATTATTTTGCTGAATGTTAATTTTCTTGGTTAACTGTAACCTATATTTTGAACCAATTTTGAGCCTCTTTGGCCAATTCTCAGGATTTTTTCATTGTTTTGCTAGACTACCTTAGGCAATCTATTAGCTGTTATTAAATTATTAGAAAACATATATAATAACAAAATCAGTGAAATTGAGGTATATGCGACTGTGACCTGAAAATGTAAACACTTTCTACATTCTAGAAATTTAATAAAGTGCCTATTAAAGTGTCTGTTTTGGTTGATGAGGTTTTGACCATGCCTAAAATATTTCTGAAAGGCCACGGATGAAGACAAAAGGTTGAACCAAGGGAGAAAAGAGGGGATTAGAATTGAACAGCGAGTCCAGCTGAGGGGCCACAAGGGTAACGCTATGATCTGACACGGTCCCTCGATCTCCTCAGGTTCAGGGCCAGCTATGTGTGCAGCGAGCAGTTTCATCGGGCCGTTGAGTCCCTCCCCACCCTGATTGTCTGCCTGGATCCCTAGAGGCCTCATGTCCTCTCGGGATCCAGGAGGCAGAATGTATGTGTATGTACGTGTGCGTGGACATCCATTCTTTGTGTATTTTGGGACATCAAGGACAGACATGGCTGAATGTGGAATTAGCACAGCAGAATAATAGGAGGCAGCGCTGTCAACTTTGTGTCCCCAAAACAATTGTGTGTGAAGTGGTCAGTGGCTGTGACATATTGCACCTGTCTCAGGCACAAAGACTACAAGGCAAAAAAACACACAGAGGTAACACACACCTGAAAAGTAAGAAATATCCTTCACATAACTGGAGGAGCGACACAGTGACATCCTGATTCTGAGTAGTTACCATGTTTGTTAATAAGATCATGTCCAGAACATGGCAGGAACTGTGTATTTATCGTCAAAAAGGAATGTTGTTAAATATTGACTCTTCAATATGTATATATTTATATATATATATAAGGAACGGTTAGTGAAATGATGTTGGAGAAAGTGTGGAAAAAGTCAGCAATCACTCACATATCTTCTGGGAATGCCCAGTGACTGAACACTTTTTTAAAAAATGTTAATGAGAAAATTGATTATAAACTCTATAGAGTTATGATGCTCATCAAAGATACTTCTACTTCTACTGATTTCTAAGATGATGATAAGGTCAAACTGGAAAGATGTAAAACAACAACCCTGACGTGAACAGACTGCGTTGTGTTATAAATGGGACTTTGGATCAAGGGAGAACTCTGTAAGACGGTCAGTATACTCTGGAACCACAGACGTGGCCCATTTCTTTCACAGAGGTCAGCTTTCCCTATTTCCTAATTCATTTTCTTACCTCTATATATAGCCTTGTGAGATACATAATCGTCCTCCTTATCCCTTTCACTACTGTCTGCTTTCTACCAATGAGGGGCCAATGTCAGGGAATGTTCACTGTTCAATATACAGTATCATCCATGTGAAACTCAAAAATAAAAAAAAAAAGAAAAGAAAATGTTCTGCCTCAGGGAAAAGACAAGTTAAAAGGCCATCATTTATCAGTCACAGATATGGAAAACTGCAAGTCAGGACCAGAAATCCATTTGTCAAAGAAACACTGCATATTTTAGTCATGTGTATCAGGCTGAGCAAAAGTCTTCTAAACCCCACAGAAACATTATTCTTAACTTTATACCACTATCTGCTATTTTTCTGTTACTGCAGTATAGTCTGAGCTTATTGCAGGTTGTACATCAATTCCAGGTGCACCCCCACTATTTTGCAGGTCAAAGTTCATACAGGGACAACAGTCCTGGACACTCACATGCAGTGACCGCAGGGATTGACAGAGAATCCACAAAACAATGAGCGGAGGAGGAGAATAAGAGAAAACTTCACTTGTGTGTGTAAAACAGCAGATTGTAAAAACTCTCCCTCACACAGCACTGCTGCCATCAATCAGTGATTTCCCGAGGGTTTTAACACATCTTAAACACTGGCTCTTTTTCTTCTCATCAGCAGTGTAATCAGGTTGGACAACGTGACAACACACAGTGGACCAGGCCATGTGTCTGAAAGTGGGAGAACATTCACGTCATGGGATATAAATACTGACAAAGGTTTTAAGGCCCCCCGTCTGTTTAATGTGTTCAGCTGACTTGAATTAGGACACAGATGACACTGAAGATCAGGGTAAAAGGCCAACTTTTAACCACTTTGTCCCGTTCATTTCCTTGTTCTGGATATTATCTGTTGCGTTCTATTTATGGTTCTGCATGGGAATGTGGGGGAGAGCAGGGAAACGAAAAGTAACACTAGACAGTTAGTCCATCTGTGTTTGGATAAGAACAGAAATAGCCTCTTGTGTTTTGTGCGGTTTGCAGATCTACGCGTGTGCAGGCAGATTAAGCTTGCGTCTGTCTCTCTCTCTCTGTGTGTGTGTGTGTGATGGCAGCAGTTACATCACATGCTGAGAAGATAACCAATCAGAGTACATTTTATCAGAGGTGAAAAAAAATACAGCAAAAACACTCTGTTACTGTGGAAATTATCTGTTGCAGTCCATCTTTCCAGAATTTCTAGTTAGGTAAATATTCTGCTACTGCATTACTGCAGAATGTACCTTGTCACCCTGGACAACCTCTTCTCCATCTGAAATCTGTGTCTGGCTGCTCCTCTGCCTCAGCTCCTTCTCTGCTGCTGCTAGCTCCTCTCTCGCTTCCTGCAGCTCCTCTGTTTTTTCCTCCTTCCTATGAAAGATAATTGAAGTCTGCAGGAATGATGCTCCGTTAGATATACAAACCACAAACACAGTTACTTTCTAGGGAAGGAAGATGGCACGAGACTAGAATACTGTTTATAACACCTAGGAATTCCTTAGAACTTAATACCACACATACAGTGGGTACAGAAAGTATTCAGACCCCCTTAAATTTTTTACTCTGTTATATTGCAGCCATTTTCTAAAATAATTTAAGTTAATTTTTTTCCTCATTAATGTACACACAGCACCCCATATTGACAGAAAAACAGAATTGTTGACATTTTTGCAGATGTATTAAAAAAGAAAAACTGAAATATCACATGGTCATAAGTATTCAGATCCTTTGCTCAGTATTTATTAGAAGCACCCTTTTGAGCTAATACAGCCATGTGTCTTTTTGGAAATGATGCAACAGGTTTTTCACACCTGGATTTGGGGATCCTCTGCCATTCCTCCTTGCAGATCCTCTCCAGTTCTGTCAGGTTGAATGGTGAACGTTGGTGGACAGCCATTTTTAATTGGGTTTAAGTCATGGGTCTGGGCCATTCAAGAACAGTCAAGGACTGGCCTCACAACAACTCAGTGAGTTATTTTAGCTGTGTGCTTAGGGTCATTGTCTTGTTGGAAGTTGAACCTTCGGCCCAGTCTAAGTTCCTGAGCACTCTGGAGAAGGTTTTTGTCCAGGATATCCCTGTACGTGGCCGCATTCATCTTTCCTTCGATTGCAACCGGTCGTCCTGCCGCCCACCCCCCCCACTATGCTTCACTGTTGGGACTGTATTGGACAGGTGATGAGCAGTTTTTTTTTAGCAAACTCCATGTGGGCTTTAATGTGTCTTCCACTGAGGAGAGGCTTCCATTTGAGGGGAGGCTTCCGTCGGGCCACTCTGCCATAAAGCCCTGACTGGTGGAGGGCTGCAGTGATGGTTGACGTTCTACAACTTTCTCCCATCTCCCGACTGCATCTCTGGAGCTCAGCCACAGTGATCTTTGGGTTCTTCTTTACCTCTTCTTCCCTGATTGCTCAGTTTGGCCAGACGACCAGCTCTAGGAAGGGTTCTGGTCGTCCCAAACGTCTTCCATTTAAGGATTATGGAGGGCACTGTGCTCTTAGGAACCTTAAGTGCAGCAGAATGTTTTTGTAACCATGACCAGATTTGTGCCTTGCCACAATTATGTCTCTGAGCTCTTCAGGAAGCTCCATTGACCTCATGATTCTCATTTGCTCTGACATGCACTGTGAGCTGTAAAGTCTTATATAGACATAAAGATATAGATATATGGCTTTCCTAATCAAGTCCAATCAGTATATTTAAACGCAATTGGACTCTAATGAAGGTGTAGAACCATCTCAAGGATGATCAGAAGAAATGGACAGCACCTGAGTTAAATATATGAGTGTCACAGCAAAGGGTCTGAATATTCATGGCCATGTGATATTTCAATTGTTTTTTTTAATACATCTGCAAAAATGTCAACAATTCTGTGTTTTTCTGTCAATATGGGGTGCTGTGTGTACATCAATGAGGAAAAGAAATTAACTGAAATGATTTTAGCAAATGGCTGCAATATAACAAAGAGTGAAACATTTAAAGGGGTCTGAATACTTTCTGTACCCACTGTATAAACATGATCTTGTCTGTGTATTCCTTCCTGTTCCAGGCTTTTCCAGAGCAGCGGTGCTTTGTGAGAAAAGAGAACAAAATCTGACCTGTGATCTTTTATCCTTGACTTTACAGGCAACAGGGAAATACTCTGCTACATCACATTCTGTCTTTAAACAAACCTACTGAGGAATATCTGCTGTGTAACACTGGATGTTTAAAAATACAAGTAAATAAAAATGTTGAACTTTTCACCTGTTGCCTATAGAGGGTCATCATGGGGTCATTTCTCATCATCCTCTTCTCTATAAGCTGGTTTATCTGAGAGTCAACCGCTCTGATCTGTGGAAGGGGAAAATATCCAATCACACAGAGACAAAGACGTCAGTGTTTGAGCCACACTGCAAAAACATACATCGGTTCTAACCTTGTCCCCCAGCTCCTGCAGATCAGCCTGGCCCATGGCAGGTTCTACCCACCTTCTGAAGGAACTACACAGAGCTTCTCATTGCCTCCAGCTCTTTAGGCAGTTTCTCAGAGACCATGTAGAAGTTGATCTTGATATCCATCTCCAGTTGCTTTATTAAGCCTGACAGGTAACAGAGATTTAAATGTAATAGAATAGGTGATAGAAATCCAAACAATAATCAATTTAACTTTTAAACTTAGCAAAAATATTTTTCACAAATTATATTTAAACAAAAAAGCAAGAAAAATACCTATATTTAACTTGAGATAAATAATGTTAGCTAAAAAAACTAAACAGAGAGGGAGAGAGAAAAAAAAAACCCTAAATTCTCTCCTGTGTCCCTGTAACAAGCAGCAGCACAGGAAATACTCACTCTCTGGGTTGGCATCAGCTGCCCACTGCTACAGGTCCTTCAGCTGCTGCTTCAATCTCTGCAGCCTCTGTTCCGCCTGGAACAGCTACACACAAAGGAAATAATATAATTAGTATCAAAAATAGATTACCAAACACCAAACAAAAGACTCACCTAATTAAATCTAAACCTGCATGTCTAAATATTGTTTGTCCTGCTGTGTTTTTTTCATAGGGCTTCAGGATTTAGTCAAAACACAGGAGAGGTTGCCATACTGCTGCTGAAGTGTAGACTTTTGTGATTGAACAATTATAAATATATATAAAATAAAATGTGTTTTCCATATTTTATGTCTATTAAGTTTAGCTAAAAACGACTAAACATCAGTCTAATCTTAAGCTAGCCAGGCCAAAGATGTTGTCTAGAACTTCTTCAGTCTGAACGAAATTCGAATATGTAAAAATGTCAAATATAGGCACATAGTGGAAGTGGTTTGTGAACTGATGGTCTTTTTGCATGGAGTTTGCATGTTAATGAACACTCTGATTCAGCATAGGTATAAATGTGAGTGTGAATGGTTGTTTGTCTCTATATGAGACACTGTGAACGATGAGTGAACTGTACAGAGTGCACCCTGACGTTGCCTGATGAATACTGGGATTGGCCCTTGCTGCCCCAGCAACCCCAAAGAGAGGTAGAAGGTGAAGGAAAATATTACAAGTTTCCTAGCTTCTATGGTGATACATTTACCCAAAAGTTAAGAGAAAAGACATAGGTGAAATTACGGCAAAATATTAAGTAAAGACAAACGTAAACATGGGGGGGGGTTCTTGCCTCTGGTGTGTCAGAGCCTCCTCTCACTCGTTCTCCACTCTCAGCTGCCTGGCCTGTTCCAGCATCCGCTGATGGTTGGACACTATCTATCTATCTATCTATCTA
>NC_024327.1:5951271-5959461 GCF_000523025.1 Cynoglossus semilaevis | reverse complement strand
CTTTATTTGCACACAAAACATGAGAAATCATGATGGTGTGTTTGTAACATTGTTATAACATGCCTTGGCTAGATGATGCACAAGTTTCCTCCTTCTCATGCAATGCACGGTAATGCCGTAACATGGACGAGGTGTTGTTATTGTACCCTAACTCCTTAGAGCACAATAAACACCTCACCTTTGAATGAAATAAGAAACTATGAAAATGAGTTCTCTATAAGCATACATAATGCATCTTTAATAATGTTACATATAACTTACCTTGTTAGGCGATACAAGATCAAAGAATTCCCACACAGGTGAAATCATCCTTTTGCGTGCCGGCTCCATTCTTTCACGTATACAAACTACTCATTCGAAAACCCACATTTTGGATTGCAGTCTGATGGGTCTATATAGTCGTAATGCCCGGCGCCACAATCTGAACCACTTCCTTAAGCAATCACGTGGTACAGCCGGACAGCGAGGCTTCGGACGTCATCATTCTGGCTCCTCCCCTAAATAAAGCAAGCCTCGATACGCGCTTCGAGGAAACGCCGCCTTCATTACTCGACACACGCTTAGAAGCCTCGGTACCTCGCGTAACATCACTACTGACAGTTTAAGGTACGGCGGATAAAATACTATCGCTAGTTCAGGGCTAGTGCGGCTGATTTTTATTTGTTTTTGTCCCTATTTGGCGGCTCTGAAAACGGCCTTGAATTTAGATATTTGCTGTCTTAATGTTAAAGTAGATTTTTAGATTTTTCCGAACGGATTTACATCTTCACCTTTTGCCTGAAAAAAGCACAGCTAACGTTAGCAAGCTAATGCTTGGCTAGCGGAGCAGCATTTGCGATTCAACGCTACAAATTTTACCCTAATTTGACAGGCTTTTTAATAACCCAACGCTGCAATGGCCGATGTTGATAAGCTCAACATAGACAACATCATCCAGCGTCTTTTAGAAGGTAAGATGTTGAGGGGTTTTATCCTGATGTGTGCTATTATCAGCTAATATAGCCTCACATAGCATTTTTCTTAAAGTTATAATCGTAAATAACAGTCGCAGTGGAAACATAACAGTTGTTCTCTGCTATGTCCTATTTTCAGTGTCTCGGTTTGAAAACGTTGAAAAACATTGCTCAAATTGCGTTCACATTCACACTAACACATTCCATCGCATCATCAAACTTAACCCTTGTGAGGTTCTTCGCATTTTTGTACACATCGTTTGTCCATGCAATGATTTTCATCTTGTCCCAGAATATGAGTATTAATGAATATGAGGAAAAGTTGGCACAAGTCATGCAGTACAGGAATATGCACACGCACACATACGCACACGTACACACACGGAAGGACCTTACAAGGGTTAAGATAAAACCAGGTAATGATAACGAGGCTTAGCAGGGAATAATTCATGCTGAGGATATGAACATATAAAACAAATTATGTAAAAAATATAATGTCAACTGTTTGGGCTGTTTACATACATACATACATTTTCTTCCGCTTATCCGGTACCTTATCACATTGCACCTTCCTGCTGGTGGTGTGTCCACTGGAAGGTACCAAACGCCCTAACCGGGATTCGAACTTGCCCAGGAGGTGAACCCTGGGGTTCCAGTATGCTAGTATGCGTTTGAAAGCATTTATATAAATAACAGTATGACATGTTTGTAATTTAATTGCAAAGTAATTTAAAATATTCGTAACATAATTGATATGGGATGTATAACACAAATTATATCTTCAAAGTCACCAATGTTATGTATTATTTAATTTAATCAGTTGTCATGACTGCATTCATTTATACCTTTAAACATCAATGTAAATGTAATTGGAATTGATCTGCAGTGTCTCTTCATCCAAGTCTGTTGCCTATTTCTATGAAGTACGTCATGAAACAGTGTACGCAGCATTTTTAGAGAATAGTGATGAATGGCTACAGGAGAAGCAGGTGTCTTTGAACTAGTGGTGAAAAAACATCTATCGTGTTCACATTATTTAAATCCACATAATCCACATATCTTCTGTAGCTGGTTGGATATGTTTTTATCACAGTGAAATATTTTGCATATCCTGCAAAATTAATAGAGCAGCCAGTTGTGTGTGCAGAGCAACTTAATGTGTCTGCTGACATTGTTTGTTTTTCTTGTTGCAGTCAGAGGAGCAAAACCTGGCAAGAATGTGCTGCTTCAAGAGAATGAGATCCGTGGATTATGCCTCAAGTCCAGAGAGATCTTTCTTAGCCAGCCCATTCTGCTGGAGCTGGAGGCCCCTCTCAAGATATGCGGTAAGTACGGTTTGTTCAGACAGCAGGCAACTTAATGTCTGTAAAGCATAAAAACATTTGATTATCTTAAATTGTACTTAAGAACCCAAGTTGCAATCACTTTCTCATTCTGATGACATGCTGTCTTTTGCAACCCTCTGTACAATGAGTAACATGTCAAAACAGATGTCAAACCAGTCCCATGTGCCATTGAGGACTGTTGAGGACAGCTCACGTTTACTGCACACTGATTCTAGCCTACAGCTGAAAACACTGGTATTAGAATTATGCCTAATGATAAAGACGGGTCCGGAAGGTTGCAGGTTCAAATCCACCAGCTTCCAAGTTACCACTGAGGTGCTCTGAGCATGGCACCGTCCCCAGACACTGCTCCCCGGGTGCTCAAAAAGCTGCCCACTGTTCACTTTGGTGATGGGTTAAATGCAGAGGTCACATTTGTGTGCAGTGGTGTGTGTCACAATGACAAGGAGTTCACTTTCCTTCCTTTCCTTTCCTGAAGCTCTCAACTCGAGTAAGTAGGAAAAAATCTTGAGTAGAGACAAATTCAAGGCTAAAGATACTATTAAAGTTACCCATGTCTCTCTGGGGGAAAACACATAGTTCTGGGTTTTGCTCTTAGTTGCTGTATAAAGTTAAGCAGCTTATATCAGGACTCTCAAATCCTATTAATTCACATGCTAACAAAAGAGCACAGTTTCGCTGGTCAGATGTTTCCTTAAACTCAGACTTTAGCATCAATAGAGGAAATAAAAAAGGATCATTTTATAGTTATTAAGGATTTCATTAAGGCTACATTAAAGCCAGCCACTAGGGTACACGAAGCCGTGTTTATAGTGCCGGTCCCAAGCCCGGATAAATGGTGAGGGTTGCGTCAGGAAGGGCATCCGGCGTAAAACGTTTAGCTAAATCAAATATGCAGATCAATAAAACGATTTCCATACCGGATCGGTCGAGGCCCGGGTTAACAACGACCGCCAACAGTGCCGTTGACCAACAGGGCACTGATGGAAATTGGACTACTGTTGGTCAGAGACAGAGTCAGAGACAGAGAAGAAGAGGAGGGCGTTTGGTTAGGAGAAAAAGAGAAAAGATGAAGAATAGAAGTGTTAGTCTGAAGTTTGGAACTTTGAATGTAGGTACAATGACAGGGAAAAGTAGAGAAATAGCTGATGTGATGGAGAGAAGAAGAGTAGATATTTTGTGTGTGCAGGAGACCAGGTGGAAGGGCAGTAAGGCTAGAAACATTGGAGGAGGCTACAAACTGTTTTATCATGGTTCAGATGGGAAGAGAAATGGAGTAGGGGTGATCCTAAAGGAAGAATATGTAAGAAATGTGGTAGAGGTGAAAAGAGAGTCAGACAGGTTGATGTGTGTGAAGGTAGAAGTAGAAGGAGAGATGATTAATGTTGTTAGTGGTTATGCCCCACAGGTGGGCTGTGAGTTGGAAGAAAAGGAGAAGTTCTGGAAGGAGCTAGATTGGATGGTAGAGAGTATCCCCAGGAGAGAGAGAGTGGTGATTGGAGCAGACCTAAATGGTCATGTAGGGGAAGGGAACAGAGGAGATGAGGAAGTGATAGGCAGGTTTGGTGTTAGGGAGAGAAACGTAGAAGGACAGGCAGTGGTAGATTTTGCAAAGAGAATGGAAATGGCTGTGGTAAACACATATTTCCAAAAGAAAGAGGAACATAGGGTGACTTACAAGAGTGGAGGCAGGTCCACACAGATAGATTATATTCTATGTAGAAGATGTAATCTGAGGGAGATTAGAGACTGTAAGGTGGTGGCAGGTGAGAGTGTAGCCAAACAACATCGGATGGTAGTGTGTAAAATGACGATGGAGGTGACAAAAAGGAAGAGAGTGAAGACAGAGCAGAAGATCAAGTGGTGGAAACTAAGGAAAGAGACATGTTGTGAAGACTTCAGGAAGGAAGTAAGGGCAGTTCTGGGTAGTGTTGAGATATTCCCAGATGATTGGGAGACTACAGCTGCAGTGATGAGGGAGACAGGTAGGAAGGTGCTAGGTATGTCCTCTGGGCAGAGAAAGGAGGACAAAGAGACCTGGTGGTGGAATGAGGAGATCCAGGAGAGTGTGCAGAGAAAGAGATTAGCGAAGAAGAGATGGGACAGTGACAGAACAGAAGAGAACAGACTGGAGTACAAAGAGAGGACAAGGGAGGTGAAGAGGGAAGTGGCCAAGGCCAAACAAAAGGCATATGAGGAGTTGTATGAGAGTTTGGAAACAAAGGAAGGAGAAAAGGAGTTGTATAGATTGGCGAGACAGAGAAATCAAGCTGGGAAGGATGTGCAGCAGGTGAGGTTGATTAAGGACAGAGAGGGGAATGTGATCACAAGTGAGGAAAGTGTGCTGAGAAGATGGAAGGAATACTTTGAGGAGTTGTTAAATGAGGAAAATGAAAGGGAAAGTAGAAACGAGGAGCCAGAGACTAGTAGGAAGAAGGTAGATCAGGTTAGAAAGGATGAAGTTAGAAAAGCCCTGAAGAGGATGAAGAGTGGAAAGTCAGTTGGTCCTGATGACATACCAGTGGAAGTATGGAAGTGTTTAGGAGAAGTGGCAGTAAATTTCCTGACTGGTTTGTTTAACAGAATTTTAGAGACTGGCAAGATGCCTGATGAGTGGAGAAAAAGTGTTCTGGTGCCAATTCATAAGAAGGGTGATGCACAGAGTTGTAACAACTACAGAGGGATAAAGTTGATGAGCCATACAATGAAGATTTGGGAACGAGTAGTTGAAGCTAGGTTGAGGCAGGAAGTGGAGATTTGTGAACAACAGTATGGTTTCATGCCTAGGAAGAGTACCACAGATGCAATATTTGCCTTGAGGATGTTGATGGAGAAGTACAGGGAAGGTCAGAAGGAGCTGCATTGTGTATTTGTAGATCTAGAAAAGGCATATGACAAAGTGCCAAGGGAGGAATTGTGGTTTTGTATGAGGAAGTCAGGAGTGGCAGAGAAGTATGTTAGTTTGGTGCAGGACATGTATGAGAATAGTACAACAGTAGTGAGGTGCGCTGTTGGGAGGACAGAAGACTTCAAAGTGGAGGTGGGACTACATCAAGGATCGGCCCTGAGCCCCTTCTTGTTTGCTGTGGTGATGGACAGATTGACAGATGAGGTCAGACAGGAGTCCCCATGGACTATGATGTTTGCAGATGACATTGTGATCTGTAGTGAGAGTAGGCAGCAGCTAGAAGAGAACCTAGAGAGGTGGAGGTTTGCACTAGAAAGAAGAGGAATGAAGGTCAGTCGCAGCAAGACAGAGTACATGTGTGTAAACGAAAGGCAGAACAGTGAAATAGTGAGGCTACAAGGAGCAGAGGTGGTGAAGGTGCAGGAGTTTAGGTACTTAGGATCAACTGTTCAGAGCAGCGGAGACTGTGGAAGAGAGGTGAAGAATAGAGTACAGGCAGGATGGAACAGCTGGAGAAAAGTGTCAGGAGTGATCGGTGGCAGAAGAGTGTCAGCTAAGGTGAAGGGAAAGGTTTACAGGACAGTGGTGAGACCAGCCATGATGTATGGTTTAGAGACAGTAGCAATAGGCAGAAGACAGGAGGAGGAGCTGGAGGTGGCAGAGTTAAAGATGCTAAGATTCTCTTTAGGAGTGACAAGAATGGACAGGGTCAGGAATGAGGTCATTAGAGGGACAACACAGACAGGAAGGTTTGGAGAAAAAGCTAGAGAAGCCAGATTGAGATGGTTTGGACATGTGCAGAGGAAGGACAGTGGACACATTGGTAGAAGAATGTTAGAGATGGAGCTACCAGGTAGGAGAAAGAGAGGAAGGCCAAAGAGGAGATATATGGATGTAGTGAGGGAGGACATGCAGATAGTTGGAGTCAGAGTAGAAGATACAGACAACAGGGAGAGATGGAAATCAATGATCTGCTGTGGCAACCCCTGAAAAAAAAAAGGGACAAAGCCGAAAGAAAAAGAAGAAGAATTAAGGCTACATTAATTTCCCTTCATTTTTTCTTTCTCGTTGTTAGGTGACATCCACGGGCAATACTATGACCTGCTGAGGCTGTTTGAATATGGAGGCTTCCCCCCAGAGAGCAATTACCTGTTCCTGGGAGACTACGTGGACAGGGGGAAACAGTCCCTGGAAACCATATGTCTTCTGCTGGCCTATAAAATCAAATACCCCGAGAACTTCTTCCTGCTCAGGGGAAACCGTGAGTGTGCTTCTATCAACAGAATATATGGTTTCTATGATGAGTGTAAGTCCTTTTCACTACCTTCCTTGACTGAAAACATACTATTTTGGTACTTTAATTTAACTTTAATTTTAATTTTATTAAGCACCTAGCAGATGCACCCTACACACACATCCATAATGAAATGTTCTTTGATTATGTTTTAGGTAAAAGAAGGTACAACATCAAACTCTGGAAGACATTCACAGATTGTTTTAACTGCCTCCCGATTGCAGCCATTGTTGATGAGAAGATCTTTTGCTGCCACGGAGGTAAGTTCTACGTTTATAATACAGTGCTGTGCAAAAGCCTTGTTGAGACAGTATTGTTGGTGATGCATTAAGAGATGATACAGCTGCAAAAAAATAATCTAGATCTTCTTGATTTACAGTTAAGAAAAGGTGTTTTGAAAATCTTACACAGATTATTAATTTACCAAAATATCAGAAAAAAGTTCAAAGGTGGCCAACAAACAAATGTAGCTGTTGCCTTTGATTCCTGTTTTTTGATTTGTTTAATTCTGTAACAATGAGCCTTCATCAGCTCGTCCTGTTTGTCCTTGATCACTGTTGTTCGTGCAGCTGTCAGCAGACGTCAGCTTCGTGCATGTGAAACCAGCGTCTGCCTCAATGTCACAGTGTTTATTTGTACTGTAACTGCTCTGTACAGGACTGTCACCTGACCTACAGTCCATGGAGCAGATCAGACGCATCATGCGTCCCACTGATGTACCCGACCAGGGTCTGCTGTGTGATTTGCTCTGGTCTGATCCAGATAAAGATGTCCTGGGCTGGGGGGAGAATGACAGGGGCGTGTCATTCACATTTGGCTCAGAGGTTGTGGCCAAGTTCCTACATAAACATGATCTGGATCTGATCTGTCGTGCTCATCAGGTAGTCACACCACACACACACACAGTGTAACTTAATATATATCAATACAGTGGCTGTGAAGATGATGCACAGCATAGAACAGGACATCACATACTGTACAATGAAATGGACACTTTAATATCTCTTTTAGGCAAAATATTATAGGGATTGGCAAGACACTTTTTGATAGCTGTCACCATGGGATATTCCCAGTGGGGGCCCTGACACAATAGTTTGTGGACCATCAGCTATCAGACCATAATGATTCAGGACTTCAGCTTGTGTCCGGACAGTGTTGTGAATGGAACATTCTTTCTTTTAAGGTCTACATATGCATCATTGGCAATAGTAATGCAAGTGAAAAAAGTAAGGCAAATATGTATGGCAGGGATCTTCACATACCACTCGATTGCGTAACAGCGTAACCAGTGTTAATGTGGACCTGCGACGATTTATGGCAGTGAGAGCCGACAGAGACACAAAGGCATGCGGAATGAGCAAAGGTGGGTGACTCATCATGTATGTTAACAACCGTTGGTGTAACCCTGGACATGTCTTCGTAAAGAAAGTGTTATGTTGTCCGGACTTGGAGCTATTAGCTATTAGCCGTTAGCTTCAGGCCATACTATCTGTCGAGGGAGTTTAGTCACGTGATCTGCCTCTTTGTTTACATCCCTCTGCGAGCTGTCGCAGCCAATGCCTGTGAGAAAATTCACACCGTCACAGCAGGGCACCGGACTGAACACCCTGAGGCTTTCATCCTGATTTATGGTGACTTTAATCACATCACTCTGGACCTGACTTTCATCAGGTGGTGGATTGCCCCACA
>NC_024327.1:5946950-5950079 GCF_000523025.1 Cynoglossus semilaevis | reverse complement strand
TTTTACCCTGGGTTCGATCGAACCCCATGGGTTCGGTGAGTCAGTCTCAGTGGTTCGGTGGAGGACAAGACACACACCCGACTCATATGATTCGTGATGGCACGCCCCCCCATTTGGCCATCTCCGAAGGGTTTAGTGAATGCGCATATGAAACTGGTGGGGTTCAGTACCTCCAACAAGGTTAAGAACCACTGGTGTAGAGGATGCCATCCTCTACCTCCTACACCAAGCCCACTCACATCTGGACAGGGGGGACGGTGCTGTGAGAACCCTCTTCTTGGATTTTTCTAGCAGCTTCAAAACCATCCAGCCACTTGCACTCCAGGATAAACTGACGCGAATGCAAGTGGACCCCTGTCTTGTCGCCTGGATTTCCAGCTACCTCACGGACAGACCACAGTATGTCAGGCTGAATGACATCACGTCTAACACTGTGGTCAGCAACATCGGACCACCACAGGGGACAGTGCTGTACAGTATGTACAATATACTGTATAAAACAATACAAAACAGCATAAGAAAATAAATTGTAACATTAACTATGCAACCATTGCAATACAACTCTGAGGCTACACATGAAATGTTAGTCTTAACTGTCAGTGTCAGGCCAGTTGTCATCCTCCTTCTCCTTGATTTCATGTTTGTTTGCAAAGTGGCAACACCTACACAGGTCTGTACAATCAGGTGTACAATCTGTTCATGCTGTTGAAGACCTGCGGTGTGATCATGAAGAATGTGAGTCAAGCGTGTTTTTGCATGCACAACATGCTGCAAAAGAGCATGCAACTGTCATCATTAAGAGCCCTGACACTGATGTGGGAGATATTTTCTGTAACAAGTGAGCAGGAAGAGTACATTAAGGGTTTTAAAAATCTGAGTGCTAACTTAAACTTGGACCACTCAACATTTGCACTACTTTGCAAATATGTATGCCGCCTGTATGATCAGCTGCCTGCTGAAAATGTCAATGAGGCTAGGTACAAGGCTTTCTGTATGGCATCATCAGCCTCGCCAGAATTGTCTATTCCCCCCCACAAGTGATGCCCTCCATCAGCAAATTATCAGGCTGCAGTCATGAGGTCCTGCATCAAACAAAATATAGGTGGTACAGACTTGTGTAGGTGTTGCCACTGTGCAAACAAACATGAAATCGAAGAGAAAGAGGATGAGAACAGCCCTGACATTGACAGTGAAGACTAACATTTCAAGTGTAGCCTCAGAGTTGTATTGCAATGGTTGCATTGTTAATATTACCATTCATTTTCTTATGCTGTTTTGTATTGTTTTATATATTGTACATACTGTATGTATATATATTTTAATAAAGTTTTTATGATTGATCGTGTTGTATTTAGTTTAGGAGCGAATAAATGACCGAATGAATAAACAAATGGTCCTTGTCATTGATTATTTCCTTTTATTGATCAAAATGACTTAACAGAGAAAGTTCACCTTATCGTCTATTTGCCTCATTGTTCTTGGTGCAGGCAGCTATGTATAAAGCACTGTTTAGAATCCATTTGGCCCACTTCAGAAGACTTTTGGGAGAATTCCTCTCTATCTGTAATGTTAAGTAGAACCACGTGTTGCCAGAAGTGTTGACATCAGTCAGCTACTCGATTGGTGTAACACGATCACGTGTCGAACCATGCCACTGCTCGCGCACCAAAATCTTACTGCGCCCCGAAGACGCTAGTTCTTTATAAAATGCATCGATATAAAAAACGGGCAGGATATTTTGCAACAAACTTTTTGCTGTAAGTTTAATGTAACTCGTTCCTATTTATGAAGTTGAGATTGTGTAGTTCCCAGACGTTGGAGTGGAATTCAATTTCTAAAGGACTTTTTGTGGTTCACTTTACGTCCTACTTCGCCCTATACTCCTCTGTCTTCTGGTACAACTCCAAGCTGTGTCACATCCAGTGGTTTGCAGATGACACAGCCATTGTGGGGTGTATTAAGGACAACAATGAGGAGGAATACAAGCGCCTCGTGAGGAACTTTGTTGGATGGAGCAAATCCAACCACCTGCAGCTCAACACCTCCAAGACCAAGGAGCTGGTCATAGACTTTGGGAAATCCATACAAAAACTCCGACCAGTTCTTATCGAGGTGGAGGTCGTGGAGACCTATAAATACCTTGGGCTGTGGTTGGACAACAACCTGGACTGGGCACACAACAGTAGGCAGCTGTACAAGAAGGCCCAGAGTAGACTGTACTTCCTGCGAAAGCTCAGGTCTTTCAACATCTGCAGGAAGCTCCTGAAAATGTTTTACCAGTCTGTAGTTGTCAGTGTTATTTCGTACGCTGTGGTGTGCTGGGGGAGCAGCACATCAAAGAAGGACTTACACAGATTGAAGAAGCTGATCAGGAAATCTAGCTCTGTGGTGGGCATCAAACTGGACCCTCTGGTGACAGTGTCAGAGAAGAAAACACTTGGCAAACTGCTCGCCATCTTGGACAATGCCACTCATCCACTGCACACTGTCATCAGCAATCAGAGGAGTCTGTTCAGTGACGGGCTCCTCCTTCCGAAGAGCAGGACCAATAGACTTAAAAACTCCGTTGTCCACCGGGCAGTTAAACTGCTTAACTCTTCACTGCGGGGGAGGGCAAACGACTGGTGGATAGAGGAGTAAGTCCAATAACCCAACAATAATTTCTGTGCAATAACCACAATCTCCATTTGCATTACTATTATATTTCAATAAACCAGTGTATTTCTATTTTATATTCTATTATAAGTATATGTTTATGTATACGTGTATATATATGCTCACGCAATGCTAATGTATGTGTATGTCTGTACATGAGTATGCATATTTACAGTGGATATAAAGTATACACACCCTTGTTCAAAGCCAGGTTTTTGTGATGTAAAGAAAAGACACAAGCATTAATCGTTTCATAACTTTTTCCACTTTTAATGTGACCCATAACATGTAATAGGCAATTGAAAAACAAACTGAAATCTTCACGAGGGAAAAATAAAAAATAAAAACCTAAAACAACCTTGTTGCATAAGTATGCACACCTTTAAACTAATACTTTGTTGCAGCACCTTTTGTTTAAATTACAGCACGTCTTTTTGGGTAAGTGTCTATGAGTCTGGCACATCTTGATGTCGT
>NC_024327.1:5935118-5944658 GCF_000523025.1 Cynoglossus semilaevis | reverse complement strand
GCCGTCCTGTTCTTGGTAAGGTCGCTGTTGTGCCATATTTTCTCCACTTCTTGATGACTGTCTTCACTGTGTTCCATGGTTGATTTAACTTCTTCGAAATTGTTTTGTACCCTTCTCCTGACTGATACCTTTGAATAATGAGATCCCTCTGATGCTTTGAAAGCTCTCTGCGGACCATGGCTTCTGCTAGAAGATGTGGCTACAAAAATGGGATGAAAATCTACTAGAACAGCTGATTTTTATTTGGGGTTCGTCAGAGGAACTTTACATGGTGACAGGTGTGTGCTCACTCCATTTAACATGAGTTTGCATGTAATTGGTTGAATCCAAACACAGCCATGCCTCCAGTTATACAGGGGTGTGCATATTTATGCAACAAGGTTATTTTAAGTTTTTATTTTTCCCTCGTGAAGATTTCAGTTTGTTTTTCAATTGCCTATTACATGTTATGGGTCACATTAAAAGTGGAAAAAGTTATGAAACGATTTATGCTTGTGTCTTTTCTTTACATCACAAAAACCTGGCTTTGAACAAGGGTGTGTAGACTTTTCATATCCACTGTAGATGTATATGTGTAGGTATATATGTATGTGTGTGTGCATATGTATAAGTATATATATATAGTGCATATATGTGGATGTGGATATATATATATGCATATTTATATTATATTTATATACTGTGTATAAATATATTACTAATATCTACAGTGGGGGAAAAAAGTATTTAGTCAGCCACCAATTGTGCAAATTCTCTCTATTCAAAAGATGAGAGAGGCCTGTAATTTTCATCATAGGTACACTTCAACTATGAGAGACAGAATGGGGGGAAAGAATCCAGGAAATCACATTGTAGTTGCTTTAACACATTTTTAGTTGTTTTAATGCATTAATTGGTAAATTCCTCAGTAAAATAAGCATTTGGTCAATAACAAAAGTTCATGACAATACTTTGTTATATACCCTTTGTTGGCAATGACAGAGGTCAAATGTTTTCTGAAAGTCTTCACAAGGTTTTCACACACTGTTGCTGGTATTTAGGCCCATTCCTCCATGCAGATCTCCTCAAGAGCAGTGACATTTTGGGGCTGTTGCTGGGCAACACAGACTTTCAACTCCCTCCAAAGATTTTCTATGGGGTTAAGATCTGGAGACTGGCTCGGCCGCTCCAGGAAGAACTTGAAATGCTTCTTATGAAGCCACTCCTTCATTGCCCGGGCAGTGTGTTTGGGATCATTGTCATGCTGAAAGACCCAGCCACGTTTCATCTTCAATGCCCTTGCTGATGGAAGGAGGTTTGCACTCAAAATCTCTTGATACATAGCCATTCATTCTTTCCTTCACACAGATCAGTCGTCCCTTTGCAGAAAAACAGTCCCAAAGCATGATGTTTCCACCCCCATGCTTCACAGTAGGTATGGTGTTCTTTGGATGCAACTCAGCATTCTTTCTCCTCCAAACATGACAAGTTGAGTTTTTACCAAAAAGTTATATTTTGGTTTCATCTGACCATATGACATTCTCTGAATCCTCTTCTGGATCATCCAAATGCTCTCTAGCAAACCTCAGATGGGCCTGGACATGTACTGGCTTAAGCAGGGGGACATGTCTGGCACTGCAGGATTTCAGTCCTTGGCAATGTAGTGTCTTACTGATGGTAGCCATTGGTACTTTGGTCCCAGCTCTCTGCAGGTCATTCACTAGGTCCCCCGTGTGGTTCTGGGATTTTTGCTCACCATTCTTGTGATCATTTACCTATTGCAGATTCAGTCCTACCCGCCTGGTGCACGTCTACAGTTTTGTTTCTGGTGTCCTTTGACAGCTCTTCGGCCATAGTGTAGTTTGAAGTGTGACTGAGGTTGTGGACAGGTGTCTTTTATACTGATAACAAGTTCAAACAGGAGCCATTAATACAGGTAACGAGTGGAGGACGGAGGAGCCTTTTAAAGAAGAAGTTACAGGTCTGTTAGAGCCAGAAATCTTGCTTGTTTGTAGGTGACCAAATACTTATTTTACTGAGGAATTTACCAATTAATTCATTAAAAATCCTACAATGTGATTTTCTGGATTCTTTCCCCCATTCTATCTCTCATAGTTGGAGTGTACCTATGATGAAAATTACAGGCCTCTCTCATTTTAAGTGGGAGAACTTGCACAATTGGTGGCTGACTAAATACTTTTTTGCCCCACTGTATAATATGTAATATTATATTATATATGTATTGTACAATAGTATAATATATATACTATTTATATATATGTATATGTATGTGGATATATATATATATATAACAATGGTTAACAATGGTATAATTGAAATATAATAATAAATAGTAATTGAGATTGCCATCAACAACACCATACACAGCAACAATAATTATCTACTAATACTACTAACACTATCTATTTCTATTAATCTACTAACATCCACTGTTCAGGGTTCCCACTTTTTTTATTGTATTTTATCTATTTGTGTGTTTTTACTGTTGTTTTGGTGCTGCTGCTGGAGCCTAAATTTCCCGAAGGGAACTCCGAAGGGATTAATAAAGTGCTATCTATGTGTCTATGAGTAACCTGAGCACACAACTGTTAGCAGAATGAAGCGGACCAGTTAAATCAAGCAAGAATAACCTTGCTTCCCACCTCATCTCAAGCCCTGCCAGCTGCTTGCCAGGATGAAAAAAACAATTATATAATTATATAATTATGTAATATAATAATTATATGACATACAATTATATCTGGCCCTGTAATAATTTGATTTCCCTTCATGAAGTTTTATGAGTTGGTAAAAGTGCAAATATTACATAACAGATTTGGTTGGAGTGCCTTCTAGTGGTTGTGGGACATAAGAATCTGGTTTAGGTGTCTATAATGAGAAAACTTGGAATATAATTCTAATATTTAGCATAAGAAGCATTAGAAATTCCAATGTGATTTGAGGGGAAGATTGACAGCCCTAGTCTAAAGACCTGTATTTTTACTTCTTTTTTGCAGGTCGTCGAAGACGGTTATGAATTCTTTGCTAAGAGGCAACTTGTTACCTTGTTCTCTGCGCCAAACTACTGTGGCGAGTTTGACAACGCTGGTGCCATGATGAGTGTGGATGAGACCCTCATGTGCTCTTTTCAGGTGAGGTTAAAACAGGTTCACTGCTGATGTAGCTGCATTTCTTTTCTAACATAATTGTGCAGTTTTCTCAGAGAAAAGGTCACTGAACATCCAAAAGTCAAACATCTAAACAAACACCTTTGGATTTTCTTTTGTAGATTTTAAAACCAGCAGAGAAGAAAAAGCCCAACGGCAGCCGTCCTGTAACTCCACCTCGAAACATGGTCACCAAACAAGCCAAGAAATGAAAGGCTGAGGTGCTGAGAGTCAACGGCCTGTGTCCCACTCTTTTCCTCTGCTTTCATTTTCTGCATCTGGAGAATCACGTGTCCTTCATGCAGCTAATACTGAAAAAGATATCCACTTCTACACGATGAAAGCAAACTATTTTGTTGTTTTGTCCACAGGGGTAAAATTGATATGTCACCATGATAAACCTCAGGTGTTTTGCACTCCCATTTTGCAGCTAGTCTTTGCCACATATGACTGTTTAATCAGGAAAATGTAATAATATGGCTACTAATGCACAGGATTGCCTTGTTTTGAAGCTGTGCACATTTCCTTTTTTCCAATTTGGTTCTGTTTTATGTTTTTGTGTGTGTGTGTCCTGTTTTGTTTTTATTTTTTCTCCCTGTTTCACTTTCAGTTATGGAAATTATATGGTTCTAAAAACATTGGGGAAAGACATGAACACCTGTTTACTTCTATAGAACTTTATCAACAGTTAATTTGCTGTTTGTCTCCGAAAACATTCAGTTTACCCTGCATTTTCAAGTGTTGTGCTAAATACTAACCAATAAGGAAGCACTCTTGTAATGTCTGTAATCTTTCTAATAAACTGAGTGTATTTTATGGGGAAAACTGTAGTCCGTTTGTCATTATTTATATTAATAGATTGTTGGGTAGGTAGTTTGAGGGAGAAAACAACATGTACTGGTAACCTGTCTAACTCCACAACCACATTTCCCCTCACCTCTGCCACTAACCACCCACAAGAGGGAGACAAAAATGTACACCAAAGTACAACTCAAACTAGAACTTAAATTTTAGAAATAAAATGAAAATCTATGGTTTTGTTTTTATGAATAGCATTTAAAATTACATTGAAGGCAGCGGGAAATGTTTTCATGCAGAAGTTTCAGAGTTGAGCTAACCTTTGACTCAAAATGGCTAGGTTTTATTGGGTGTGCAGATACTGGTATACAATACAGAAATTTCATTTATCATGTCTTTAATTTTGACTGCATGATAATAACATCGTTACTACAATGGGGAAGCGTAAGTATGGGTTGGTCTGAGCTCACCATCAGTAATTGCAGAGCTATCTGTGGTAAGACAAAAACACTTGCCGCAGGCCTATAGCTCTAAATTATAAAATTGTAAGTTTAATTTCATGCAGCATGTTACTCATACTCAGCTTTTTATTAAACAGTGTTCGGTTTCACACACTATTCGTGAAACCAAAGAATATCACCATATTGAAAAAAGGAAAGAAGCAATAAATAAAAGGATACAAAAATTAAAGGAATACGCAAGTTAAAGCCCGCGTTTACTGGAGCGCACTACTTTATGAAGAAACAAATTGCGCAATATCCTATGTAGTCAGTAGTGATGTTCGATACCACCAATTTCCTTTCCGATCCGATACCGAGTAAAATTCGGGCTGGTATCGCCGATACCGATATCGATACCGATATTTTATCATTTGTCTTTAAGAATCTAAGGCATTTTTTTTTATTTATTTTAAACTCTGGAGTGTACTGAGGTCGCTGCCTCATTTACTATACAGTCAACACAACAATAGAAAAACCTGAGAACACAATCATATAAAATATGTCAAAACAATGTTTCAAACTCTGAAAACATGTTATTTGTAAAACAAAAATAAAAAATAAATAAAATAAATAATCTGAGGAGCCATTTAGGACCCGAAAGCGTCGGATTTGTTCAGTGAACCGAGCCAAAAGAACCGGTTCTCTAAAAAAGAGCCGAAATTCCCATCAATAGTGACTGAGTGAGAGCACGGAGTAGAGCCCCTGTGCTTACGCATGACGCACACACCCAGGCGGAAGAAGAAGTAGTCCCACCAACCGAGCGTCACTTAGACAACATCTCAATAATTTGGATACTTTTCACCATGTTTCTGTTTAGGATACACCTCATCTCAGAATGCGTAAGTATCAAAAGTATCGATATTTTGATTTCAGAATCGATTTCAGAGCATAAAGATCCAGAATCGGAAGTACCGATATTTCAGGATCGATCCGCACATCACTAGTAGTCAGAGCTCCAATAGCAGCAGTTTATCTACTTGCTCCTAAAGCTGAGTCTCTACTCAGCTGACAGCATGAACTCGGATAAGTGGCATCTACGGCAGGAGTAGTCAGAGAGGAAAGTGAATTCTGGAAATATTCTTCTGTACATATACTCTCAGAAACTGCGTTTCTTGTCTAACAACAGACGGCTTGGTCGACATGGGTGCCGTGCGCCTGTTGACGGCGGCGTTGTCCGGCTGAAAAGCTCCCCCGCTCGGCTCGTCATTCTTAAGCAGCTACTAAGCTTAGCTTTTGTAAGTTTAATAGAGCCGCCACTGCTGTGTTTTAACTCTGACGGTGAAGCTAATCAAGCTCGGCTGCTAGCTTGGACGGTGTTTGTTGGCTAACAGCGGTTTTTGCTGTTTGCAGTTGAGTAGGTGATGTTGTCTGTGCTGTCATACGGTAGACTGGTGGCCAGAGCTGTCCTCGGCGGACTCTCTCAGACGGACGGCCGTGACTACAGCCTTGTGACAGCGAGCTGCGGCTTCGGCAAAGACTTCCGTAAAGGCATCCTTAAAAAAGGAATGTGTTACGGGGATGATGCCTGCTTCGTCGCACGACACAGATCCGCCGATGTTTTAGGTAAGTGTTGGCTTTGTTTGAACTGTAAACATTTATATACTGTAAATAGATACCACCGGCCGTGACGTGAATGTAAGGTCAAAATTCAAGCACCTGGAGGCTAAAAACTCGATAATATTGTTTATGTGGAAATTTCGGCTTTTGAACGTTTCTACTGAGTACCCATAACATGGGCTTATGTCGCTGCTAGCATCACTATTGTTTCTTTGTTCCATGGGACACTAACACTAGTCCATGAATTGGTTAAGCTAAAGTATAATCAATACAAAAAAAATCTACAAATTCCGACTTACTAAATAGAACAAACACAACCAGTCCTATTTAATAATGGACCTAAAATTTTAATTTTAAGGCCAAAGGACAAACTACAGAACGCATACTTTTTCGGAAATAGGCACGTGGACAAGAGTAAAATATAATGTGGGCTTTCATTTTAAAAGTTCACTATGTTCTGACATTTTCCATAATTATGTGCAACCTCTGGACCAGATGACAAAACTTAAAAATTGTGAGTTTTCAGTTGCCCAAAATTGAAATTTAGGTTATAGGAGATAGGAGAAAAAAGTAATCCAAATATGCATGGGTAAAGTGTTGTTTCTTGAGCAATAATGGCTAGGGTTTTTTGTTTTTTTTTTGACAAACAAGTGCACCTCTTCTCTGCCACAGACAATTTCTCTTTTATCTACCACATGCCAAACTAAGGAAAGGCTCACACTAATAGGTACCAGACAAGAAAAACTGAAAGTAAAATTTCAAGGGGTCTCATTTGTCCTCATTCAGCACAGGCTGTGACCAATGAGTAAATGGTGAAAATCCTTCTTTTGTTTTCTGGGATTATTTTTGGGTCCTGAAGGAAGTTTCCATTGCTAATGAGAACATCTAAATCAAAGCAACATTGAGGCACAGTCATTTGTGAAATCTTAAGAATGTCAAAGATACAAGAAGCCTCTTACAGTTCTGGAAATACTTAGGTGGTCTAATTTCTCAGCACACTGTAAAATGTAATCATATTTTTGTCTTGTAGGTGTAGCTGATGGAGTCGGAGGCTGGAGGGACTATGGTGTTGACCCATCACAGTTTTCAAGTACGCTCATGAAGACATGTGAAAGGCTGGTGAAGGAAGGACACTTCATTCCTAGCAATCCTGTGGGGGTTTTGACGACCAGCTACTATGAGTTGTTGCAGAACAAAGTGCCACTGCTCGGTGAGTACATCCAGTTCTCTCTGTCAGGCTGTGATGCAAAGAAGTTTCCACGTGGTTTGAATCCGAGTTTGTTCTTTGGGTTTAAGTTGTTTATTTCTGGATTAGCTCTTGGCGGTTGGGGATTTTTACAACATGACTCAGAGCCCATCCACATCTGATTAAGAAACCTTGGGACCTGCCCAGTGGAGCTTGCATTTAGAATCCCTTTTATTTCCTTTTAACCTCTTCTCAACGACAAATCTTGAATACGCATGAAGCATCAGTAGATTAAATATTATATGATCAGAACAGGGTGTGAGCTTTGGTACTTTTCCACCCTGTATTATCACATAGAGAGCAGGAAACACTGTATTAAGCTGAAACCAGTTGTTCTTCAGACCAGCAGTGTGTGTGTGTGTATGTAATTGTGCTGCTGGAGAGAAACCAGATAAGTCAGGCAGGCAGTGAGTCACACAGCGTGAGGGGTTTTGAAGGTCGATCCCAGTGGGCGCATTTCGGTTTGCCAAAAGAATTAGCCATAGGGTGTGGTTGTCTGCTCCAGCGCCTCATGTTTCCTCCTCATCTCCCAGATGGTGCAGATCCAAAAAGCGATCAAAAGTGTTAAGTTGATGGAGTCCTGTCAAGTTGGTTTACTCAGGCAAACCTCATTTATCAGTCTGCTAAAGCACAAAGTTTCCATGGGTGCGTTGATGTAGCTGTGAAATATCCTATGGCATTGTTTCCTTTCAAATATGTTAGGCATTTGTATTACTGCTTTTTCTTTCTTCATAGTTACTCTCCACAAGATTCTTGGTTTAAAATGCACAAATGCACGTCCACAGGATCTCACTCCAACTTCTGACTTTTACTGTGGGGATGGTGTTCTTTGAACTTCATCCTCTCCGTTAATTTTCACAACATGGTCATGATCAATGCAATACATTGTCGTATGGCCAACCTCTGTTGTCCTAAGCCATTCTAGAACAGTGATTTATTGATTTCTTGTTTCCTGACTGTTATGAATCTTCCTTAACTCATAAATGATGTTCTTCCAAAGGGTAGCTCATATCTTAAACAGTTTTCATATTGAGAGTAAAACTGAAAGATAAACTTTTGCAAAGTTCAGATATATGTACATGAAGTACTGGTTTTATCTCTGGTTCAAGAAATGGATCAAGTCTTGAGGGAGCTGATGAATGAATAATGTGGTTCTATTTTTCTCTCTCTAGGCAGTAGCACAGCCTGTATAGTGGTCTTGGACCGACAGAGCCACCAGCTGCACACAGCCAACCTGGGAGATTCAGGCTTCCTAGTGGTGCGGGAAGGGGAGGTGGTCCACCGCTCAGACGAGCAGCAGCACTACTTCAACACCCCCTTCCAGCTATCCATCGCTCCTCCAGGAGCTGAGGGGGCCGTCCTCAGTGACAGGTAAGACAGGTGGTGTGCCTGTGCATCAGACACACTGACAACACACTTTTTAAAAGGCTTTAGCTAGCAAACATAAGAATATGTAAATGGAACTTACACGTTTCAGATTTGGATTACAATATTTCCAATGTATCAAAGGTATTAAAACGTTCTGTATTAAAAAAAAAAAGCTTTTGTCAACCCACTAGGAATTAATGTGCACTAGGAGTCAAAATTGTTTTTACTAAGTACAATCCTTGATATAAGGAAACATTTACAGACATTTTAGTGCAACTCAGTTTGCAAAATTTCTGTTTTAAACAAATTGAAGTCCAATAAGAATACATTGAAACCTCACAGAGATCATTTGTGTGCTGAACTGTTGATGACCTCTGCATCACCTTATCTTATTTTGGCTACAGAAACATAATCACTTGGCAGTGGATCAGGATGGGTTGAAAGGAATCTTCACATGAGGATTTTAGAACAGTGGGGTCCAATAAAAGCACCCACTGTTATGAGTGGGGTCAAGAACTTAATGAGGCACAAACCAAGTGAATCTGCCAGTGTCAGGTTTGCTTCCTGGAAAATGTCTTCAGCTTGCTGCATAGCCCTTCCGTCTGCCATGAATGCCATTTATTATTAACAGTCTGGACTAGATCATGACACATTGAGTCCAAGCTGCCAGGGACAGTCTGTTCTATGATCCTGCAGGAGCTAAAATCATAGCTCGGACAAAAAATAGGCCGTCTCCGGTAGAAAAGAAAAAGCTGACAATGTCCAAATAAGTGGAGTCACTGTGTTTTGGCAATTTTTTGTCACCTTGGAATAAAGAATAAAACAGAAAATGATTTTTCTGTTTTTTTTTTTTTTTTTTTTTTTTTTTCCCTTGGGAAAAAAAAAAAAAAAGAAAATGACCCCTCCTTTAACCCCCACCTTAACG
>NC_024327.1:5919787-5932682 GCF_000523025.1 Cynoglossus semilaevis | reverse complement strand
CCTTTGTCACCGGTTCTGTTCATTATTTTCATGGACAGAATTTCTAGGCGCAGCCAGGTGTCGGGTGGGGTCCAGTTCGGTAGCCACCGGATTTCATCTCTGCTTTTTGCAGATGATGTGGTGTTGTTGGCTTCTTCGAACCAGGACCTGCAGCATGCACTGGGGCGGTTTGCAGTAGAGTGTAACGCAGCTGGGATGAAAATTAGCACCTCTAAGTCCGAGGCCATGGTTCTCGACCGGAAAAAGGTGGTATGCACCCTTCGGGTCGGGGATGAAGTCCTGCCTCAGGTGGAGGAGTTCAAATATCTGGGGGTCTTGTTCACGAGTGACGGTAGAATCGAGCGTGAGATTGACAGGCGGATCGGTGCTGCGGCCGCAGTAATGCGGTCGCTGTATCGGTCCGTTGTGGTGAAGAAGGAGCTGAGCCGAAAAGCGAAGCTCTCAATTTACCGGTCAATCTACGTTCCTACCCTCACCTATGGTCATGAGTTGTGGGTCATGACCGAAAGAACGAGATCAAGGATTCAAGCGGCTGAAATGAGCTTTCTCCGCAGGGTGGCAGAGCGCTCCCTTAGAGATAGGGTGAGGAGCTCTGTCACGCGGGAGGAGCTCGAAGTAGAGCCGCTGCTCCTCCACATCGAGAGGAGTCAGCTGAGGTGGCTTGGGCATTTACATCGCATGCCCCCCGGACGCCTCCCTCGGGAGGTGCTCGGGTGCCGTCCCTCTGGGAAGAGACCTAGGGGAAGACCTAGGACACGCTGGAGCGACTACGTCGCTCGGCTGGCCTGGGAACGCCTTGGGGTCCCCCCAGAAGAGCTAGAGGAAGTTTCGAGGGAGAGGGAAGTCTGGGTGTCCCTGCTCAGACTGTTGCCCCCGCGACCCGGCCCCGGATAAGCGGTTGAAGATGGATGGATGGATGGACAGAAAATGAACAACGTTGTTCAGTTTAAAGAGTTTATTGGAGAATTTATTGAAAGTTGTTATCGAAGCTTTAATGAAGCTCCAGGGCGCAGGTCTTACAGAGAGCAACACAAGCACTTGTCTGTAAGAGAGTGCCCATTTGCAAGCTAGTGCATGTTACATTTATAGTGTGCTGGATACATTTGTGTGTGTGTACAAGAATATGAGTGGGGGCCAGTGCCTTCAGTACCATCGCCACCTGTGAGATTATCTGGCCTAACAGTAATTCAGAAACAGGGAGTATGTGCATATAATTTTCAAGGCCTTATAGGAACCGCAGAAACGATAATGAGTAGATTTCCCATCACTGGCTAGCACGCATGAGGTCAGACAGGTCGTTTCAGTGTTTTTCCACTGACTACGTGAGTTTCAGTACAAGTTAAGTGGTGAATAATATAACTGAATATAATTTTGTCATAACAACTGCAGCGACTAGTTTTAATAGGACCAATGGGGAATTTATGTCTAGCTCATCCTTCTTGTTTTGCAAAACAATAGTGTTGTACCGTACATAGTAATCATACATCCTTAAAACTATCAGTAAAATGATATGCACTTAAGCACATATGAATAATAAAATATATGAAAATGAAATAAATACAAATGTATACTAATAAATTAAAACACACTCAGGATGTGGTAAAAATGAGTGTAAACAAATCTATAAACTGTCTCATCTAATGTATCAGCTAACTCATTCAACATTTTTGGCGCCAGAACGGGGAAGTCTCAGTCACCTCTGATCTTCGGTCTGGTCCTAGGGAGAACCAAAAACCCTCCATCCCGGTCTTAGAGATCTTGGAGACTTAGAAGCAGATCAGAGTGGGAGGGCCGGGCAAAACCATTTAGTCTTAAGACCAGTGTAAGCCAGTAGAAAAAGCACAAAATAGGAGTGATATGCTCTCTCTCCTCTGTGTTCCACTGACAAGGTGGTTACAGAGTTCTGCATTTGTTGTAGACAGGACAGGTGATCCTGGCCGACACCAACATGTATGGTTGTTACAGTAATCCAAAAGATTAATGATAACAGTATGGATAAAGTATCTGACATTAAAACAAAAGTGTGACTATTCTTTTTCTAAATGACTTTTTTTTTAACTACCAGCCCTGACGCTGCAGACAGCTCTTCCTTCGATGTCCAGCTGGGTGACATCATCCTCACTGCCACTGACGGGCTCTTTGACAACATGCCTGACTACATGATTCTGCAGGAACTGAAGAAGCTCAAGGTAAGTTTTCAACTGGTGTGAGAAAAAACAAAGTAAAATTCGAACATCATAAAATCTCTCTCTTTTCCGCCAAAGAACACAAACTGTAAGAGCATGCAGAAGACGGCAAGGAACATCGCAGAGCAGGCCCACGATCTGGCGTATGACCCAAACTACATGTCACCTTTTGCACAGTTTGCCTGTGACAATGGGCTGAATGTAAGAGGTAAAGTGTCTAGTTTCTCACTTAAATCAAAACATGAATGTCCTTGGGATGAAATGCACAACATTCTCCCTGAGATCCGTTGCTAACAGGATTCTTTTTTTCTTCAGGAGGAAAGCCAGATGACATCACAGTGCTGCTGTCTATTGTAGCGGAGTACACAGATTAAAGACTACTGGTGTAGCTGTGACAGTGTCTGCCTCTGAAGGTGATGAACTGTTGAAGTCCTGCTGGCCAGGATAAAGAACTAAAGTGACAAGCTCTCCCTGCAATGGCTGGTTCCACTTTGCCTCAGAATTCTTTTTCAAATAAGAGAGCTGCTGAGTGAAAAGGACGTGGGTCCAGAGAGACTCTTGGGCAGGCTGCAGCCTTAAAGTCCATTAGTGATGCATAGGAAATGGTATTTTGGCTTTTTAATAAACGTGCAAAAGAATGTGTGTGGGGAAGGTCTGAAGCACTCTGTGTATATAAGGGTGTGTGCAGAGTGTGTAAATGTGATGTTTTTGATGAATGTTAAAAACAAATGTCATAAGATCATACAAAAGAAATGGACAAAGCCATGGTAGCTTAAGTGAAGTCTGAGAGAGTAAACCTTTCTCTAGTTTTAGAATTACTTTTAAAAAAAAAATCAAACTAATATTATCAAATTAGCAGATTTTTTTTTTATTCTGGCCAAACAAAAGTTTACAAACAAAAAAGGAGCAAATGGCACTTTGAGCTCTTCTGAAAAATATATTGATAAAAAAACCACATTAGAAGCAACTTCTAATGTGACAATGTTAATTCCAAATCCAGCAGATCACCTCAGGTGAACTACTTGTTGTGGCCATAATCTGCAAATGGTTGGTCAATTTTATTTCTTTTCTGCCCTTCCTTTAACAGTACAGCTGCTGATGTTGTCCGTGTGTGTGTCAGTGTGCATGAAATGGATGTAAAGGCTATAGACATCTTCAAATCCACTGGGCTACGTCGGTCTTGTGGCCATAGAATGCACAAAACATATATGTTTTTAAAAAGTGAGTGGTGGTCATGTGACCAAATATATTTTTGTATTTTCTTTGTACAGTATCCCACTGTTGAACTCCTTGGACTGAGCTGTGTAATGTTGGGTGTACGGACCGCACACTGGCTCTACTTTCACTGAGTTATTGCAGCCAGTGTAATTTGAAACAATTACAAAAACATTGGCCCACTTGTTACAACACTCATTTTCCCCTCACATAGACAAACCACAGATTCAATAGCTTTACATGTTTTTCAATCACACCCAGTGGAGCAGTGTTCAGTATGAAAAAGTATAGCATTTCATCCTAGCTCGCATGGTATAGGATAATCTTTCACATTTTGCCTGGGGTTTGTTTTGCTATTTCAGCAGAAACTTGTGCGGGCCATGTGAATTACCATAGAAAAAGATGATAAAAAACCAAACGCTATTGTACCAGATACAAATGAATAAACTATTTAAACAAGAGGGGCAAATAATTCATCAGCGATAATAAACATTGTTTATTGCCCCCTTTCGTCTCCGAGATGCATTGCGGAGATAACAGTTTTAAACACACGGGCAGCTCAGAGATAACACAGCTTGGACCGAAGGGGTTTCATATTGCACAGTAAGCGATAAAAAAAAAAAAAAAGACACTCGGTGCAAATTTTTGGCATCATTTAGGGAAAAAAAATTATTTAAGCAATTTTTCTTAAATTCTGCTTTGAAGTGCGCGTCATTGATCGGAGGTCAAGGTCACAGAGTTGCCGGTCTTTTGGCAGTTTGTGGGGATGGACACCTTGACAGTGTGAGTACATTTTCACTCCTGGCCTCTCACAGCAGCTGTGGCTGTGCACAAAGACATCAGGTCACACAGGCTACCTCCGTCTCCCTCCCTCCAAAGGTGCTGGTGCAGCCTGACCATTGACATTCAACATTCCTCTGCACTGCCTCTGTGTTCTCAATAGGGGATTGAGGGGTGCAGAGGCCAGTGCTTGGTTCTCAAGGGTAAAAACAAAAAGGCTCTTGAAAATCCCAAAGAGTTCCCATGATCCCAGGAAAGACCCTGATCCGACCTGTGTTGGATTTCCATTGTGCCCATGAGGTCACACTGCAAATACAGATTTGTCTGATTTATTTTGTCATTCGTGGAGGATGTAGGACAGTGATTGTAATGTTTGACTTGACAGCCTTTGGAATGACTTGGATGGCTTTTTTTTTTTTTTTAGTTTATTTTTTTCTCTTCCTTCTTTTGTACTTACACTCTTCACAGACAATTCTCAGTCAGTACAGAGGTCTGTAGTGACATTAATGCTGGAAAGTTTTCAAAGTCATTTCTCAAGGTTTTTCTCCAGTAACATACATAATCTGTTAGCATCAAAGGAGCACACATGCATAAATAATTGAGTAATTCACTTAAAGCGGGCCAGCATAGATTAATTATACTTGAATACTAATTATGTTTTCTGTCTACACCAACTGACACGGTTGTTGTTTAATAAGGAACTGTTGGCGGGTCAGAATTACCGAGCACGTTTGAGGCAGCTTTATAAATTAAGAAGGTTTTGCATTTTAAGGGTAGAATGGCTCTTTGTGTGCCTTTGAAACAAAGGGCTTACCTTATCTTCCTATTATTTAAATAAGATTCCTTAAGACTTTCTTATTATTTTAATTACCTTATGTGGAGAGGACCATGTTTAATTGAAATGACAGAAAAAGGAGACTTTGTAAACCTTTAAAAAAAAACAAATTCGCCATAAAAATGTGGTAATTTTCTTTCAGCCGACATTATTATTGAAGTATCACCATGCCTCTTCTAAAGACTGGATTCTCATAATAGATGAAGAACAAGTAAGTAGAGATTTTGAAAAAAATAAAAAAGTTAAAATAGTGATTTTCCTATGAATTTCTTCAATTCAAAACACACTTTCTCTTTCAAATCTGAGTACAGGGTGAAACGTTAGCTTGACACGGCTCCGTGAGGGTGAGGTTCGTCTCTGCTTCCTTGGTGAGCAGCACACATGGGGACAGAGGGAGACGGCTCAAAGCTGGGGCCTTGTTTACAGCAGCGCAGGGAAGAAAACAGGCAGACGTAAATGGGGGCTGACGGTTTCATGAAGCACAATTGGTTGATGGAAGATTCAATGTGACTGGGCTGAACTGGGCGATGATCCGTACAGTATGCAAAATTCACATTCCAACTTGTCTGTGCCCACCAGCCCCTAGCGGCAAGCAGTCTTTCCCAAGCCCTCCTAGCTATGCCCGTGAATGCAGCACGAAGTGAACAAGAGGTTTTTGTGTTCAATTCCCTCAGACATCAGTCAAAAACCTGATGGATTTTTGTCACCAAGGTGACTGCAGTCGAAACGTATTAGTAAATCAAGTGAAGAAATCAACGGTTGAAATTTTTGCACAGAAAAAAAAATTAAGGACAGAATGTGGTTAATGTATATTATAAGACAATTAATTCCTTTGAAACATGGATTAAAGCAGGGCTATAATTCTAAGAAAAGCATGTACAGCATGAAGTACACATTTTTTAAAACAGTCAATCCACAGTTCGGCGGTCATCCTTTATATCAAATGGCTATTTTTACCCTAGAAAATCCACTTTTTATCCCAGACCACTATGATACCTTTTTCCCCCCAGGATTGAATTGTTGTTTATCGTTTTTGGAATGCAGCATCTGCTGTTCCATCCAGTTATGGCACATTAAACAATGGTCCTTTTATTACAAAGAGCATGCTGTCAGTGTCAGTGGGGTCTAGGGAGCCAGATGAAATCCAGACATTTTTTTTAGCTCTGCAGACAGAGGACTACACTGGCCTGTGTGGATTAGATTTTTAGTGACAATGACCCAAAGCATAAGACACAGGGAGAAGGTACTGGACTGCTGCATAGTTTTACTGGTGGGAGTTTTTTTTTTTTTTCTTTTCACTGAAAAACAAGAATATATTCACGGTAATCAGACTGTTACATTCAGATATCGTAGGAAGCAGGCAGACCTAATTGCAGTACTGGAGAGACTCTTTTCAAGGTGTAGGTAGTTTGGTCAAAAACTCCAAATCATGAACTCCCAAAACATAAACTCCAAAACATGACACAACACAAAAACCGACACAAATGAACAGCTCACTCTTCACAAACAGACTCGAAGACAGAGTGAGGGAGTGAGGTATATATACCCAGGGCACCAGGTGACACGAATGAGACTGATCAGAGACACAGGTGAGTGTGATCACACTAACTCCACCCAGCAGACGAGACAGGAAAGGGAAACACAGACAGCCCTAACACAGAGGACTTATTGACATTAACAGGACATGGAGCTAATTCACTTGGAATAATGCAATAAACAAAAAAAGAAGAAAAAAAAACACCTTTGCTTAGTGTGATATATGTACAGAGAAGAGCCAGAAAAAATGACTAAAAATCTTAAAGCGCTGATGTGAACATATGGATCTGGGAGTATATATTGCCTGCCACTTCTGTGGGTGAATCTTACTAAAAAACATAACTAATAAACATAAATAATAACAAAAATAAAAAGATTCCAAGGTGACACATGGGTTCGGAGTAATAATAATATTAATAACCATGGATTCTTTTCCATTTTTATTATATTTTAATGAATAATGAAATAAGAAATCCTTTAGTGTGGAGTTAATAAAATAATAATAATAATGATAAAAATCAACTGTCCACATTCGTCTTAGAGTTATGTGTGTAAAGTGTCTGATCAAATGATATTAAATAAAACAACAACTAACAGTTTCTACTTGCGCTGCATTTGCCAGTCTCTCATATCCCACATTCGCTGAAATGCCGAAAAAACTGATTGGTACCCAGTCGAAAAGAAAATGGTTTTTAAATAAGTTACAATTAGATAAGCATTAATCTCAGTGGTATAAATGAATGTCTTGCTGTAGGGCTTGTTGAATGTAAAAACAGATTTACAAAAACTCCTCTTACCAGATTGGTCTGGAAGTAGTCCTCCTCTATTTTAATTGCTCTGTCATTTAGAGATGAAATAAGCCCCCTCGCCCCGTTCTGTCCCTTGATTTTGCCTTTGAAATTAAATATTGTATACAAATACATGCTGTTCGTGGGCATGAGCGCTGTTCATCATTGAAATCTGCATAAAATGATGCTTAGTAAAGCGATCATTTCATTGTCCAGGACACTGGTGTTTTCTTGCTATGCACATGACAATAAGCACAGTAAAACTCTAAGGTAAGATTCTATTTGTGATGTGTAGGTAAACAGTGTCAGTCATCTGAATTCTTAATTACGTATTTAATTGTTCTTGTTTTATCTATATAGGATCAGTAATTTCAGTAGGTCTGGGTTGTTTTAAACAACGTTGTTTTAAATTCCTTGCTTCCTTTCTACTTCTTTACTTCCTCCATACATTATTCCTTCCTTCCTCCTCCTCTCTTCCTTCTTTCTTTCCATACTTCATTCCTTCCTTATTTCCTACTCTCCTGTTCCTTATTTCCTTCCGTCTTTGCTTCCTTTCTTACCTATTTCCCTCTGTCCTTTTTTCTGTTTCCCTTTGTCAGGAAACTTTTTCAGTTGGATAGGACTGCAAAACATGCTGTTATTTCATACCCCAGTTTCCTAACACACAAAGAATTCAAATAAAGATCAAATAAAGATCTGATCAAATAAAGAATCAAATACGAGATCTCAAGTTTTAAAAGTTTTACTTGCAAGCAAGGAGTGCAGAACAATGGTTACATTCAGAACTGCACTGAGGAACTCCTCAGTGCTCAAAGCTTAAATACAGTTTTTTACACACACATCAATGGTCAGAACCTTAACCCTTTACAGCCATGTGGTGTTCACGCACCACTTCTGAGCGCTGATTGGCAAAGGCTGCAGGCGGCAGACACTTTCTGGACACTAACATGAGGATGTTGCCTAATATTTGGCTCTGGTTATTATTTGGCTTTGGTTGTTCAACTCTTCCTAGTGACTAGATAACATGGTCAACTTGACCTGATGAACATGTCAAGATGGAGCAACAGCTTCTTCTTGACAGTGCTTGGTGTTTCCTGTTATTCTGGTCTTTAAGAAGGTGAGAACATAGACGGGTTTCTTAATAGACAGAAATGCATGACCTCACATTTTAGAATACTTCTTGCCTAATTTACTATTTGCTTTTATTACAAACTAGTGTGCCTAAAATTTAACACACCAGAAGACAGACAGCCAGACATGAAGGTGTGTGACCAGTCTGACACAGAGATTGACTCAGAGGTTTTTGAAGAATTAGTGCAGGAGTCTGGTGGGCCCTTCCGCATCATCTTGAGCAATGAAGGATATGGTAATCATTCAAACAACTCACTTTTGTGTTTATTCATATAGGCTCTGATGTGACTATTTATCATCATATTCAAATACAATAGCTGTATATAACCTAATATGGTTCTATTTTGTACACATTTCTTGCACAGGTGCCTCTCAGTCGTCATCATGCTCAGTAGCCTCTGATGACACAGTCATCCTGAATTCTTGTGTGTGTAAAGAAGCAGCTGCTGAAGAAGAAAGCCAGCCTTAAAGGCCATGCCATACAAACTATGAGGAAAAAGCGGTAGCAATGGATATCACTATTGAGTCCAAGCTATATGTTGTTACATGTCATAGAGAATGTTTAAAACTATCTTGATATTTGATGTAGGCTATAATATTTAATAATCTAAATGTTTATTTAAAAAGTCTCAATATGATTTTAAAAATTGGCTGAAATATTTTTGTTCCATTTGAAGTTGATTGAAAACATCCTAAAAACAAAGCCATGGAGTTGAGTACATTATGTAAGAATATGGGAAAACCAAGTCTCTCACAGAATCCACCAGACGACAGATGATTAACATTCTCACTGCTGAGATGACAGAAACCCATGGGTAAGCATTGATATTGATATACATATAGCCTGTGATGAGATTGTCAGTATTACAATTTTAATTACTTAAATTGTGTCCTCTAATGTCATTTGTGTGTGATGTCTTCATTGCATTCACACAGGACATCGCCCGCCAAAAGTGTCAGAGTGATGTATGCACAGGGCATTGTGGCTTTGTTTCCCTATTTGGAAGACCGTTTTTCACAACATGGATATGTAAGTAAAAGTGTCATTACAACCAGCATAATGTACATCACTCAGTGGTAAGTTCATAGTATTGTTATTAATGAATTTGTAATTACTTAGGAACACTACTACGACCCTGAGAGTGGCTCTGGATACCTTGCATGGCGATTGAAAACCATACAAAGAAAAACTGCAGAAGATAGAGGTGCCTCTGTCAGCAGATCTTGCAAAGGTATAGCGTCTTAGTGTAGATCATAACAATAGTGATTTGTTGTTACACTTGTGAGTTGTTACTTGTCCTGGCAAGAGTCACATTGTGTTTTGTCTTAAGTTGGGGGACCAGGACAAACACTGTGCTGATGAAGACACTGTCCGTGAGAAGATGAAACCTACCTTCACTTATCGCCAAGCAATGGTCAATGATGAAAGCAAATCAGCAGATGTCTTCTTGGTTTTCCCACATTTTCTGGACACACCAGGACTTGTACAACATCTTAATTCAATTGTTTCACGGCAATTCCCAGTATAGCCACAGTGCAGTAACTCTCATTGTTACTCTTTGTTTGTATGTGTCTGTGTTACAGATTGAGCAAGATTTCAGACTTCTGTTTGGAGAGACCACTGCCAACAAATTCTTGGAGAAGTGGCCAACTTCTTTCAAAGCTAAAGTAATAATGGAGAGTCATCGACTTGTACCCACTACAGAACTCTTGGATTTGATGCGCAGTGCAGAGTCAGCGGCTGAAGTTGAGAATGGTACGACATTGTTTACTTGATATTTCTGATTGCACACGTGTGCAGTGCCCTTTTTGGTAATGGTGCAACCTTTCAAATGAATATGCTATGATGTTAACACATTTTTGGTTTACATAACAAGTGACATGTCTACTTTTTTGCTGCTGCTACATCTACTGCCACCATCTGCGCAAGGTCGAAAGGCCAGGAAAGATGTTTGCATCTCAAACTGTACATCAGCTCATTAAATTTCAAAAGGTTTGTTAAAAAGTTGAATGAATGAATGAATTTTTCTTTACATCAATCTCACACCTTTTGAGATGTGATCAAATGTAGTCTAATCAGATTTTACTCACCACAACTTATGTTGAATGTCTTCTGTCACAGACTGGAATCAGTGTGCAGCAGCATTTAGACAACATCACCCTTAGCAGCCAGTCTAAGGTTTACAGGACAGTGGTGAGACCAGCCATGATGTATGGTTTAGAGACAGTAGCAATAGGCAGAAGACAGGAGGAGGAGCTGGAGGTGGCAGAGTTAAAGATGCTAAGATTCTCTTTAGGAGTGACAAGAATGGACAGGGTCAGGAATGAGGTCATTAGAGGGACAACACAGACAGGAAGGTTTGGAAAAACATGTGCAGAGGAGGGACAGTGGATACATTGGTAGAAGAATGTTAGAGATGGAGCTACCAGGTAGGAGAAAGAGAGGAAGGCCAAAGAGGAGATATATGGATGCAGTGAGGGAGGACATGCAGATAGTTGGAGTCAGAGTAGAAGATACAGAGAACAGGGAGAGATGGAAATCAATGATTTACTGTGGCAACAGTAAACAGTAATGTATGAGTGGAAAATGAAATCAAAATGTTGAAATCACCTAGGTTGTTATGAATCTGATGTATTTGCCTATGTATTTATCCTTCTTTAAACACAACATGTCAGGGAGTCTAAAGTCATGGAACTAAATTCTGGGGAACAGACTGATGTGGGTTTCTGTAATTCGAGATACAAATGCCACTCAAGACCCAATAAAGGTGGCAAACACACTTACTTACCTGTAGCACCAAACAGGACCGCCACTGGAAGGCAATGTGACTCTGCAAAGACCAGAAAGCCCTGTAACAAGAAAGTAGCTGCCAAAAAGTTGGACGTTCTTGTGAACAGACGTAACAAGACTGAAATGTTTTGACGACAAGTCATTTTCCAGTAGTGCTATTCAGTGTTTACAACCAAAAAAGGGGAAATACCAGAGCATGAGTAACCACAGGAAGGTCACATTTTGATGTTTAGCTTTTTATATCCAGCTTAACTACAGTGGTTACAAGATGTTCCTTAATGGATCATTGGTTGTTCGGAACAGCAATTTCAATTAAATATATCATATAGCCAACCAACACAGTGATATTTAAGAAGTGAAATGAAGTTCATAGGATTTACAGAAAGTGTGCAATAATTACTTAAACAAAAGTAGGCAGGTGCATAAAGTTCTGACAGAAAATAATTAAGAACCACTGGTTTGACGAAGCCATTAAAGCAAGGATGAGCCTATAAAAAGGTTTGGTTGGGTTGGAAAATTCACTGCAAGTCATCAGTCTGCTAAGACCGTACCTTTTCGTACCACAGGCGTCGGGGCAAGTGGGGCACTTCTCACAGGTGTCTCCAAAGGCTCCAGGCTCCGTGCACTGACAGCGGCCGCACACACAGTTTCCGCGCCCGCTGCACATCTGTCCATCATCAGCCACGCAGGTAGACGTATCAATGGAGCAGTTACAGTTGTCCCCGATGAAACCGGCGTGACATTTACATTCACCGCAGTGACATTCTCCATGACCTGGAGAAGAAGAAAGGTTAAAACTGAGTGTCATCTGCATAATGTCGGGACAGAAAGTCTGGTTGCCTGGAGTTTAAATCTTCAGGCTGGAAGTCTGACAGATGTGTGAACCTTGTAGCAACACGACGTAACAACGTCAGGACAGGCATGTAAAACTTGAAAACGACCTCCAGAAGTATTACCATATTTTCTGGACTATAAGTCCATCCAGAGTATAAGTTGCACTAGCCAAAAAATGCATCATGACGAAGAAAAAAAAAGTACATAAGTCACTCCGGAGTATAAGTCGCAGCAGCCAGCTAGAGTGACCTCTAGTGGCTGTCAGTGTGAAAATAACAAACATGGAAATTTTCAGTCGTACAGGAGTAGAAGATCCCGGTACACAAGCCTAGAGTGCCCTCTAGTGGCTGTCAGTGTGAAAATAAAGAACAAGTGAAATCATATATTTTAATATACAAGTTGCACCTAAGTATAAGTCGCAAAACTTAGCTAGAGGATGAAAAAAAAGTGCAACTTTTAGTCTGGAAAATATTGTATGTGAAAGAGTACTGTACATGAATGAAAGTTGAAGTTGCGCCAGGGCTGGATGCTTGATACAACAAGACAACGACCCTAAACACCGCTCAAATTCTACCAAAGCATTCATGCAGAGGAACAAGTACAACGTTCTGGAGTGGCCATCTCAGTCCCCAGACCTGAATATCATTGAAAATCTGTGGTCTGTTTTAAAGCGGGCTGTCCATGCTCGGAAACCATCAAACCTGACTGAACTGGAGATGTTTTGTAAAGCAGAATGGTCAAAAATACCTTCAACCAGAATCCAGACCCTCATTGGAAGCTATAGGAAGCGTTTAGAGGC
>NC_024327.1:5917554-5919733 GCF_000523025.1 Cynoglossus semilaevis | reverse complement strand
GGGTGCCCAAATTTATGCACCTGCCTACTTTTGTTTAAGTAATTATTGTACACTTTCTGTAAATCCTATGAACTTCATTTCACTTAAATATCACTGTGTTTGTTTGCTATATGATATATTTAATTGAAATTGATGTTCCGAACAACCAATGATCCATAAAGGAAAATCTTGAAAATGATCAGGGGTCCCCAAACTTTTTCATACCACCGTAAATTGTTCTTTCCCCAGCACAGTCAGCTTCAGCTAAGGAGAAGCACTAAAAACCCCATTCTGAAAAAATAGGGACAACTGTGTGTAGTAATGCAGGACAAGTCTAATTAACTGACTTAACAGAAACAGCAATTATGCTAATTTCAAATGGCCAACCTTTCTTGTTGCTTTAATTTATCAAACACAGCTAGGGGGCAGTATTTTGGCTTGAATTGGTGTTTTCAAACAAGTTAATGAATAAGCTACAGTTAATTACAGCTGTCCTGATGAAACCAATGATTTGCAGCCTATAGTTTCTGGAACCTGCTTTAGTTCCACTTCTGTGTTGTGGTTGAAACATGCATCACTCAGGTCACAGATTCATGGTAATAAAGGGCCGAGGGGAGAGTTCACATGGAAATGATATAGGAAGGCCAGGACCAGAAATATGACCCGTTAACCTCCAACTGCAACTGGTGAATTACTCTCTCACTCTGTCAGGATAATTGGAGCTTCCAAAAATAACCCTGTTACCCTCAACTCCTTCAAACAGACGGTTATGTCTGACTCCACTCCGACCTGAAAATGTTCAAACACATCTGGGTGTATGGACATCTCTGTGTACATGAACTTCAGGTGATCTGTGACAGAAGTTTACACAGGTCATCCACATTTTTAGTGTTTGGATTGGTGAATTCTAATGTCCTACTTGCATTACTGAGTAAAATTTCAAAGTTGATCTTCAAAACACCGCTATGACACACTAACCACCTTGGACAGTCACCAAATCAAAGTGTAAAATTTTCATCTCACCATTTCCCTCCTCGTAGTAGTTTCTCAAACTGACTCTGTGTGGAGTCGTTGACAGAGTGATTTCCTCTTGGGACAGTGGAAAGTGAATCACCATGTCACCAAAAAGTCTGCACGGTGAAGAGAAAAATAATAATGTATGAATGTGTCTTTGGATGTCTTAAAATTGCTCATATGTTAGGTAGGAATTCAGGCAGCATAAAGTGTATGTGTTTCAAGTCAGCTGACTGACAGATAAAAGCTGTTAGTCAAAATACAATCTGTCTCCACGGACTGATTTAACATTCCCTGCCCTATTGATTAACAAATTAATTATTTGAATAGATACAAAAGGCAGAAAAAGAAAGTAACAAGATGTTTAAGTTCGGACACAAGTGCAATTTAGGCAATGTGCACGTGTGTCTGATATTCTTGAGGAGTTTGAAGGACTACACGCAGGTTTAAACGTGATAATAGAATGTTGAGGTTCTAACCTGGCAGGTGCTTTTAGCACGTTGGGACACAAGTCTGCAGCAAAACTCTGCCTGCAGAGCTTCACTTTCCTGGAAGTGAAGGTTGCGGGTCTTGGTTAGACCTAAAGCGAATGCAGACAGGTTGGTTATTTGCAGCATAATGCCACCTAGTGATGGTAGTGTGTAAGGCAATGTTTGCAAAAGAAATTGTTACCTACCATGTTTGCAGAAAAACATGATTATTACTCGGTTACAGTGTTACTCACTTATAGTGTTTCACATTTCGTTCAATGGATGTCAAACACCGGAGAAGGGTGAGCACAGACTAAAAGACAAATAAAGTCAAATGTTGTAAATTGCTCATAAAACGTATATGACTGGCAGTTCGTGAATACCTTCATGATGATTTTGCATTGGATAATGCAAAAATCTTGGCTAGATTCAAGGCTGTAGTGTTGACAGAACATTGGTGAGAAAACGAAGCCGGCGTATGCAGAATGAGCAAAATTGACTGATCTCAGGGCCAACTGTAAGACACAAAGGATGTTTTAAGATGCTCAAAAGTCAAAGTCAACTTTCATGTTACTAAACGATAGTTCCATGGAAAGTCCTCATATATTTAAATATCAATAAAAGGAAAATAAACAACTTATGGTGGATAAATGTTGCCTTTTTATAAAGTCAAGGTCGAGACAGTATGATGAGTTAACTTGAGTTAACTTTATAAG
>NC_024327.1:5906127-5917493 GCF_000523025.1 Cynoglossus semilaevis | reverse complement strand
ACCACAGATCTTCTCCAATCCGTGACAGGGCATGAATAGCGTTCCCAAATGATGCAATACCAAAAGACACCACCAGGGTTAAACTGTGTATTATGTACGTACTGTGTATTGTACGTTTTAAATTATTGTAATAACTATTGCCAAGATGCTTAAGATGTATAAGATACATCTAAGCCCAGAGGAAAGAATTATGGCCAGGTATAATTATCTGAGCTGTATTTTTTCTCTAATTTGGCTATTCCAAAAATTATTAACAGATTTCCTAATTCTAAGAAATGTGGACATTTAGGAATTTAGGAACACAGAATTAAGTCTTTTTAGAAATTAGACATGTTTGTAAGATAATATAACGTCTTTAGGAATTTTATATAAATACAATGAAAATGAAAACCAGTTACTGTACATGCTAAGGCTTATAATTTTAAATACCGAACTACACTGCTCAAAAAAATAAAGGGAACACAATGTAACTCCAAGTCAATCACAGTTTTGTGAAATGAAACTGTCCACAAAACAGGAGTGGTTCTGCAGGTGGAGACCACAGACCAGTTCTCAGTTCCGATGCTTTCTGGCTGATGTTTTGGTCACTTGAACGCTGGTGGTGTTTTCATTCTAGTGGTAGCATGAGACGGAGGTTACAACCAACAGAAGTGGTTCAGGTAGTGGAGCTCATCCAGGATGGCACATAAATGCGAGCTGTGGCAAGAAGGTTTGCTCTGTGTGTCAGCATAGCGTCCAGAGCAAGGAGGCGCAACCAGGAGACATCAGGAGACGTGGATGAGGCCGTAGGAAGGGCAACAACCCAGTAGGAGGACCGCTACCTCCGCCTTGAGGAACAGGAGGAGCACTGCCAGAGCCCTGCAAAATGAGCTCCAAATGTGCATGTGTCTGCTCAAACGGTCAGAAGCAGACTCCATGAGGGTGGTATGAGGGCAAGATTGGCAATACGCCACTGGCGCCCTGTGCTCTTCACAGATGAAAGCAGGTTCACACTGAGCACGTGACAGACGTAACAGAGTCTGGAGACGCCGTGGAGAATGTTCTGCTGCCTGCAACATCCTCCAGCATGACCGGTTTGGCAGTGGGTCAGTAATGGTGTGGGGTGGCATTTCTTTGGAGGGCCGCACAGCCCTCCATGTGCTCGCCAGAGGTAGCCTGACTGTCATTAGGTACCGAGATGAGATCCTCAGACCCCTTGTGAGACCATATGCTGGTGCGGTTGGCCCTGGGTTCCTCCTAATGCAAGACAATACTAGACCTCATGTGGCTGGAGTGTGTTCAGTTCCTGCAACACAAAGGCATTGATGTTATGGACTGGCCTGCTCGTTCCCCAGACCTGAATCCAATTGAGCACATCTGGGACATCATGTCTCGCTCCATCCACCAACGCCAAGTTGCACCACAGACTGTCCAGGAGTTGGCGGATGCTTTAGTCCAGGTCTGGGAGGAGATCCCTCAGGAGAACATCTGCCGCCTCATCAGGAGCATGTTGTAGGGAGGTCATACAGGTACGCGGAGGCCACACACACTACTGAGCCTCATTTTGACTTGTTTAAAGGACATTACATCAAAGTTGGATCAGCCTGTAGTGTGTTTTTCCACTTTAATTTTGAGTATAACTCCAAATCCAGACCTCCATGGGTTGATACATTTGATTTTCATTGATAATTTTTGTGATTTTGTTGTCAGCACATTCAACTATGGAAAGAACAAAGTATTTATTAAAAATATTTCATTCATTCAGATCTACAACATGTTACTTTAGTGTTCCCTTTATTTTTTTGAGCAGTGTATTTAACAGTTTGTAACAAATTTAAAAAAGCAAAACTGAGCTTGGGAATTCAAAACCAATATCACTTCGAATTAATAAATAAATAAACAAACAAGCACGCAAATAAATAATTAGGTAAATAAATGTTAAACGAGCTGATTAACTCGCGGATAGCTGCGTTAGCTAACCAATTACCAATGTAACGTATCAGCCTTAAAACCTGCTTTTTAAAGCAAAACTAAGCTACAATATGTTAGCAAGTTAGCTAATTAAGTAATTTAAAAATACATTGTAGATGACACGTTAAACAAAATGTTACTGTTAACAAATAATTCAATATATATTTATTACCTTTGACGCAGTTTCCTTCCAGGACACAGTTCATCCTGGCTGTAGGTTCAAGTTCAAAGATTTAATACAAAAAAAAAAGAAAGAAAGAAGAAGAAAGAAAACAAGGGTAAAAGCTAAGTAAAAAGCTTAAAAGACAAACATTGGTATCACAGTTGTTTAACCCCAATTTTGTTTTATTCTGTTACAAATAAGATGTGTCAGATAAATAAGGTGTTACATGGTGTTTTCAAGATATTACAGATTTATTCTGTGCCATACACGTCTATTATCTAATGCTCACTTTATTTCCTGATCAAAACACATATTTATAAACTCTCTTATCAGATTTATCTAAAGATACTGTTAAGATGTTGTAAATACATTTATTCAATCTTTACAATATATTCCTTATATATATATATGTTATGCTGTACTAAATGGAAAAGTGCTGAAGAAAGGTGTGCATGCTGACATAACAGGATGATATGGACAGCACTGAATGGTACTGACTGTTACACTTGGAGATAGAGACAGGACAGAACTGGCCAGAACTAGTTTATTTGCCCAAATAAGGAGACAGACAGAAGACCAACAAAAGACAAAGAGAGAAAAACATCCAAACTGCATGGTCTTATCTGACTTGATTAATTGTAGCGCATGCACATGGCTCCTATTGGTGGAGAATCTTTGTTTGGGGCAGCCTTTACCAATCAGCGCTCAGAAGTGGCAGGTGAACACCACATGGCTGTGAAATGCCAAGGTGCTGACCACTGAAGTGTGTGTAAAAAAACTGTATTTAAGCTTTGAGGACTGAGGAGTTCCTGAGTGCAGTTCTCAATGTAACCATTGTTCTGCACTCCTTGCTTGCAAGTAAAACTTAAAACTTGAGCTCTCGTATTTGATTCTGTGTGTTAGGAAACTGGGGTATGAACTAACAGCATATTTTACAGTCCTATCTAACAGAGTAAGTTTCCTGACAGATACACATAAGGAACATTTAACATTTCCCAATACACACTTAAATCATACATGTGGCCCTTTTGCATAAGCAGACAGTTCTGTTAAGAAGAAATCTTTTTTTTTCCTGCACATAATTAAAAAAAAAAGAAAAGTCATATTGGGAGATATAGCAACAACAGATAAGCAGATAAGATAAAAAAAGATTAGCAGATATTCCTGCCATAAAGCTCCTAAAACCTTCAGGGTTACGTCACATTCCTCTCCTGGTGACTATTTTTGGAAGTATGACATCACACTGAGCTACACTGCTGCTGCTGCTGTCTTTCCTCTGTCCTTGTGGCTTCGTCCTTGTGTGCACATCCTTCTCTGCGTCTTCTGTGATGCTGCTTTTTTCTCCATACTGATGCCTCCATCTGCAGGTGGATTTCTGACCTAGAGAATTACACAAACGGAGCATAATGACAGTGAAGAGGGGTCAGAGGCAGTAGTACAGTTACACACAACTGTGCACAGTACCTGACTGCAGGCATGTGTGCAGCACATTGAGATAGTGCTGCTTCATCTGTCATCTCATGTGCTCCATGCTGTAGACATTGGCTATGCTGTAAAGGTATCGCCTCTGCCCAGCTGTGAGGGCAGGGTGCTGAAGCACACACACACGGCATTATTGCACAAAATACAAAATCAAACAGTAATATCATTGTACGAGAAAAGTATTACACAGAGTTGGAGAGGAAAGACTATTGTAGCTTAGCATGGGCACCTGTAAAAAGGGTGCAGACATCATAGATTTAGGAATGTGTATTGACCTTAAGTGCTGGCTTCCAGTGGGTACATTTAAGTGTACCCCTCTGTTCATCTTCCTTAGTTGCTGATCTGGAAAACACTTATACTTCTTTTATTTGAGATATGAATCGTAGATTCATTAGAATCTTAATTAAAAGCATTTGACTTACAATTCATGTTCTTTTTATTAGACACCGAAGATCTAAGAATAAAAAGTGGTTACAAACTGAATAAAAGTACAAATGCACCCTCCCCAGTTTGAATCATGTAATATTTATCCTCTTACCTCATTAAAATGTGGCCACTTCCTTCTTCTAAGAGGTTTTCATTTTTTAGGTGCTCAACAAATGTGACTTGCTTTCTCATTGTTACCTACTACCACAGTATCTGCAATGGTTATGTTAGATGTCTCTTGGACCTTGATGGGCTGTGTGTAGCAGCAAACAGAGCCCATTAGTGTGAAGTGAAGCCAGCAGTGACACCTGACTCTGCTCCCAGGGCTCCAATTACAGAGCAGGGGTCTGATTTACCTGAAGACATACTGTGTTCTCTTCTAAAATGTAGAGCACAAACACAATTACAAGCCACTCTGTTTACACACTTTATTGAGCATCGTGTCCAATATACATTGCATTGACACATAATGAAAACCAGACAAACAAATAAACCCAAAAACAAATAATGGCTAAAGAGGATAAACCTGGACACAATTTTCACAGCGTATTGCTTAATGTAATTTCAAACGCACTGAATCTGTGCAAATACAGTGAACACCGGTCAGAAGAGGTCATGGTAGGTTAGAAAAATCAAGACAAAAAAACAAAAAACTAATGTCAACAGCAGTTATGTGATTATCAATCTACAGAAGTCTACTTTGTGTACACAAAAAGACTGCACAATAAAACGGAAAAACAACTTACCAACATTGTCATATTGAAAAACACAATAGACACATTTCAGAAGAATGTGAGGTCTGCCATAAATAGTATATATCAATATTCTCTGCATTCACACCTTTAGGACCAGTATTTCTGGTCAAGCAGATGGATCTGTTTACCACCATCTACAGATGATATGTAAGCTGAAGGACAAATCACAAATATGTGCAACTCTTCCGGAACCAAAACTGATCTCTTTTGACACAACGACGGATGGCAGAGTTATATGACAACTTTAAAACAGCAAGAGAAGCTATGAGCAAGAGGCAAAGCTCCCAACACTGAAGTATTGGAACATTAATATCCACTTCAGAGTTGTTCTTTGAAGGGTAATAAACTGAATTTCATAACATGGGTCGCCAGTTCACAAACATAAAAAGAACAAGATTGTCCAAATTTCTTTCAGATGACGAGGTTTTGGCCATTGACTGCATCCAACCATCAACAACTGTGCTTGGTCATTCATGCTTCTTACAATAATATTGCAAAATTCAACAATATTGCATATTTTCTCAAATACCATGCAGTCCAACATATCACGTTCACCCTCAGGCCACAACTGCTTCAATCCAATTCATGCTTAAAAAACTAATATTTATGTATAAATGTCAACGTGTGGGTGTTCAAGCCAGTGGATTCCAGACTCCGCCACAGTCAATTATGGAGATTGTTCTCTGGAAGGTAAAATAATTTTCACTTCCCAGCATGCATCTTCAAAAGAATTACAGGTCCAGGTGTAAACAGACCATTCATTACACATTTTAAAGCAATAAATCTGCAATCCTATGTTTAAAGTGTAGTTGTGGAAGGTTCTGGTTTCCATAGTTACTCTATGAATACAAGTTTTGTTAATAACATGGTATGAGTATCAATTTTCAGAGATTCTCCAATTTCAATATGTCAGCATTGTATAATATGATTGTTTACTGAGAGAATGCCCTTCAGTGACAATAAATAGGAGTAGATACGGTTTGTAATTGAAGGTTGTATCATTTATGAGTAGCCTGGCAGCAGACAAATGATGCATCTGGGGTATTGTCATAATAGTGTAGTGCTTTATTTGCTGTTTTTGGAAAATAAGAACATAGTTACATACAAAGTTTTTGCAATGAAAAAAAAAAAAGCAACGGAAACCATAACATTCCAGTAAAATTCTTAATGACGTGCATGGTGGAGTAAATCGCTGCCTAATTTCTATGTCCATGTCCGATGTAGTGTGCGACAGTGTTGCCAGTTGTACATTAGTTATCATTTGGTTCAATAAATTTGACCTCTGTACGATCAATCATTTTAAAAACTACCATAATGTACTATACATTGCTAAATTTCACAATTAAGTTCCCTCATGTACATAATGCACTCATTTTCACACACTGTCTCCACTGCCACCTTACAGCCAATTATACAAGATGTATCTAATGCTGCAAATGACATACAAAGAGCTCACTGCATGTGTTGTAGGTAAAACCACATTATAAGCTTTAATATGCACAGTCTATAATGTGTTACCAGAGCAGATTGTCCTGAGCCAAGTCAGATGGAGAATTTGGTGTATACTATTATTCTCCTCAAAATATTATTACATTTAGGCTGCTGGTACAATATTCCATATCTTGCAACACCGGTCTTCAACTAAATTCAAGATGTTGTCCACATTTAAGACATTTAAGAAGCAAATCTACCAGAAGTCCATACAATTCTAAACTCATAAGTGCATGTGAAACTTCAGAATTTAGCCAAACACATAAAACAAAATTAATAACTCAATCTAAGCGCAAACAGCCTTAACTCTACCATGGAGACCCTAACATGACCCACTTAAACACACTAACCTCATCAAATAAGTTTGTTCTCTGAAACTGAGGTAAGGTCAGAAAGCACTTCACCAGTAGACACATGGAGTAATCACAGCTTGAGTTATATTCAGAGATTGGTTCAGGTTGTCTATGATTTGTAATTGTGACCAGAAAATTAGCAATACACATCTTCATTAACAAAAGGTGCCGGAGGGTTTTTGTGTGTTAGGGGTCAGAGAATTTCAGGGTTGGTTTCACTGATGGCTAATCTAGATCCTCTTTAAGGTTTTAACCTGAGAAGTTGGCACAACATCTTTGTTGAAAGAATTAGCTCTGTTCTTGAATGTGCAAGGAAACAATGACCCTGGAATCACTTCACAAGTGACAAGAGCTCAGATCCATCAAAGGTCTTCCTCACATTCATTTTCATAACTAGAAACGCTAACAGTAGGCTGTTTCTTAAACAGACAAACTACCAAACCAACACCAATTTTCATCTTGCCCTTCTTAACTAACAAGGTGGGGAAAAGTGAAGCCAATGAAAAGGAACGGTGACTCATTGACTGTGTTGGCTTTGGAAAACATTTTTTACACGACAGAAATGATGGGGGCTGACATTAACCAGGAGGATGGGTGATGACCCAATGGCAAAATGGGTGTTTTGTTTTACACAACCTTGACCACTTAATTGCATAAGAAACCTGGTATAAAGGAGAAACTGTTCAGCAGCAGATAAAAAAGCAAGTTAATGTACAGAAGTGACATATTTTACATAATATTTTTTTTAAATAAATAAAATTAAACATACAATTCCAGGTAGGAAACAGGTTAATTTCGCTGGTAGGTTTTTCTTCAAATTGGCTCAACTTGCGGAAAACGACAACCATTCAAAACGACGTGGTCAATGTTGACCACTTCCTGTGCCTGGCAAAACGAGGGGTGCAAAAGCCTTTCACTGAAATTTTCCCTCTGAAGGCATCCTTTAACTGAAATTTGGAGGAAGAAAGAAAAAAATAAATAAATAAAAATCAGTCAATGCCATAACTCTAATGATCATGGTTTGCAATGTAAATCCTTGCATATTTACTCACCCTGGAATTTACAACTGACTCCTAATCAAACACCATCTCTTGACTTTTTCTTACACAGCGAGCAACCTTCCTCTTAAATTCCCCGTTTGGATCCTCCCTCCACTCTTTCTGTGGGGAAAATAACCCAGGAATAAATCAGTGAAACCTTTGATATGAGAGTTGACTTTAAAAAGTGGGTGTATATTTTCATGTTGTGGAAATAGTTGCAGTTGTACTCACAGCAGCGTCCACATTAGCGGGTGAATCACTGTTGGGGTCTGCAAGCATTGAGATGACACTAATCATGATAGTCTCTACTGTGTGGATTGGAAGCCAGCGCTCCTCCGGCTTTTCATAACCAAACTTATCTTCTCCTGGTTCGTGGAGAATTGAAATACAAACATCCCCGTTCTTTGCCACTGTGGAGAATTCAAGGATGAATGTTACAAACAATACAACAAGAAAATTACCTTAACTAAAACAAGAGGATGAAGGCATGAAGAACAACAAGTCTCCAGGCACCGACGATATTCCATCAGAGGTGCTCAAAGTAACTGGTGAAAGTGGTGAAAAAATTCTTCTGAAAATATGCAACCGGGTGTGGCATACCAAAAAGTGGCCGGAGGACTGGACCAAATCAGTCATTATAACACTACTGAAGAAAGGCGATACGCATGAATGCAAAAACAACCGGACAATTATCTCCCTTAACTCCCTTATTTCACATGCCAGTAAAGTCCTCCTCTATGTAATACTAGAGCACTAATACAGTGCAAGAAGCAGTCTTAGTGCAAAAAAGAGAAAGAAGAAAGCAAGATAAATTATATACAGAAAATAAATATAAAAAGAGTCTAGGTAAAAATATACATGAAGGTAGGTGTAGTGTTCACACATATTGCACATGTATGTTGTCCAGTGGAATGGACTATTGCACGTGATTGAAATTGTACATATGACAGGGTAATGTACAGATTATTGTAACAGTGATACATTGGTAGCCGGAGAGAGTCTGGTCAGTGCATATGGGAGTTCAGGGTGGTTACAGCTTTAGGGAAGAAGCTGTTCTTGAATCTATTTGTCCTTGCTTTAAGGAGGAAGTGCATGCGTTGCTGAGCCTTCTTGGTGATGGAGGTGATGTTTTCTGACCAGGATATGTCGGCGGAGATGTGGACACCTAGAAACCTGAATGTTTGGACCCTCTCCATGTGCTCGTCGTTGATGTAGAGGGGGGCTGGGTCGATGCTGTGCTTCCTGAAGTCAATTATGATCTCTCTGGTCTTTTTGGTGTTTAGAGAGAGGTTGTTCTTCGCAGACCAGGCTGCCAGCTTCAAGATCTCCTCCCTGTAGGCCACCTCGTTACCCCTGGAGATGAGTCCGACCACTGTAATATCAATGGCAATCTTGATGATGAGGTTGTCGCTGTGGACCGGACTGCAGTCGTGGGTGTAGAGACAGTACAGGAGGGGACTCAGCACACAGCCCTGTGGGGTGCCGACACCCAGTGTGTGGGTGGGGGGAGAGGTGGGAACCCAGTCTCACAGTCTGGGGACGGTTGGTGAGGAAGTCCTTTATCCAGGAGCATGTGGGGGGGGGCAGACTGTCCAGTTTATTGCAGAGTCTGTCTGGGATTGTAGTGTTAAAGGCGGAACTGTGAGCAAATGAGTGCTGCTGGGAAGCTTCAAAATGGGCAAAGAAGCAGTTCAGTTCCTCTGCCAGTGTTGCGCTCAGATTTGCTGTTGGCACGCCGCAGCCTCTGAAGTAAGTGGTGTCTTATATCCCCTGCCACACCTCTCGTGAGTTGTTGCTGGACAGGTGGGACTCGATGCACATCCTGTGCCTTAGCTCTCCTTATACCTCTCTTCAGATCAGCTCGAGCAGAAATGTACAGTGCTCTGTCCCCTGACCTGAAGGCAGCATTTCAGGCTCAGAGGAGTGTGCGGACCTGGCTGGTCATCCAGGGTTTCTGGTTAGGGAAATCCCGGATGGTTTTGGCCACAGTCACATTACCGATACAGAACATAATATAGTCCAGCACCGTTCCTGTTAGTATCTCCAGCTCCTGTTGTTCAAATACGTCCCAGTCTGTCTGTTGGAAGCAGTCCTGTAGTTTAGTGAGTGCGCTCGGTCGTGACCTATGCATCGGAATTGTGGACCTTTCGACAGCGCAACAAAGACCAGATAAACGCTTTTGAGATGTGTGAATGGCGGCGTATGCTCGGCATATCTTGGAGAGAAAAACACACGAATGCTAGCATAATGGAAGAACTGAAACATCCACGTAGTTTGTTAAAACACATACAGAAGGCACAGCTGGGTTATTTTGGGCACATCGTCCATCGCGACTCAACATCACTGGAAAAGACGATGATGCTTGGCTACGTGGATGGTAAGAGAAGCAGAGGAAGGTCAAGATGCAGATGGATGGACAACATCAGAGATGTGGTGGGTACTCCTTTGTGGGAGTGCTTTCACCAAGCTGAAGACAGACACCTGTGGAATGCTGTCATCAAGCGGAGCACAAGCAGCCAACCAAATGGCTGAATGAACGATGATGATATGATCCAAGACCAGAGCCAATATCTATCTACCTGTTCTTGTGTCCATTTCCACTGCAATGATAAGCCTAATGAAACAACCCAGATTTTTTTTAGGTCCACGAAAGCACTTTCTAAAGAAATAGGACTATACAAACTACTGTGGGCAGAACTTTTACTCGTATAGAGGACATCTAAACCCTTGACATAGTATAAATACTTAAAAAAAAAAAAAACACTATAGGCAACCATATTCTTCCTTGACAAATGGTTCCTGTCACTGAAGAGGTTGTGATAGTGAAAACTGTCATTGAAAAGGTTATCAAACAAAAATAAAAATGTTGAAGGCCTTCTAAGATCTACAGACAAGTAAATACCATATAACTTTTCACATTAAAAAAAAGAGCCAGATAAAGATGTTCACCATTTGGATGCCAGATTTCAGTGATGAACTTCATCTTTGGAGGCCGCAAAGGATAATCATAAGGAAAGGTAAGGTATGCTTTGAAAAACCCTCCTTCACTGCAGTAGAAACAAAGAACCAGATAAGAAATTGAGAAATAGAAATATTAAATTATTAATATGTAAATATCTTCTACTTACAAAAGAGTGTCTTGAGGACCAATGATCACGACTTCCCATTTGTATATGTCATCATCATCGATCAAGCCAGCTGAAAAGCCCTCCACAGGATTTTTGTTGAGTTCTGGGAAAAGTCAAAAGAAAAAGACCAGAATAAATACTTTCGACCCTTGCATTCATTACTTTTTTGTGCTCATCTTAAAAAACCATCTTGGGGGCTGAGACGGACATAAAGCTAAAAGGCAGGGGACAGTCTCCACATCGATCCAGCATCGGCCTGCAGGCATCCAAGACCTGGAAATGGTAACTGCTGCAGCACTACATCGGGATGGAGCGCAATATATTAAAGATAAAATAAAAATAAGAAAAATAATTTAAATTGATACTGACTTTAACTAAAAAACATCTCCATGTGTTAAAGAAAAGTTAGGTAATGTTAAGATATTGTAAATACATTTATTCAATCTTTACAATATATTCATTGTATTAAGTTTCCATATCAATTTATACTGTTTGTTTTTAAATGCTGTACTAAAAGGAGAAGTACTGAAGAAAGGTGTGCATGCTGATGGTTTACATAACAGGATGGTGTATGGTAC
>NC_024327.1:5901907-5904285 GCF_000523025.1 Cynoglossus semilaevis | reverse complement strand
ATTTCTGCAAAAGGAGGATCTACTAAATATTGATGTAATTTTTCTGTTGGGGTGCCCAAATTTATGCACCTGCCTACTTTTGTTTAAGTAATTATTATACACTTTCTGTAAATCCTATAAGCTTCATTTCACTTCTCAAATATCACTGTGTTTGTTTGCTATATGATATATTTAATTGAAATTGCTGTTCCGAACAACCAATGATACATAAAGGAAAATCTTGAAAATGATCAGGAGTGCCCAAACTTTTTCATACCACTGTACATTCCAAAGGCCTTCCCAAGCACACACATTTTCATATCCCCAAACATTCAAAGACAATTTCTCCTACATTTTCTTCACACCAACTCCCCAGATGACTCCCTGCTGTTCAAAAACACCTCTACTCCCTGGGAAAAATGGGAAGACCTCCTTGATCCACATAACCCCCTGTTGTTTGCAACAGGGGGTTAACAACCCTGTAGTTGTGCTAGTGTAAGCCAACCATGCTGTGGGAGCTCCAATAATGCACTGAACACTTTCTTTGGCTACTGTATATTATTAGCAAATCCCACAACAGCATGCCTTTAGAGCTTCTTTCTTCTACAGTATGTATTTTGTCTTTCTCTGTTCTCCAGGGTCCTCTGTGAGTGTTTGACTCCAGAGCTGCAGCCTCCCAATCTGACACTATACACGCATGTACTGCTGTTATTTATAGCTAGCACTATAATAACTGTTGCAACTATTTATGTCATTATTACATTTGAAAGTATTATAATTACTCTTACAGCTAGTCAGACTGGTCATCCAACTCCAACTTGCACCTGCCAGCTGTGCCAGCACAGGGTGAATGGGGAGAAAAATGTTTTACAAAAACCACACTGCAAACAGATGTGATGTATAAATGTCTGCATGAAAGGTTGATCAAAAGAAACTAAAGAGCAAATAACAGCAAAAGTGAAAAACACTGTGTACCAGACCAGATAGAAAAAAAAGAAGATATAATTCACTTAGCAACTTTCAAATGTACAATACTAAAGCAGGGCGGGACTTGGTGACAATGACAACAGTGTGCTAAATTTAGCGCAGTAATTCACTGCTCTTTGGAGCTGTAACTCCTGCAACAATGTTACAAAAAATGAATTTATGCCCCAATTCAACATTGACATTCTTAACACTCCTATCACAAAACTATGACTTTGAATCATTTTAAATCAATTTAACTACCACATCTTGGTTTCTGTTAGTATTTGAACATCCCAATTACCTTGTAAAAGAATTGGGAAATGTGAAAAAATGTTTTTAATTAACGCATAGCTACGATAACACTTTGGGCCTGTCTCTTTATTCTGCACATTATACCTGCAATGCAGCGTTCTAATATTTTAAATATAAAACGTATGAAGTGTGAAATAAGCTGGTAAGTTTAGCTGCTAGTTAAACATCAATACAGAGTTTGGTGAATACATCTGTGCTTAACACATTGAGTGTAATGTGTTAGCATAGCATCACATGATTATCTTAAGAGATAATATTTCAAAATACTAGCAATTGGTCAATTTTGTCTGTTCTAATTGGCTGATGACGACAAATGCTGTGATCCAATCGACCGATCGATTAATAGGTGTCTACTAAAAGCCTTAAAAAATCTATAAAAATTCTCACATTACATATTTTTATGAAACGGACAACGGTAATAATTATTCTATGATCAATTGTGAGCAAACATATTACTGTAAAAAGAACGACAATATAATGGTCTTTATTTTATTAGCAGTGCAAGGCAGACTGGATTGATTATTCCTTTGTTCAGTCTGCTCACTAATGTCCGACTACTCGTTGTTACCATTGTTGGCGCTGTGCATCATTACTTAGGTCCGACAGATTGTTAATAAAGTTGTTTTCATCATTATTGATAATATTTTAATATTAACAAACCAACAGCTAATTTAACACTAATCATCACACTAACTTTAGTGTGATGAGTAATACATAGCCCCGTTAGCTCTCCTAACCTCTCTCCTATGGCGTAAACAGAACTGTGCGATGCTAAAAAGAAGCTAAAGCTAACTAGCTGGGTAGCCATTATAAACAGAATGTTTGCTGACAACTGTGATTTCATATTTATTTACCTGCCAGTTGCTTTCGAAGAAGTAGCGCTGATTGTTCGGTCATGGTACGAGGACGCGATTGGATAGCACTGTCGACAAACACAATCAGAGAAAAACAGCGAATTTAAGTGAAACTGAATTCGCACAGAAAGACAGAGCTGTTCAAAATGAACGAATCTTTCATATGACTCGTGACTCCCGAGTCATATGAAAGATTCGTGACTCCCGAGTCATATGAAAGATTCGTGACTCCCGAGTCATATGAAAGATTCGTGACTCCCGAGTCAT
>NC_024327.1:5898216-5900088 GCF_000523025.1 Cynoglossus semilaevis | reverse complement strand
GGAAGCAAACCATGTTGCCTTCAGTATTTAGTGTCGGAGAACCTCAGCCTTCTTTATAACGCCCACAATAGGGCTAAAGCGCCACCTGCTGTAAAACGAATGAAATGATGAGTTCAAGATTCGTTCACGACTCGTTCATTTTACTGTTCGAGAGTCAAAGATTCGAATCAATAAAAAGAGTCGGTCTTCCCATCACTAGGTTACTGCTTTCTTAAAATGTATAATTGAAATAGATATATGGACATGCAGTTTACCCGATAGTTCGACTATGGACCCTTTAATTTCAAAAATTGCTACAAAATCAAGATACGTTCACATATATCGGAACATGAAGAAATCAGCAGTCCAATGTAACATATCTTCCTATTAGAAATAAAATGAATTGTGTCTTTAAAAATGAACTCTAATTAAAATCAAATATCTGAGAAAATATATAAAATATGCTATATGCACCGCAGTGTGGTATTCTACAAACATCTAGGTTTTAGAATAATACATTTTCAAATGTACCCAAAGGCAGCACGATGCGGAAAAAGCTCGAAAGGCTGGTGGGCGCCATATTTAATACACCAGATGCTAAGTAGCATTTAGCTGTTTGCAAGCTCAAACGTTTACCTTGAAACGATCGGACGTTAACGTGACCTCAAAAATGAATGTAATCGACCACGTACGGGACATGGCTGCTGCAGGCCTCCACTCTAATGTTCGGGTACTGAGCAGTTTGCTGCTGACGATGAGTAACAACAATCCGTAAGTCATGTCAACGCGGGTCCGTTCCGTCTATTTTCTGAAGAGTTCATTCCTTTTACGGAATTTAACGTTTACAGAGCACGTGAACTAATTGGTTTACAACAGACGTTTAAAGATAATTTTAATGTCAAGCAAACATTACACATTACATATAGTGATATTATACGTTATGTTGTAGATTTTAGTCGTGACTTTTGTTAGCTACTCGTTTGAACGAAGCAATAAATGTAATTGTTTAATGTTAAATAAAATTGGAGTCTGGCTAGCACACACTGCATTAGTGGACGCTCCTTTTACACCTAACGTTGATAACCAAATCTGTTATCGGTAATTATAACAGAAAGTAACCGTAATAGTAATAGTTTGAAATATTATTATTATTTTACTTACTAAGTTTTACTTACTAAGTAAAATAATAACAATATCGGCCCTGAGCCCCTTCTTGTTTGCTGTGGTGATGGACAGATGAGGTCAGACAGGAGTCCCCATGGACTATGTTGTTTGCAGATGACATTGTGATCTGTAGTGAGAGTAGGCAGCAGGTAAAAGAGAACCTAGAGAGGTGAAGGTTTGCACTAGAAAGAAGAGGGATGAAGGTCAGTCCTTAGCAAGACAGAGTACATGTGTGCAAACGAAAGGGAGAACAGTGAAATGGTGAGGCTACAAGGAGCAGAGGTGGTAAGGTGCAGGAGTTTAGGTACTTAGAATCAACTGTTCGGAGCAGTGGAGACTGTGAAAGAGAGGTGAAGAATAGAGTACAGGCAGGATAGGACAGCTGGAGAAAAGTGTCAGAAGTGATCTGTGATAGAAGAGTGTCAGCTAAGGTGAAGGGAAAGGTTTACAGGACAGTGGTGAGACCAGACAGTGGTATGAAAACGTTTGGGCACCCCTGATCATTTTCAAGATTTTCCTTTATGGATCATTGGTTGTTCAGAACAGCAGTTTTAATTAAATATATCATATAGCAAACAAACACAGTGATATTTAAGAAGTGAAATGAAGTTTATAGGATTTACAGAAAGTGTGCAATAATTACTTAAACAAAAGTAGGCAGGTGCATAAATTTGGGCACCCCAACAGAAAAATTACATCAATATTTAGTAGATCCTCCTTTTGCAGAAA
>NC_024327.1:5894583-5897665 GCF_000523025.1 Cynoglossus semilaevis | reverse complement strand
AGCTAGCTTTTTGTATCCTTCCCCTAAACCATGATGTTGAACAATCTTTGTTTTCAGGTCATTTGACAGTTGTTTTGAGGCTCCCATGTTGCCAGTCTTCAGAGAAGATGCAAAGGGGAGAACAACTTGCAACTGGCCACCTTAAATACCCTTTCTCACGATTGGCTTCACCTGTGTATGTAGGTCAAGGGTCAATGAGCTTACCAAACAAATTTTGAGTTCCAATAATTAGTGCTAAAGGTATTCAAATCAATAAAACAACAAGGGTGCCCAAATTTATGCACCTGCCTACTTTTGTTTAAGTAATTATTGCACGCTTTCTGTAAATCCTATAAACTTCATTTCACTTCTTAAATATCACTGTGTTTGTTTGCTAAATTATATATTTAATTGAAATTGCTGTTCCGAACAACCAATGATACATAAAGGAAAATCTTGAAAATGATCAGGGGCGCCCAAACTTTTTCATACCACTGTATGGTTTGGACTAGAGACACTAATAGGCAAAAGACGGGGCGGAGCTGGAGGTGGCAGAGTTAAAGATGCTAAGATTCTCTTTAGGAGTGACAACAATGGACAGGATCAGGAATGAGGTCATTAGAGGGACAACACAAACAGGAACGTTTGGAGAAAAAGCTAGAGAAGCCATATTGAGATGGTTTGGACATGTACAGAGGAGGGACAGTGGATACATGAAGATAGTTGGAGTCAGAGTAGAAGATGCAAAGAACAGAGAGAGATGGAAAACAATGATTCGCTGTGGCAACCCCTGAAAAAGGGACAAGCTGAAAGAAGAAGAATAATTATTATTTTATTTTACTTACTATCTTATTTTAATCCTAATCCTAATAAGTTCACATCTTTCCCAGTCCCAATTATTATATACTCAGTCACCAGCACTTTATGACATAATACTTGTTTCTACCTTATGTTAACTATATTATAGTATTGTTTTTACGACATGGTATTGACCACTATTTCTTGTTTTTCAACATCAGGGAGTTGTTCTCTCCAGCTCAGAAGTACCAGCTGTTGGTTTACCACGCTGATGCCATTTTCCATGACAAAGAATATCGCAACGCTGCGTGCAAATACAGTATGGCACTGCAACAGAAAAAAGTACTCAGTAAAACATCTAAAGTTCGTACTTCTACTGGTGGAGCAGCATCTAACATTCAGGCACAGGTGCATTTTTGCACATTTTTCCACATCTTTGACTGAGTCTAGAGAAATCTGGTGAGGAGAGTCTACAGGACAGACTTAGTCATCTAATGTGGAATAATACAATTCTTGTCTTTCAGAATTTGCCATCAGAAATTGAGGTCAAATACAAGATAGCTGAATGCTACACCATCTTAAAATTGGACAAAGATGCCATTGCTGTGCTCGATGGGATTCCATCCAGACAGAGGACTCCGAAAGTAAACTACTGCTTTTATGTTGCCCTTAAAGTTAATGGCGTTAAATAAATAAATAATGTCATCATTCTCACTTCTTTTAGATCAACATGATATTAGCTAACCTCTACAGGAAAGCTGGTCAGGAACGTTCTGCTGTGACCAGTTATAAAGAGGTTCTCAGACAGTGTCCACTTGCCCTGGACGCCATCATTGGTAGGAATGGTCACATTAAACAAGTAATAATAAACCATTGAGAATGGTACAATCTGTCTAGCGTTCTATGAAAATTGAAGTTTAAAAAGTGTATCATTTTGCTGCTCTATTTGTTTGATGGGCTAAAGATGTATGATTTATTATTGCCAGGTCTCCTGTCTCTGTCGGTCAAGGGAGCTGAAGTGGCGTCCATGACGCTGGATGTGATCCAGAGCATCCCTAACCTGGACTGGCTCTCTGTTTGGATCAAAGCTTATGCCTTTATACACACAGGAGACAATCAAAGAGCCATCAACACTATTTGGTAAGGACAAGATTTTAAAGGGAGAAAAAAAGATCTAGTCTCCATTCCTCTCATTTTCTCTCAGCTCTTTGGAGAAGAAGTCTCTCCTGCGGGACAACGTTGACCTGCTGGTGAGCCTGGCAGACGTGTACTTTAGAGCAGGGGACACAAAAAATGCCATCCTCAAGTTTGAGCAAGCTCAGATGCTGGATCCATACCTTATCAAGGGTATTTTTTTCTATTAATGTTCTTCATTTTAATGCCATCCATCCATCCATCCATCTTCAACCGCTTATCCGGGGCCGGGTCGCGGGGGCAACAGTCTGAGCAGGGACACCCAGACTTCCCTCTCCCTCGACACTTCCTCTAGCTCTTCTGGGGGGACCCCAAGGCGTTCCCAGGCCAGCCGAGCGACGTAGTCGCTCCAGCGTGTCCTAGGTCTTCCCCTGGGTCTCTTCCCAGAGGGACGGCACCCGAGCACCTCCCGAGGGAGGCGTCCGGGGGGCATGCGATGTAAATGCCCAAGCCACCTCAGCTGACTCCTCTCGATGTGGAGGAGCAGCGGCTCTACTTCGAGCTCCTCCCGCGTGACAGAGCTCCTCACCCTATCTCTAAGGGAGCGCTCTGCCACCCTGCGGAGAAAGCTCATTTCAGCCGCTTGAATCCTTGATCTCGTTCTTTCGGTCATGACCCACAACTCATGACCATAGGTGAGGGTAGGAACGTAGATTGACCGGTAAATTGAGAGCTTCGCTTTTCGGCTCAGCTCCTTCTTCACCACAACGGACCGATACAGCGACCGCATTACTGCGGCCGCAGCACCGATCCGCCTGTCAATCTCACGCTCGATTCTACCGTCACTCGTGAACAAGACCCCCAGATATTTGAACTCCTCCACCTGAGGCAGGACTTCATCCCCGACCCGAAGGGTGCATACCACCTTTTTCCGGTCGAGAACCATGGCCTCGGACTTAGAGGTGCTAATTTTCATCCCAGCTGCGTTACACTCTACTGCAAACCGCCCCAGTGCATGCTGCAGGTCCTGGTTCGAAGAAGCCAACAACACCACATCATCTGCAAAAAGCAGAGATGAAATCCGGTGGCTACCGAACTGGACCCCACCCGACACCTGGCTGCGCCTAGAAATTCTGTCCATGAAAATAATGAACAGAACCGGTGACAAAGG
>NC_024327.1:5890615-5891080 GCF_000523025.1 Cynoglossus semilaevis | reverse complement strand
ATTACTATAGACATGAAATCGCTATAAATACGTGCTTCTGACTCTATTCAGAGTGTTAGCACATTACTATAGACATGAAATTGCTATAAATACGTACTTCTCACTGTATTCAGAGTGGTAACACATTACTATAGACATGAAATCGCTATAAATATGTGCTTCTGACTATTCAGAGTGGTAGCAAATTACTATAGACATGAAATTTAATAGACAGAAGTTTGAAATGTTTATGTGCATTGCTATATAACCTTTAGCCCTAATTAATCCAATGTAAGATATTTTAGAATGAAGCCAGCCACTAGGGTACACGAAGCCGTGTTTATAGTGCCGGTCCCAAGCCCGGATACATGGTGAAGGTTGCGTCAGGAAGGGCATCCGGCGTAAAACGTTTAGCTAAATCAAATATGCAAATCAATACAATTTCCATACCGGATTGGTCGAGACCCAGGTTAACAACGACCGCCA
>NC_024327.1:5883088-5890515 GCF_000523025.1 Cynoglossus semilaevis | reverse complement strand
GTGTCATCACAGATCATATGAGTCGGGTGTGTGACTTGTCCTCCGCTCTGACTGACTCACCCAACCCGTGGGGTTTGGTGAGGTTAAGAAACACTGATCTAAGGGCTGTTATATGTATGTGCCTATAGGTGCTGGAACCGCTGTAATGATTTTTACAATAAGATAATGTGATCAGATACATGAGAGCCGTGTAAAACAGTAATCAGTTTCAGTGTCAAACACACTGTTTCAGAGCTGAGGACATCTTGCCACAGAAGTCATTTTAACACATGCATTTGTATACATTGATTTTGGACCATATAGTATCCTGTCAATAGATCCTATTAAAAAAGGACGTAGCTATCAGGTCGCAAGTTCAATGTTTAAATGCTCAATATACCATTATATCTCTATAAATCTTGGAAATCGGCTCGAGGATCCTGTAAAATAATACAGAGTGCACACTTCCATGAGGACCTCCATGTGTCTTTTTTGTGTTTTCTTAAATCTCTTATCAGATCATAATTAAGTAAAGTGAAGATAATTTCAACAACAACAATGTGACCATTCTGATTTTTGGTAGGAGAGACTTGTCAATACTGATTATTACTGATTACAATTTTACTTGAATTGACAGATCAGTTTTTTTAAGAATCTCAAAGCTGTGTCCATTTGTACATACTCCTTATGTTTTAGTCGGTTGTACTCTACTAATATGCCACAAACTGTTAGGTCAAAGCTCGTAAAGCATTTAATTTTAACAATAATACAATTTAGTTTCAACATAAATGATTAGAACCAAATATTTTGTTAAATAAATACTGAAATATTTCTTTATCTTACTAAAATAGAGTTTTTTACCAACATGTGTGTTTAATCTTATTTAATCCTTCAGATTAAATATTTCAATCTAAAGGATTTTTTTAAAACTCACCCATGAGCACAAGCGGACAGCTGAATATTTATGTGCGTTATGGATGAATAAGCTGAAATCTAGGACAGCAATACACATCCACCAATTCCTCATTTTTTATACCATTTGACAACAATCCCTAAGAGCAGCTACTAAAATGGAAACACAATGGTGTGTTTGATAGGAGGAGAACATCAGAGTTTTACAAACACTCTGAATGCTCTTCTGTAGACGTCATGAAAACCTTTCTTAGATCAGTAATGACCTCGGACTGAAGGCTGTTTTTAATGATAATGTAAAGAAGGGAATTGGATCATATACATTTTTCTGTTTTATCTTTCTCATCAAGAGATTTCAAGAGACGCACATTCCACCAAATTCAAATTATTTATTGATGGATTTGGACGTAAACCAACTTCTTAAAATTTACTTCATTCTACGCTAGCAAATATATCAATTGTTGTTTAGATTCCATCCATCCATCCATCCATGTTCATCCGCTTATCTGTTACCGGGTCGCGGGGGCAGCAGTCGCCACCCAAATCACATTGCACCGTACCAACCCCCCCAAACCTTCCTGTGGGTGGTGAGTCCACTGGAAGGTACCAACCGCCCTAACCGGGATTCAAACTTGCCCAGGAGGTGAACCCTGGGGTTCCAGGCCAATGACAGAGACATTGCCTCTGGGCCAAAGCGCCACTGTTCAGATTCCTTTACTGCAAAATAGGATTTTTTTTTTTCCAAAAACAAAGAAGAACTTTGAAGTAATTCACTTCAGTGGAAAACTTCAGCGGTCTTTCCAGCTCTAATAATATTAGTATCATATTAAATTAAACCAATAAAGTCCTTACAGCCCCAAGACACCAAGTAATGGCCGAGCCAGTTCAGAGCTGTAGCTCCCAGGCTAGTCTGTCACCTTTAATGGACAAACTCAAACGACTGCATCTATCAGAAACATTAAACAGTCCAGAGCGACCGGGTTTGTGTCAGAATGAGGTTCACATAAATGACTGCCCACTCTAGGTCAACAAATGAGAAGTTTTTTTAGCAGATGATGTTGATTATCAGAAATCAACCCAAGGCTGATGTGTGACATATCTGATTTGCTTCACTAACGAGTATAGCAGTTAGCATTGGTCTCTTCATTTCCAAACGCCTCCGTTAAAAACAGAAAAGGGAGAAGCATTCAGGACCTTGATGTAAAACATTAGGCATTAATAAAAAAATATATAAAAATATAAATAAAATGACTGTTTGCAGGGACGCTGCCCTCTGTACGCATTTTCTTTTTCCTGTTGCAACAGCAAACACACTTCACTATCTATATTGAATACCATCTATGTATTTTATATTCTGAATAAAATACAAAAGATGGAACTTCGTGCAGTAATTAACCAATGTCTTTTTTTAACCAACCAAATGTAACGTCTTCAATCTGCCTCCACCATCCAATCAAGCTTTCAGGATCCCACCACATGAATGAGACCAAGGTCCAGAGTCTGGGAGCTGAAGCAGAACAAGAGCGAGCAGCCACCAGATCTAATGTCTACTCCTCGATAGAGGCTTTTCCAAGGAGTCTGTGCTCCTCCTCTCGTTCCTGCTCCTGCTGCGGCTGCTGCTGGGATGCTCCTGTCCTTTCTCATGTTACAGTACATCAGTCAGGCGGCTGAGACGGTGCCCTTGGGCCGGCCGAGGCTGATTTACAAACATTAGCGGGGAATACAATTACACAGCTGTACAACCCTCCTTTTCTCCACTCTGATCTGCTCTTCTGGCCCAAGGAGGAGGAGCCATATGCAGCTCCAAGAGGAAGAAGAGGAGGACAAAACAGAGGAGGAGTAGGAGGAGGAGGTGGACACGGAAAACACGGACATTGCCTCTACCTCCCCTGACCAACGTGTGCGTTCAGGAACACAAACATTTAACCTGGCATGTGTGAGTCATGTGCTTTTTAAAGCCAACGTCCAGCACCTGACGTGAGGACTGTGTACAGTGAAGCCGACACAGGTTACGGCTGCGATACACACAAACGGCTCACATTCAGCAGCTGCACTGACATGTTAGTGTCATAGCTGTGGCATCAACACACCACCACTGCTCCTTTTATAGCTACAGTGTGTTGCCAGATACACTGCAACAAGACTAACGCGTGTCTACAAATGTACAGTTTTATCTCAGTCTTTCTCAGGCTCTACTTTGCGTATGTGTAAAGGTGTACTAGTGACTGTGTGTAACTGTGGCTATTATGTGTTCATATGTCATTCTGCTTCTGTGAAGACTAAAAATAAAATTAGCCCCGAAACCCTAACCTGACATATCCATTGTGTACCGTCTCTTTCAACACAAATATACAACGTTGTGCAAAAGTCCACCACTTGGCTTTGAATGTACTGTAGTTTGCAAATATTTCTGGGGGATGTTACTAAACACTGCTATTGTTCACATATGATTGAAGAATAAACAGTGTTGCCCAAACAACATATGTGTTTTGACAGTTCAAAACTACTGTTTTGTCTACACCATACATTTCAAACCCAAGGTCCGGGGGCCAAATGCAGCCCGCCAAGCCACACAAAATGGCTTGCTTTGTGGGTGCTTCAAAAGCATTTAGTAAAGTCCATGCAGCAGAGTTTCTTAACCTATGAAATTAAGTTTTTTTGTTACACAGCAATGAACAATATTTTTAGCTTGAATAAATAATGTACAGTAGAAACATGTACAGTATTAGTCTGTTATAGAGTAGTTACATCCATACCAGCAATCCGCAACCTTTTTTGTTCCAAGGACTAGTCAGCCAGTACCACCCGTTACTACAGACCGGTAGCAAGGTGCTGAGCATTTAAGGATCATTACATTTTCAAAATAAAACCTATTTTAGACTCTATTCTGTTTGTATCAGAGTCTGAATGACCTATTATTTTAAAATATCACCAGACTATCTTCAAATAAAGGAAGGAAAGGAAGTAAATAAAGGAAGTAAATGGATATAAAAATTAAGTACATTTTTTTCACTGTGTCCCACTCTGCCCCGGTACCAAATGACCTATGGTGTTATGTTTGGACATCGTAGGAAGCAGGTTGGACCCAAATGCAGCACTAGGGAGACTCTCTTCTGGTGCAGCAGGTGATTTATTTACAGGTGAGCAACAACAATAACGCACAAGAATGTAGCATTGATTGCAGGCAGGTTCTTCAAACAGCACGGATGAGCAACAACAATGTCTCTTTGGAATAAAACAGCAAACACAGGTGGGCTCTTCCCCAAACATCATCAACATGGAATTCTCTTCTTACTTTGAATTACTAGGAACACGAGTGAGCCTAATGACAAATACAAAAGGTGAGTGTGATGACACTGGACCAGGGAACAAACAGACCTCACAAATGGACTGGTACTGGTCCGTGGACCTGGGGTTGGGAACCCTTGATCTATACAGCCTCCCATTACTGGCCCTTCAAGGGGAACTGTATTACTTATGTGGCCCGCGGTGAAAATGAGTTTGACACCCCTGGTCTACACTGATTAAATTAAATCCTGACAGGAACCAGTTCAACAGTAACACAAAACTAAAACAACCCAATCACATTACAACATGCACCATTAACCCTTCACAGTTTTTTTTTTTTTGCAGCTTTTGGTGTTGGACAAACACTACAAAAAGACTAATATCTCCAAAACATGCGCATGAATTCAAACGACCACAATGCACTGCATTAGTGCAATTCTCACTGACACTCTTACGTGGCTGTACAAACCTGATATGACATCAAATTAAATCCTGGTCCCTAACGAGCCGTATATATATATTTTATATATATATATACTTTATATATAACAAAGTTATATATAAAGATTTATTTCACCGCAATATCGTGACGATTGCCCACTACAAGAATTTATCCCATTAACAATTAAACACTGTGACATAGTTACAGCCCAGAAGGCACTCTGTGTTCAAAACAGTTTCAGATCCTTTGGATAGAGCAGAAAAATCAGCTTTCTGTTCTTGACTCCCGTCATTATGAACATCCTTCGTTATTGTAACATGAGACAAAAGACTGTTAAAACAACGAAATCTGCTCAAAGCCTTAAATTAACATCTTGAGTATCTCCATGAAACACATCATCTGCCAGGAGTTAATATTAATATTACTATCAGCAAATCATAGTCATTAGAAATGACTGAGCTGAAGCCTCTTTTGGACTTTGAACCATCCTAAGACTTTCGGAAAAACTCTTTTTTTTCTGCTTGTGTTTCACCCCCACCCCCTCGCTTTTCCTTTCCTTTAAACAACGATCAGCGGCGGTGGAACTAAAAAAAAAAACACTAGAGGCCTGACAAATGTTTTGCAAGTCCCACAGCACGATTTTTGTTGAAGAGGACAGGATAGAATCCAGCGTCCCTTCGTCTTCCACATGAACTCGACTGTTTCACTTGTGATTTGGCAAAGTTATCAATAGTGACGTCAGAAAAGTCCAGGGCTGAAAATGATGGTTATCAATAGTGACGTCAAAAAAGTCCAGGGCTGAAAATAATGATGGTCGTGGTGTTAGACGTATGGCCAAGAGAGTTGTTCACGACTGCTTTAAAATTATGTTTCGTACGCTTAACAAATTAGTTAATTAATCGATAATCTGTGACCAGTGTTGGGCACGTTACTTTATAAAAGTAATTAGTTATAGTTACTAGTTACTTCTCCCAAAAACTAACTGAGTTTGTAATTGAGTTACTCCACTATAGAAGTAATTAGTTACCAGTGAAAGTAACTATTGTGTTAATTTTTTAATTTAAAAATGTAGAGTAGAAAAGCAAAGACAGATACCTGAACAGAGGTTTTAATTTATTGCACCTCAACAGACCACAACTGGTACAACTGTTTTCTTCACAACAGGAAACACAACAATACAATATGAAGTGCTTTTAACTCGCTGTGGTGTAAATTAAATGAATCAAACCTTTACAACTTCAGAAAACTGGTGGACATACTGTACTTCAAGTATAAAGTAAACAGTTTAACAATGTGAGCTTAACAGTTGCAACTTTTTTCACTGTGTACCCGTCTATGTTCTACCTCAAACATTTATTAATTCAGTGACTCTGAAATGGATTCAGATATCAAAACATCATGGTAAAAACAAAAGCCATGAATGGAGATTGAGTTCTGATCCTAAGGTTTGAAATCTTAAAAAAGTAGGTCTGTGGAGTTTCTCTTATGCTCTCTAGTGTAAATTAAATAAATTCCACTTACACCAACACAAACATATACACAGGAACATATTTGTCCTACAAAGAACGTTTACAGAAATGGACAGAGCACCTTTCTTGTGTCTAAGCAATTCATATTTACTGTAAACAAATTAAAGTATAGAGATGAGCACAGCACAAATTTAATTTTGACCTTCAAACGCCCCCTGTGGTGAGGCACAGTACTGCCAGCCTCCCCTGCTGACTTTTCTCTGCACGTTCTTGCAGATCAGCAGAAACAATTCTCTCGCACATACATTAAAGACATTACACAGACTGTAGAGAGTCATGATGTATAACAAATATTTCTGTAAAGTTCATACTGGAGATATGCTGAGGAACAGAAACGGGCACGTGTCATGCGACCTAGTTTGTATTGGATTGCACAGTCAGATATGAGGCACAGCTGTCCACTGCCTCACCCGGGATTTCTGCAGTGTATTTGATCACAAAATACTCAAATTCAGCGATTTTTACTTAATCGAATGACAAAAATGTGTAGAGTCATACTCTAACGACAGAGAAAAAAACACAATGATTTTAACAGAAATTAACTTCCTTTTGGGGCCAAACGTACTCTATGTGCTTTATATGTCCTCAAACAGCCAGTGTGTAGAAAAAATTAATACAATGCCCTATACAAAGAACCTCACACAGAACAATGTACAACCTCCACTGCCACTCTACTGTTGTTTGCTGTGCACGTGTACATGGAAATGTATTTACTATATGTCTAAGACTAACTGGCTTGGAAACGTGCCGATAGCTGTCATCTGGTATATATAAGAATGTGCACTGTGCCTTTATACATAAATATAATGCCAGTTACAAGAAAGAAAACCCGAAAAAGCCAAACAGACCTGCCCTAGAATGAACTTGACCCTGCAGAAGGTGAATCCAGCACATGCACAATAAACCGGTTTGTGAGTTAAAGAAGCATTAAAGGCATCAAAACCTGTTCTCATGAAATAAAGTAAAATAGTAGAAGAATTGGAGTAAATCGTACTGGGAGATGTAGCAGCAGCAGCAGCAAAAGAAAAGACGAGCGTCGACAAAAACTGCATCAGACAGACAGCGTTTACAGCACGGCAAAAGTTAGAACTCCGTCCAAGAGCTGAGGAAATGAAAAGTTTCCTGTGAATGTCAGTGGAATGAAGAGTGGAGAATGAAGAGGAAAGTAAAACACACCGGCGGAGGAGCAGCAGAAGCGCTGTCCGCAGTGCTGATGTGAACACACTGCTGCTGCGGAGCAATGATCGAACCGAACAAAGCCCCCACGCGCCCTGCCA
>NC_024327.1:5875388-5879998 GCF_000523025.1 Cynoglossus semilaevis | reverse complement strand
CACACAGCCAAGATATCGAAGGAGTTAGTTTCAGAACAACTCGGTGAGTGTCCTTGAGTGGCCCAGCCAGAGCCCAGATCTGAATCCAATTGAACATCTCTGGAGAGATCTGAAAATGGCTGTGCACCGACGTTTCCCATCCAACCTGATGGAGCTTGAAAGGTACTGCAAAGAGGAATGGGCGAAACTGCCCAACGATAGGTGTTTCAAGCTTATGGCATCATATTCAAAATGACTTGAGGCTGTAATTGCTGCCAAAGGTGCAGCAACAAAGTATTGAGCAAAGGCTGTGAATATTTACAGTATGTACATGTGATTTCTCAGGTTTTTTATTTTTAATAAATTTGCAACAATTTAAAAACTTTTTTTACATAAAAAATTAATTTAATCTATTTTGGAATAACAATGTGGAAAAGTGAAGCGCTGTGAATATTTTCCAGATGCACTGTAAATAAATAATTGTTTTAGAAAGAAGCTTCTTAATCATATTTGAGATTCAGTTTATAAATTTTGACAATTTCATTTTTTTTATTGTAATTTCTATTGAATTAATTACCATATGTCTGTGACTTCAGGCTCAAAGACTATAGGGAGAAATATATCTAACAACCAAATGTATTCAAATTTAAAAAAGAAACACAAATCACTGCCCTTGTTTTCTACAATTTAAAGAAAATGTCCATGTTACACATTTAACATTGTGTGTAATTAAAATGTATGTTTTGTCTGATAATATTCTTCAACACTATTCCATTCTACACAAACTTATGAAGAATAATTTGCAGAATTCTCTATGTTAGTCTTATGGTATTTGTTTTGAATGTATTGGGGTGGGAGGATATCTGATTTTACGTAGAAGTTACTGCAAAGAAAGCTGAAAAATGATACGTGTACGCAATATGTAATGACTGTACATGGAAGGATAACACTTCTTAAAAAGCTGTAAACAAATACAGTAATTAAACATAATGTGTGAAGTGTTTAATGATGCTGATGCTGTTGCTGTCGGCGCTTATAACCTGGGACATACTTTACTTGTTCCTGCTCCTTTGTCTCCTCCAGTGAAAAGTCATGGCTGTCATGAGGGAGGACATGTGCAGCAGCAGCAGCGCCAGGTGCTCCCCCTGTTGACACCATACTCGTCTGTACATGACAGATCATTAGAAGATGAATCTTCACAGCACAGCGTGTATGCCGTAAGGTTAACCACGAAAAGTCTTTCAGAAATTGTTTTCCGCTCCGACGTCTGCGAACTACACAGTCAAGCTTACAGCAAAAAGTTCCTGCCCATTTTTGTATATAACGTGGCATTTTATACAGAACTAGCGTCTCCAGGGCGCAATCTGATTTTGGTGCGCGAGAGGTGACACGGTCGACACATGACCGGACTACACCAACAGGGTAGCAGCTTTCGGCCTGCGGATTTTACCTAGCGGTACCGAAGAAGAGGGAAAAATCACCAAAAATTAGTAAAATAACGAAATCTTCAGGATATAACTGTGCTATTTGCACATTTACCCAGATCAGCTTGACTTGTTCTTGCCTGTGCCTGTCTCCAGTCTTCCTGTTATTCCTGGTGTCTGTTATTCCTGGCGTCTTCCTGTTATTCCCTGTTATTACAGGGGAGTTCAACAGTCTCTGCGCGCCACCATCTTGTACAGCGAAAAAAAAGGATGACACCGAGTCCGACAAAGAAACTTAGATCCAGGTCGGGCCTGTCCATCGCGAGCTCTGGCCATGTCCTTCCAGCCCTGTGCAAAGTATGCAAGAAAAAGGACAACTACATCGTAATGCAGACCTTAAAGGAGTGGCCAAAAACCTCAGCTTGTACATAACACATAGGGATCAATGTCACTGTGTGACTGTAATGGAGGGTGTACAATCTGTTCATGCTGTTGAAGACCTGCAGCATGCTGCACAGGAGCACACAACTGTCATCATTAAGAGCCCCTGAAACTGATGTGGCAGTCATTGCTGTAAGTCTGCAGACAAATCTATCTATGACATAAAATGTTTATTATTATTATTATTATTATTATTATTATTATTATTATTATTATTATTATTATTATTATTATTATTATTATTATTATTATTATTATTATTATTATTATTATTATTATTATTATTATTATTATTATTATTATTATTATTATTATTATTATTATTATTATTATTATTATTATTATTATTATTATTATTATTATTATTATTATTATTATTATCATACCATGCAGAGGGACGGGCAACAGGACACGCATCACTGACCAAGGTGTCATCAGCTCTCAGAACCAATGTGTGTTCAGCTTTGATTAGCATACATACATTCTCTGGGTGTGACTCCACAAGTGCCTTTTATGGTAAATGCAAAAGAAGACATTTTCTGTAGCATGTAAGAAATCTTAAGAGTACCTCAAGGCTTTTAAAAATCCGGGTGCTCACTTTAACTTGGACCACTCAACATTTGCACTACTTTGCAAATATGTATGCCACCTGTATGGTCAGCCAGCTGCTGAAAATGTCAATGAGGCCAGGTACAAGGCTTTCTGTATGGCATCATCAGCCTTGCCAGAATTGTCTATTCCCCCTACAAGTGATGCCCTCCATCAGCACTGCAGAAGGTCAAAATATCAGGCTGCAGTCATGAGGTTCTGCGTCAAACAAAATATAGGTGCTCCATCACCTGCTGGATACGGTTGGCACCTAGAAGATGAAAACCTACATGTCACATGGATGACAAGAAATCCGGTCCCCGACAGTATTTTGCATGTCATACAGTGCAGCTGCAAGGAGAGTGACTGTGAGACAGGTAGGTGTTCCTGTGTAGGTGTTGCAACTGTGCAAACACAAAAGAAATCGAGGAGGATGACAACTGCCCTGACAACATTACCATTCATTTTCTTTTGCTGTTTTGTATTGTTTTATATATTATACATATGTATATATGTTTGAATAAAAATGTTTTTTATGGTTGATCAGTGTTGTATTTAGTTAGGACCAAATCATAATAAATGAACAATATAATAAACAAATGGTCATTGTCATTGATTACTTTCTTTTATTGATCAAAATGACTTCAAATAGAAAGTTCACCTTATCGTCTATTTTCCTCATTGTTCTTCATGCAGGTGGCTATGTATAAAGCACTGTTTAGAATCCATTTGGCCCACTTAAGAAGACTTTTGGGAGAATTCCTCTCTATCGGTAATGGTAAGTAAAAACACGGAAGTAGCCATGTTTTGCCGGAGTGTTGACGTCAATCAGCTACCCGATTGGTCAAGCACGATCACGTGTCGAACCATGCCACCGCTCGCTAACCAAAATTTTATTACGCCCTGAAGAAACTAGTTTGGCATAAAATGCCTCACCATAAAAAATGGGCAGGATTTTTTGCGACAAACGTTTTGCAGTAAGTTTAACGTAACTCTTTTATGAAGTTAAGATCGTGTCGTTAGCAGACATCTGGGCGAGATGAAACGATAATAGGGTTCACCTTATGGCCAGTGGGACGTTCTTGACTTTAAACAAGGTTTTCCTTATTGTTTATGAGCTAAAGGCAGAAAGGGTTCAAACATTGACTCTTCTTTTAAAGGAGGGTGATATTTTATAACACAGTCATGTAATTAAATCCTAGCCATTAAGTTTCTGGGCAGATTTCTACAAAACAATTCAGCATATCTTAGCTTTTTTACTTATTAGTTTTAGAAATATTAGGTTTTACAAGTTTGAAAATCCTACCAATCCTACATTTTTTCACGTAAGGTGCTTGAAGCATAGGTAGTAAATCCCATGGAGAAATGATTGTTCTTAGCCCCTAAAATAAAACGATAAAGACCAAGTAAAAAAAGTGAAAGTGTAAGAAGTGTAAGAAAAGAAGTGTAACCCCCCCAAACCTAACATACACTCAAATTAACAAAAGATAATCAAGCAAATGACTAGAAATGTCAGAAAATTCTCAACCTAAAAAACGACAAACATGTCTAAACATTTAAAAGATAATAGTTGAGAAAATTGAAACATTATCCAAATGCCTCACTGCTGCGTTTTTCTTGTTTTTCTCAGTTTAGTGAAGAGAGAATTGTGTTTGTTCACAGTTTAACAATGATGTCATCCTCATATTTTCTGACCTTTGATCATCTTTAACCCAAAGTTTTGCAAAACATTCAATAAACATGATGTAAACTCTGTGTCCTCTTCTAAACATACAGAGCTGGAATCGCTGCCCTACATCTGCTTAAAGACAAAAATACATTTAATGAATTTATTCCCAAAGTTCAAACCAGCCACTAGGGTACACTAGGGTACACAAGCCAGTGCTACTATAGTGATGCTATAGTGCCAGTCCCAAGCCCGGATAAATGGTGAGGGTTGCGTCAGGTAGGGCTGTTGACCTACAGGGTACTGGTGGAAATTGGACTACTGTTGGTCAAAGACAAAGAGGGTTAGGGTTAGGGTTAGATTCGGACAAAAAGAGAAAAGAGGAAGAATAGAAGTGTTGGTGTCATGTCTGTCTGTTCTGGTGCCAATTCATAAGAAGGGTGATGTACAGAGTTGTAACAACTACAGAGGGATAAAGTTGATGAGTCATACAATGAAGATCTGGGAAAGAG
>NC_024327.1:5873857-5874678 GCF_000523025.1 Cynoglossus semilaevis | reverse complement strand
AAAGGTTTACAGGACGGTGGTGAGACCAGCCATGATGTATGGTTTAGAGACAGTAGCAATAGGCAGAAGACAGGAGGAGGAGCTGGAGGTGGCAGAGTTAAAGATGCTAAGATTCTCTTTAGGAGTGACAAGAATGGACAGGATTAGGAATGAGGTCATTAGAGGGACAACACAGACAGGAAGGTTTGGAGAAAAAGCTAGAGAAGCCAGATTGAGATGGTTTGGACATGTGCAGAGGAGGGACAGTGGATACGTTGGTAGAAGAATGTTGGAGATGGAGCTACCACATAGGAGAAAGAGAGGAAGGCCAAAGAGGAGATTTATGGATGCAGTGAGGGAGGACATGCAGATAGTTGGAGTCAGAGTAGAAGACGCAGAGAACAGGGAGAGATGGAAATCAATGATTTGCTGTAGCAACCCCTGAAAAAAGGGAAAAAGCCGAAAGAAAAAGAAGATTCCCAAAGTTCAGAAAAGTGTGGCTATGGCTGTGGCTGTGGTTCACAGAAACTGTTATAAACGATAATAAGGACTTAAACTCACAAGCTGTGATTTAGAAGCTTTTTCCACAACAAATGTAAACTGAATAACATTAGGATTTAAAGAATTGAAAGGACTGCAACTTAATTAACACCTCAACATGTTTTTTCTGACAGACAAAATTGTCTTAGAATAATGTAAAATAATGTCAGTGTTGAAATGTATAATATTCCTAACAATTCAAAATGAAATGCAATCTTGAGTTGTGAGTCAATATAATAAAAAAATCTCCAATTATAACAATAAACCATGTGTTAAGAGATGATAGATAGATAGATAGATAG
>NC_024327.1:5872006-5873757 GCF_000523025.1 Cynoglossus semilaevis | reverse complement strand
CTCTTTGACACTTTGTATATCCTATCTATCTCTTAGTACTAGTGGCCTGTATGCTGTATTGTATTGTATTGTTAAAAATGTTCTTGTGTGGAAATTGCACTAAAAGCTTTTACATGAAACTTCATTGTAGCCTGCTTTGTTTTTTATTGTGTATTTATAAGTGTTTAGGCGTTGCATGAAAAACATAAGTCAAAGTAGTTTTACACACATACAAACACTTTATACATAGGGTAAATAGTGATCTCACTGTCAACTCAGAGGGATATGGCAGTGGAATACTTACAATGAATCCATATCAAACTTGTGGCGCATTGGCCCATAGGCAATGTCTCTGTCATTTGTGTGGAACCCCAGGGTTCACCTCCTGGACAAGTTCGAATCCCAGTTAGGGCGGTTGGTACCTTCCAGTGGACTCACCACCCGCAGGAAGGTTTGGGGGGTTGTTATGGTGCAATGTGATTTGGGTAGCGACTGCTGCCCCTGTGACCCGTTAATGGATACGTGTATGAAAATGGATGTCTGGATATCAGAATTTAAAATCTTGTCAACACATGTCAAATGAAGCTATAATCAATATTTCAGAATAATTCAAACTCAGATATTGGTGGGAAATCTGAGTTCAAAATTATTCTCATCCAAATCTCAGCCCATCATTCCTCCCTGTCATTATTTCCAGGATAAAATGAATTAACCCAAGGCTGGCTTCTTAAAAGTGAAGAATGAGCCAGTCTTTTGAATGGCTCTTTGAAATGAATGGGTCCCAAAGATCCGGCTCCCTCCAAATAGCCATAAATCCCATCTCCACAGCAAACACTTCAGCCCGACAGACTCACATATTTGCCTTAGCGCTGCACTCGAACTGGGGGAGGGGCTCTGAAAAACCACGCGGTACTGTCATGTAAACATTGTGCCTATGGCACGTGGAAATTATAATAAGAAGAGTATTTCAGTTATAGAGGCCAAAAGATTAATATATTAACTTCAGCGTTCTACATTTTGGTGGTAAAAGGTAAAAGTAAAATATGTTAACCATTAACATAAAAGTATCAAACAATTAAAAACATATAATGGATTTGAATTGAACAGCAACATCAAATACGTTACCATCAGTGTAATTGATAGATAGGCTTATTTATTCTAAACTAATTTATTTATGTTTTGCATTTTTTAAATTAGAACGTGTTGATTAATTTGTTGGGGTGCTTTGGCCCAGAGGCAATGTCTCTGTCATTGGTGTGGAACCCCAGGGTTCACCTCCTGGGCAAGTTCGAATCCTGGTTAGGGCGGTTGGTACCTTCCAGTGGACTCACCACCCACAGGAAGGTTCAGGGGGGTTGGTACGGTGCAATGTGATTTGGGTGGAGACTGCTACCCCCGTGACCCGGTAACAGATAAGCGGATGAAAATGGATGGATTAATTTGTTAAGATACACCTGATTTAAATGTTTAACGCATTTTAAGGCATGAGCAGAATGATGCGCAGCTTTCCTAATAATTCTACAGTCCATTCACTTCTTATTGCCCTAATACATGGTCAACTATGGATTCACACATAATATTTGCACTCACTGGCTTTAACTTTCGGCCAGACAAGTCAGACCAGTTTTATTGAGTGCAGGCCAACAAGTCTGTGACTGACAATCGATCAAGTAATCAATCAATATTAATCCACAGTTACCCTGCGATTCATCCATCCATCCATCCATTTTCATCCGCTTATCCGTTACCAGGTCGCGGGGGCAGCAGCCACA
>NC_024327.1:5868337-5871397 GCF_000523025.1 Cynoglossus semilaevis | reverse complement strand
CTCTGTCATTGGTGTGGAACCCCAGGGTTCACCTCCTGGGCAAGTTCGAATCCTGGTTAGGGCGGTTGGTACCTTCCAGTGGACTCACCACCCACAGGAAGGTTCAGGGGGGTTGGTACGGTGCAATGTGATTTGGGTGGAGACTGCTACCCCCGTGACCCGGTAACAGATAAGCGGATGAAAATGGATGGATTAATTTGTTAAGATACACCTGATTTAAATGTTTAACGCATTTTAAGGCATGAGCAGAATGATGCGCAGCTTTCCTAATAATTCTACAGTCCATTCACTTCTTATTGCCCTAATACATGGTCAACTATGGATTCACACATAATATTTGCACTCACTGGCTTTAACTTTCGGCCAGACAAGTCAGACCAGTTTTATTGAGTGCAGGCCAACAAGTCTGTGACTGACAATCGATCAAGTAATCAATCAATATTAATCCACAGTTACCCTGCGATTCATCCATCCATCCATCCATTTTCATCCGCTTATCCGTTACCAGGTCGCGGGGGCAGCAGTCACCACCCAAATCACACTGCACCGTACCAGCCCCTTGACAACCTTCCTGCGGGTGGTGAGTCCACTGGAAGGTACCAACCACCCTAACCGGGATTCGAACTTGCCCAGGACCTGGGGTTCCACACCAATGACAGAGTCATTGCCTCTGGGCCAAAGCGCCACACCCTGCGATTAATTTCATACAAATTTTAATCAATTGACAGCCCTAATTTACATTATGTACATGCATTTACACTGTCATCAGATAAATTTGTAACGTTCGTTATTTACCTGTCTTACCGCTACTTTCCACTAGATAGCGTACTTATCTAATTGGATTTTTACATTCAATTTTTATTTACTAGTAAGTTTAAAATTAGATTAATAATTGAACAAGTTACTAAAACCAGATTACGAAAGAGTATGCTTATATTGAAATGGTGTGAACATAAGATTGAACACACTATTTTGAATGATTAAATGGTAGATAAAAGGATTTATTCATAATTTTTAATTTATATTTAATTATTTGGGCAATTGTGTGTGTGTTTGTGTGTGATAGACCTAATCCTCACAATAAAGAAATAAAAACGCATACACACGAGGCTCTTAAACAATTATGCATTGAATAATGACTTACATATGCAAATTCAGTTCTAAGAAACTTGTCATAGTATTATTCCATTCTTTACATACTGTACTGACACTTCTCTTAATTAGCTCACAGCAGAAAACACTTTTTATTCTACTTGATATACCCTAAATCTGCACAACTTTGAATGCAGTCATTCCAATTTTGTTGACAGATTACCTCTTTATTTAGTGACCAATGTCAATCACAAAATAAAACCCAGTATCTAGCATGTAGGGCTCTGGTTAGAAAAGGCTTATTGTTAATTGATGAAAATCCTTACACTACACCCTCTAAAATCACATTACCACAAGACATTTTTTCTATGAGTACAGTTCATGAGGCACAAAATAATATTAACTTTATATAATATTAAATTTGTATGAAGTGATGGTAAAGAAGAAAACAGGCAGTTTCCAACATATAGTAGTATTCTTTGAGATATCCACCAGAATATAAATACTATATTCATCCTGCAAAGCTTAAAGTACCCCTGTGGGCCACTTAGACCAATACATGTGCCTCATAATATGCTGAAATTATTAACACGAGCTCAATGTTAAATAGCCAGTTTAAGGAGAAAGCTGTACTCTATGTGTTTCAATAGGTATGCAGTTTCTTTTAAACCTCAACCAATGCAAGATTTATTGTAACTTCAATGAAGAATTGTCAATCAGGGGTTCGTAGCTGTAAGGTTGCAGGATTGCCAAATGCAAATGGTTACTGCATGAAATTGTTTTCTGGTAATGAAGAAACCATGCACCACTGAAACCTTGTTAGATTTATTCAGACATCATTGCCACGTTCAATTTGTATAACATTTGTTACAATATTTTGAGCAGGTTATGAGGCAAATGCATCATCTATAGTAATAATCTGCTCCTTTAGTTTGGACCGCTGTGGTATATTTGCAAAATGTTAGCTAATGTTGGACCAAATTTACATTTTCCACACCTTCAGACAACAACATAATGTGTGGAAAATAATTATTCCTCTAATTGTTTAGGTTGTTTTGGATGCATTGCAATGCATTCTTAATGGCTCAGTTAGGGTTCTCATATAACCTACACCCATCACAGGCCTGTTTAATAAACACTGAAGCTGTTTCCTACACCAGGTAATGTTTAAGCAGAGAGACGTAATCACTGACGAGAGCAGGTGTTCAACTTAACCTTTAAAAAGCAAGAGTACCCTGAGAGAAGGTCTGCTAGACCACCACTGGCTCTGAATGAGTTTGGTTTATTAAATCTGTACACATTTCAATATAATCAGATCATTTTTGTTCCAAGTAGGTAAGATAGCATTTTGTTGTAAATGTGTTAATATATATCTCTACATAATACAATACAAGTCCTCTGAACTATGTAGACATGTGCAATTGTTTACTACCAACTTCAACAATACAGTAAAGGCAAAGACTTGTGGACACTAAGTTAGGATGATGTGGATATTAGCACATTCTCTTGAGCCCTCACAATTATCAAAATCTAAGTGCTGTAAGTAGTTCATATGCAAGGTATTGAATATCTAGTTAACTGAGTATAAAATAGAGGCAAAAATACAGAAAGAATAACATTTTTTTGGAGGCATGACAAAGAAACTACAGACACGATACACAAGTGGTTAAAGATAATATGAGAGGAGACCTGTGACCTTCCCCTCCTTGAACCGCAACCTTAACGTGGTGTAGGGGTTCGAGCATCCGAATGAACCTAGGAGCTATGTTGTCGGGGGCTTAATGCCCCTGGTAGGGTCTCCCAAGGCAAACAGGTCCTAGGCGACGGATCAAACAAATAGCGGTTCAAACCCCCCCTTGATGAAGAAAACAACAAAATCAAAGAGGTTCAGGTCGCCTGGATTGACGTCACTGGGGCCCCACCCTGGAGCCAGGCCCGGGGTTGGGGCTCGCAGGCGAGAGGCTGCTG
>NC_024327.1:5854299-5865462 GCF_000523025.1 Cynoglossus semilaevis | reverse complement strand
GCTGGCCTGGGAGCGCCTTGGGGTCCCCCCAGAAGAGCTGGAGGAAGTGTCGAGGGAGAGGGAAGTCTGGGTGTTCCTGCTCAGACTGTTGCCCCCGCGACCTGGCCCCGGATAAGCGGTTGATGATGGGTGGATGGATGGACCTGTGACCTTTGTGTGACCTTGAATATAGTGTATACCAACAGACCAAGTGTTTTCGTGTTGGTGGGAGGTCGTACTGTGTATCGTGCTCTCTAATACTATGACCTTAAGAGCTGGAGTTTCAATCTCAGCACAGATGTTTCCAGAAAACCTTTATAAGACCTGAGCACCAACAAACACAGAGACAACATGACTGCTATTTTAAAATATTAGTTAAAAATCTTTTAAAAAAAGTTTTGGTCCTGAATATGTCAGAAAAAAAATGATCTAATCTTTCCCCAAAATTGAATAATATGGATGACCTAATCCAGGGGCACTAACCCCAAATGTCACTCACAGACAGGCATTTTTTCTACGTACATTAAATTTAGGAGCCTTGTGTACAAAACTTCTTCTTTTCCTTTCGGCTTGTCCCTTTTTTCAGGGGTTGCCACAGGAATCAATATTTTCCATATCTCCCTGTTCTCTGCATCTTCTACTCTGACTCTATATCTGCATGTCCTCCCTCATCCATCAATCTCCTCTTTGTCTCCTACCTGGTAGCTCTATCTCTAGCATTCTCCTGCCACTGTATCCACTGTCCCTCCTCCGCACATGTCCAAACCATCTCAATCTGACTTCTCTAGCTTTTTCTCCAAACCACCCTATCTGTGTTGTCCCCCTAATGCCTATTGCTAGTGTCTATAAAACCATACATCATGGCTGGTCTCACCACTGTCCTGTAAACCTTTCCCTTCTCCCACCTTAGCTGACAGTCTTCTATCACAGATCACTCCTGACACTTTTCTCCAGCTGTTCCATCCTGCCTGCACTCTATTCTTTACCTCTCTTTCACAGTCTCCACTGCTCTGAACAGTTGATCCTAAGTACCTAAACTCCTGCACCTTCACCACCTCTGCTCCTTGTAACCTCACTATTTCACTGTTCTCCCTTTCCCTTTCTGTACACTCTGTCTTGTGTACAGAACAATATGAGTAATATGTCTTGTGGAGTATAGTGGTTTTATTTTTTTATATATATATTTTATTTTATTTCAAAAATGAGAAGCATTTTTGTCGTATAACACAGTGACTGCAAAAATAACTACTTCCTTAAAGTCCATAACTGGGGAACACAATTTTTTCTGCTGTTTTTAACTAATTTTTGGGTTTGGAATCCAAAACCGATCTTAGTTTTTCTCAATCACGTCAAGTTTTTGAACTATAGGATCCCCGTTTTCTTAAAAAAATATGAAAATGAAATCTGCATCATTGATCTCGTTCTTCAACATCACTCAGATCTTCTAGAGGAGGTAGTTGTTCGAAAACTGACACTGGAATTTTAGTTGAATGAGGCATTGGTCCTATAGCTGACGGTAGATTAGGATATTCTATTTTACTTTTATTTTTCTTGTTAATTCCTGATGTTTTCACTAAACAAAAGTAACAGTCTGTGCAATGATCTTTTTGCTCTTGCCAAACCATGGGGATACCAAATGCCAACTTTTCACGTGTTCCTTTGGTCCACATCTGTAAACTCTCGACACACTGCTTGCACACTTTGTGAGGGGCCCATGGCTTGTCTTGATCACCAAGTTTTACTTAAAAATATGCAAAATATGCCTGTTTGCCCTCTGACTTGAAATGGTGAAACTACTACAAATATAACAAAAGGAGTCAGGGTTGTTTAGGCATTTACGACGAGAAGTAGCAGGAGCAGATATGATCTGGAACAAAGGAAATATATACCTATGTAAATAAAACACTAAGATGGAATAGTTAGAAGCTTTGATAACTAAAAAAACACGGCCCATGGTTACAAGGTTAATAGAAAAACCAGCACAAATCCTCTTAATTCCTACTATGCTAGCTTTCTGTTTGCAGATATTGATAGTACCGACCTATTGGAAGCTGCACACACCTCGCACCATCTTAACTCCTTCGGGTCTAGGTGAACCCCGAGATCCAATATGTCTTTGTCTCTCTCTCTCTCTCTCTCTCTCTCTGTGCGTGTGCATGTTCCTGTACTGCATGACTTGTGCCAACTTTTCCTCATATTCATTAATACTCATATTCTGGGACAAGATGAAAATCATTGCAAGGACATACGGTATGTACGAAAATGCGAAGTACCGCACAAGGGTCAATTGTGACTGCACAAACAAGTTGCCACATAGCTGTTGATGAGTCCAATCATAAGTCTTACTACAGCTAATCAGTGGAATTTTGCTTATCTGGAGGGTAAGCTGTGGAGAAAACACAAAAAAACTGACTGCAATTTTGGAATCAGCATGCCAATTCTAGTTTTAATCAGCATAAAAATCTAACCTAAGAGAATTCTTTTTTTCAAATTGTTCCCCAGTGTAACGGGCCAAAGCTGTTATTTTCTAATGAATCTACAACGTTTCTCTGAATCTAAAACACTGGAAATTATATTCATTTTAATTAGTAAAGGTCATTTACAAATCAATTTCCTAGAAGGTAGTTGAATATACAAAACTATCAGTGCAGACGTGACAGTCGGTGGAATGAACGCAGTGTGGCAATGTTGGTGTTGCATTTACTGTCATCTAGTGACATTTGAGCTCACTACATCAACATAGTGGTAAGCGATAAAGTTGAATGAATGTTAATGAAGTCCTGACTGGCCAAAAGGAAATGGACCATACAGACTATAATGACTGTATCAATAAGGTTCTCTTTTACTTTTTTTTTTGTTTGTTTTTAACCAAGTTTTACATTCACTGTGATGTACTGTTATGAATGAAACAATTTTTCTTCTGTTTAATCTGGAATTGATGTTCATATGTATCTCCTCATTGATACTAAATCAACATTATCCAAAACCAACAGTTTCTCATTTGATATTGACAATTGGTCCATTTCTCCCTCCCCACAGGTTAAGAGTCTGGGTGTCATCCTCGACAGCACACTATCTTTTCAATCTCATATCAACAACATCACCCGATCCACCTATTTCCACTTACGCAATTTCAAATTCTTAATGTTTTAATGTTTTATTGTTTTTTAATGCTGTGTTGTTATCTTTGTATTCACTGTAAGGTGTCCTTGGGTGACAGAAAGGCGCCTATGAAATAAAATGTATTATTATTATTATTATTATATAGTGGTTCTGACAAAAATAACCAAAGTCCTGTCTGCATGACCAGATCTATCAGATAATGCTTGTTTCCATCTTTTTCAGTCCAGTTGTTTTTTAAAGCACAGATTAAATTTGTGATCAATAATCACGGCACAAACTCATTCTTTCACCTCATCCTGATCTCAACAAGCGTTAGATCTGAGGACTATGACAGTCCGCCGGGGCAGAGGTCATGGTCATCAGGTCCTAACATGTGCATGAAGGTGCCCAGGTTTGTTCAGTGCTGCAGCACCAATTCTCTCTATGTTTCTTCACTGTCTGTACATAGAATTTGAGTGGCTTTGATCAAGTGCATGATATTGTAGCTGTAGTAGAAGATGCCTCCTGAGAAAGTACACTCAGTCAGTCAAGAGAGGAGGAGGCAAAGGAGCATCCACGCCCCAATAAAAAGCAGCTTATTCTCTGTGACAACTTGTGCTCGTTGGGACTAATTTTATCAGTAATATTCTGGAGCGTGATACCAATACCCTCCCCTTAAATGATTAAAAGAAGCATGGCTCATGTTGATGTTGAATGTGTCATGATGTCATGATGTGCCTCAACATAATCTGAGGTAAACCAGGTGTCTGGTGTCATGGCCCAATACAGTCGGAGATCCAGTGCCTTAATAGAGACTGAGAGGTAAGTCTGAAATTAACTGTGTAAACTGTGCCACTGAAAAAGCACGAGGCCCTAAACTGTAAACCTTAAGGGTTAATCTCAAAAACGCGAACAAAACGAAAACACTAAAAGTACTCTACTGGTTAGGGTTATGTTTACTTTTTTTCTTATTTTTGCAGGGTTTTCATCTTTTTTCTCTTGTTTTCACTCGAGTATAATCACAGATGACTAACTACAGAGGATAAGAGGGTCAGGTGAGTACCATGCTACATCAGGTTCAGAGAAGGCTATTGCAGACAACTCTACAACATATACAACCACATTTTATACGTGTGCGTTACAAAGATTTTTTTTTAAACATATCACCAAGAAAGCAAATACAAGGTGTTGAGTATTTAGAGTCTTAAAGGACTATCCCTCTGTCAGCAATAGGACTTCATGTTACTTGACCTACACTGTCCAGTCTCACAGACAAAATCTGAAAAATTGCTATTAAAAAAGTAGCAAATTTGGTCAGTGTCACCTTTTTTTAAATAGTTATAGTGCTTTTAATAGCTTAAGACAGGGGTCTTTTTAATCTCACCCAGTGGCAAATCTACAGAACTTCAGTGTACATTTAATGACACCATAGCTGCTGCAAAAGTCTTCATGTCATGCCAAAAGGTAAAACAACAGCTAAGGCTGTAACATATACATATTTCAAAGTAGTATGCATTATCAAAAAGAAAAACACATTTATAAACAATTTATCCCCGCCTTCTTTTTTGTTTTGTTTATGGAGGGAGTTTAGCTCCATGTTCCTGTTTCCAGTGACAGTTATTAGTCTGAGAGGACAGGAATTTTGTCTCATACAGTCTCGAAGAAGATTTTATCTAAGCCTCCACCTTTGGGAGTGTCATCATACTACATACAAGCACGGGCGGGGGGCTTAAAACTCCCATTCCAGTGTTTCCTCTCGATTGGCAGCTCTCTCTAGCCTGTGGATGATGTTATTGAGATTGGCCATTTTCTCATTGCGTCTCTGAGTGCTTCGGTTGACTTTGGGGCTTTGGAAGGGAGGGATCTGGTTGGGGTCAAGGCTGTGAATGGTGCTGGTTGAGGGTCTGTTGGGCAGTGAGGGTGATATGGGAGCAGAGGAAGAAGGGACGGGGGAGACTGACATCATGAGGCCAGGTGAGGAAGCTGCAGAGGGGGAATTCAGGGAGACCTCCAGGCTGCTGCGGCAGGGCTCCGACGAGGACTTGAAGCTGATCGGGTCAAAGGGGGACTTCCCAGAGTCTTCACCCTTAGGCCTGGAGTGGCTGCCTCTTTGTAGTCCCTCAGTGGAACCTGAGCCGGAGTGGAACCCTTGAGCTTGGCTGGTTGATTCCTCGTCCCTCTTGCCAATCAAGTGAGGTTCAAGGCAGCCAGAGTCAGAGTCCTGGTGTTCACTTTTCAGCTGTGGGAATTGAACTGCCATAGAAAAACACTGAACTTTTGGTTCTGTCACAGAGTCCTCCTTCTCCTCCTCCTTGTGCTCCCCCAACGCCTCCTGTTTGACATGAGGCAGCGCGGTGTTGTGTCCTGAGAGCTTCTGCAGCTTCCTGTCCTCTCCGTCAGAGTTTGGGCTCCGTGTCACTGATGGCAGGTAGCTGTAGTGCCCAGCATCTGTGTCATTTCCCGGCAGACGCCCCATCAGCACTTCCCTTTGCATCCTGGACCTGCACACAAATGCTGGTCATTAGGGGCACTGAATGTACATTTTAAGGGTTAACCCTTTGTCAACCCTTAAAATGTACATTCAGTGCCTAATAAAGTGGCAAGTGTTCTTGTGAGTAAAGCAATACTTAAACGTTAAAAACGGCAGATAAAAGTTAAGTGGACTGGCCTGTAGTTGTGGAACCAGTTGATGACCGTATTGGTTTTGAGGTCGAGTTGGGAGGCCAGCATCTCAATGGTGTTCTGTGAAGGGTAGGGCTCCAGCAGGTAGGCCTTTCTCAGTGCATCCTTCTCCTCTGCTCCCAGCACCACCCTGGGCTTCTTCACATGGCTGTACGGACACAGGTCCAGGGAGACCAAGTTCGGACTCACACACTCAGATCGAGTGCTGGGTGAGTCACTGTCTGAGCTGCTGCTGAGCAGCCCGTATCGCCTCTTCAGATAGGCTGGAGGGAAGACAGTGATATCTGGTATAAAAGGATCACAGAACACCAACAACTCAAACTTGAGTCAAAAGTTAATTATGATTATTTTTGCTTTAAATACCATTAAAATACAAACCTTTCTTCTCTATCTTCTTGATGGCTCTCAGCTTGTCTACATTGTGAGGATCATTGAGATCATTGAGCCACAGCTGCATACGTACAAATGGTCCTCTGCCTTTTAGGCTGAGCTTGTGCCAGGGTTTGGGTCTGGAGAGCAGGTCTGACACAGAACCTTGTGTCAGACCCAGGATGGTTTCCCCGAAAAGTCTCTGACCTGTGAAGAAACAAAATCTCATGTCAGTCAGGTTTGCTTTCTAAAATGTATTTTTAGGTTGTACCAGAAGTGCAGTTTAATGCTTCTCACCGAGGTTGTTGTCTGTTAGCACCTCCTTCACCTTCTTGGTGATGGCATAAGTGTCCAGCTCTGGAGACATGGCCACCAGCTCTTGGATACCCAGCAGGTTTGTGGGCTGATGCAAAGCTATGTGCAGTGCAGGGGTGGATTTTCCTCCTCCCTCTGGGTGAGAGGGCAGACCCAGAGTCAGGCCCAGACCCAGGGCCAGGCTCTCAGGTTGCTGGTTCTCTTTGCTGCTTTCCAGGGACAGACCCACAGGTTCCACCAGAGGACTTGGATGACCTGCTGCTGGACTGGGCAGCGGGAAGGGTGAAGAATGGGCCGTCACTGGGCTTTTGTCTATTGATGGAGAAAAAAAAAGAAAGAAATTATGAAAGATGGACAGGGGTCCAAAAGGTCTTTTCATTTTAAGAACAATAATAGGTAAATGGCCCAGCATCAAAAACATCACTTAACTGTGGATTTAATAAAAAAGGCATAAACATTCAAAACAAACCTTGTGAATATAAACATGTACAGCATTTTATGGGCTTTTACAACTTTGGCTTTATTTTCCTCTGATGAGCCTGACTAATAAAAAGTGTGGCATTGTCTGTTTGGTGAGACATGTGTCTGGACATTACCCTGAGTATGGCCCTGACTCTGGGGTGGGTTGAGGCTTTGGCTCAGCTGGTCCAGTAACCACAGCTGCATGCGAATGAAGGGCTCTCTGCCTTTCTGGGTCAGTTTGCTCCAAGGTTTGGGCCGAGATAACATGTCACTTACACTGCCCTGAGAAAGACCCAGGACCTGGGAGAAAACAAAACAAGAAGTTAGACAATTAGGTGAAAATAAATTACTGCATAAACCAGGCATGCCCAAACTGTTCCTCAAAGGGCCATGTGGCTGCAGGTTTTTTTTCCAACCAACCAAGAGCACATAGTTTGACCAATCAGCTGTCTGAAGACTGAGACCAGTTGATTAAACCTGTCAACTCAGGTGTGCTACTGCTTGGTTGGAACAAAAACCTGCAGCCACAGCGGCCCTTCGTGGGACAGTTTGGGCACCCCTGGTATAAACAAACTATTGATTATTTACTATAATCAATCAATAGTTATTATGTTGTTGCTACTGAAATAAAAAGTAATACAGATTCTGAAAATAACCACTAGAGGGCAGTATCACACCATTTATAAGCTGTAAATAAGATGTGGCTGTGGATGTGGTTCCTGAACTTGTTTATTGGAGGTGCTGACCTTACCTATAATGAATGCAATTTCTACATTTAAGTTCAACACACGAGCAACATCTGACCTTTTCTCCAAAGATCCTCTGGCAGATGCCATTTTTGGTTAGCTTCTCCTTCACCTGCTGGGTCAACTCAATGGTGTCCACCTCTCTGTACATGTACATCTCATACTGCTCTGGGGTCAAAGGTGGTACAGTAGGTTTAAGGGCACGTGGGATGTATGCCGGGTAGTAGAACAGACATCCTGCACCAGGTCCTGAAGACTCGCCGCTTACTGAAGTGTCTGACTCCACCTTCACCTCCACTGGTCTGCCCAGTTCATCCTCTGCTGCAGAGGCCTCTTCACTGTTGGGGAGACACTCACCATTCTCCAGACGAGGCCACGGTCGCGACAACGTAGGAGGCCCAGAAGAGGAGGAGGACAAGGATGGAGAGACAGAAGTCAAGGGATGAGAACTACCTCCAGCACTAAAGGCCATGGAGCCCCGCTCCTGTGACAAGTGCTGATCAAAGTAGGTGCCAGCTTCACCAATCTCTGACTTGACTTTACGAATGATGTTCTGGACAAAGGCTGCAGGTGACAGCACACTGAGTGGAGTCTGGGGGCTGCTGATGGAGTTGGCCATGCACACAGTGACACAGCCCCCTTCCTCCTGTTTGATAGAGATGGGTAAAGGCAGGCCCCTGGTGCGCTCTGGAGGCCCAAGACGTTCCACTTGTGCTCCTGAGCTGGCAGCGGAAGCTCTTCCACAAGCTTCCATCTCCATCAGGGCATGCTGCTGGGCCTCCATCTCCCTCCTGGCCTGTTCTAGAATATTCTTTATGGTTTCATCTGAGCTGCTCCAAGCTCCATTACTGCTTCTGCCTGAAGAGCTGCTCAGAGACGAATTCCCATCACCTAAAATATGCATTAGAGTAGTACATCAAAGAGTTTAATAAAGCTAACATCATATTTAATTACCCAAAAAATTAATCAATATGGCTTTTAGCGTTGACATACAGGGGATATTAGAAGTTTACAAACTCTAGCTTTCAGAAGCCATGATTTTCAATGTCAAACAAAGACACCAAGATATTCATTGGCAGAACTTTTTCTATTTTTATTCAGAGGCTATGTGGAACATTACAATAAAAAACAACCAAAATGCCTTTTATAATTTGAAACTCTCTAGGCATAATCAATGCTACAATTCTCTTCTGTCATCACATAGTCACAAAAAGTACATTTTTGCTTTTGTACTAGAATTTTCAGCTCTCATGCTTTCAGTGTGGCATCTCTCAGAAACAGCAAAGATCTAAGAATTCCTCAAAAGGATCTTGTTTTTTAAGGTATTGCCCAGGAGACCTACATCAAAGGACTGTAGGTAAACGTCCTGTGTTGTGATAAGATGGCAGGTGTTTGATCCTAAATCTACAGATTACAATTGGCACAGAAATGACACTAGTTGTGGTAGATGTATGTCCATCCATCCATCCTTCCATCCATCTTCAACCGCTTATCCGGGGCCGGGTCGCGGGGGCAACAGTCTGAGCAGGGACACCCAGACTTCCCTCTCCCTCGACACTTCCTCCAGCTCTTCTGGGGGGACCCCAAGGCGTTCCCAGGCCAGCCGAGCGACGTAGTCGCTCCAGCGTGTCCTAGGTCTTCCCCTAGGTCTCTTCCCAGAGGGACGGCACCCGAGCACCTCCCGAGGGAGGCGTCCGGGGGGCATGCGATGTAAATGCCCAAGCCACCTCAGCTGACTCCTCTCGATGATGATTGAAAATCATACAAAGAAAAACTGCAGAAGATAGAGGTGCCTCTGTCAGCAGATCTCGCAAAGGTATAGCGTCTTAGTGTAGATCATAACAATAGTGATTTGTTGTTACACTTGTGAGTTGTTACTTGTCCTGGCAAGAGTCACATTGTGTTTTGTCTTAAGTTGGGGGACCAGAACAAACACTCTGCTGATGAAGACACTGTCCGTGAGAAGATGAAAGCTACCTTCACTTATCGCCAAGCAATGGTCAATGATGAAAGCAAATCAGCAGATGTCTTCTTGGTTTTCCCACATTTTCTGGACACACCAGGACTTGTACAACATCTTAATTCAATTGTTTCACGGCAATTCCCAGTATAGCCACAGTGCAGTAACTCTCATTGTTACACTTTGTTTGTATGTGTCTGTGTTACAGATTGAGCAAGATTTCAGACTTCTGTTTGGAGAGACCACTGCCAACAAATTCTTGGAGAAGTGGCCAACTTCTTTCAAAGCTAAAGTAATAATGGAGAGTCATCGACTTATACCCACTACAGAACTCTTGGATTTGATGCGCAGTGCAGAGTCAGCGGCTGAAGTTGAGAATGGTACGACATTGTTTACTTGATATTTCTGATTGCACACGTGTGCAGTGCCCTTTTTGGTAATGGTGCAACCTTTCAAATGAATATGCTATGATGTTAACACATTTTTGGTTTACATAACAAGTGACATGTCTACTTTTTTGCTGCTGCTACATCTACTGCCACCATCTGCGCAAGGTCGAAAGGCCAGGAAAGATGTTTGCATCTCAAACTGTACATCAGCTCATTAAATTTCAAAAGGTTTGTTAAAAAGTTGAATGAATGAATGAATTTTTCTTTACATCAATCTCACACCTTTTGAGATGTGATCAAATGTAGTCTAATCAGATTTTACTCACCACAACTTATGTTGAATGTCTTCTGTCACAGACTGGAATCAGTGTGCAGCAGCATTTAGACAACATCCCCCTTAGCAGCCAGTCCTACCTTCTTGCAGTGGGAACCACACCAAGCAGCATTCACCACTACTTCATTGTGATCGACAAGCATGCACTTCCTTGCAAGGCAACTGGTTCTGTGGGAGTCTTTGACAAACTCTTGAAGGCCCATTATGTCTTTGGTATGTCATACAGTTCCTCCTTGACCAACTTTTTCACTTTTGTGCAAACTACAAAAGACATGGGAGAAACATAATGGGCTCACTTACCGCCCACATTTGATTGTGTGTGGAGTTGAATCTAAAATGCCCTTGTTTTTTGAGTTTGATTATTGTATTGTTTTGATTATTGTTCTGATTATAGATGGAAAACTGTAATTGCTTACTGTGCCTTTAATTACAGTTACTTGTCAAGAACATCTCCATGCATGTGAAGTGAGAAAGCATGATTTTGTTTACTTTCATGTGGACAACCTGCAATATCCTAGGCCTTTTGACCTACAAAGGTAATGTAGGGTGATTAACTCTTCCTTATTGATTGTCCCACATTGCTTTCTTTTGTAAGCTTTCATTTTTATTTTAATATGCCATATAGACAATGCAAATATGAAGATCACTGGCACCTTAATGATTTCTAAAATAAATACTAGCACTGGCAATACTATGTTGTGTCCTGTTTATTTTCATTTCATAGTACATCACATTACTTATTATAGTATTATTATTATTATATTAATATAAATAAAATTATATATGGTTTAGAGACAGTAGCAATAGGCAGAAGACAGGAGACGG
>NC_024327.1:5848632-5853646 GCF_000523025.1 Cynoglossus semilaevis | reverse complement strand
ACTCCAACACACGACTGGCAAGCTGGGGGGCTATAAGTAAGCCTACGCCAGCACGCCGTCTCTCACCGCGGGCAACTCCAGAGTAGAAAAGGGTCCAGCCTCTCTCAAGGAGTTGGGTCCCAGAGTCCAAACTGTGCGTGGAGGTGAGCCCGACTATATCTAGTCGGTATCTCTCAACCTCCTGCACGAGCTCAGGCTCCTTTCCCCCCAGCGAGGTGACATTCCATGTCCCCATATCTAGAGTGGTTGTCCAGGGATTGGGCCGTCGTGGTCTCCGCCCACAACCGCCACCCAAATCACAAGGCACCGGCCCCTTGTGGGCCTTCCTGTGGGTGGTGGGCCCACTGGAAAGCGGACTCACGTCGCTTGTTCGGGCTGAGCCCGGCCGAGTCCCGTGAGCAAGGACCCGGCCACCAGGTGCTCGCCTGCGAGCCCCAACCCCGGGCCTGGCTCCAGAGTGGGGCACTAGTTGTGGTAGATGTATGTAACAACCTATATTTTTGTCATGTTCTCTTCTTACAGAGTTAAATTAAAATAGATTTTGTGTGTGACGTATTTATATTCACTGTATGACTGGTAGCTTTTCCTCACCTCCTCTCTGGGACTGAATCTCCTTCTTGGTCTGCTCCAGGATATTCCTGATGGCATTGTCTGACCCAGTTTCAGGAGTTCGGATGCGTGGAGTGATGCTCCCTGCCACAGATTGTAACAGGGAGAGATACAGAGGAGGAGGAGGGGGAGAAAGAAGAGGGGTGTGAGTGGGATGGTTGAACAGAGAGCACTTCCAAGGCTTTGCTTTTTTAATGGCTGCCTTTGAGTTTGTGCTGTCTGAGGTTGCAGTATACAGGAAGTATACAGGAACATTGCAGAGGAAGTGGTAAAGAGGTTTAAACATACAGTGGTTGGACACACTTCTCTGTGAAAACAACCACGGTCATTAGGGGCACTGAACCACGGTCCTCACAAAGTACTTTGGTAAACTCAGATTATAAAACAGGCTCACAGTGCATGAGGGTAAAAATTAGTCTTTTATATTTACAACCTGGTGGTTCCTTTTGTAGAAATATAAGAATTTATTTTTAACAAAGACTTAATTTTCCAAAACAGTAGGGAGGTGTACTACAATAAAAGTGAGTGTGTTAATGATGAAGAACCAGTGTTTTTATTAAAATCTAAAAGATAATGGAAACATATTTTTATGATGAAACTGTTCTATTATTAAGTCATTAACTTTACTCATTACATTAGGGGAACACTTCATAACGGTCGTGGTCAAACAGAAATAAGGTGTTAGGCTTCAAAAAATGCTAACATGGGTAACTAAACCATAGCTGTCCTAACAAGCTAAAAGTGAGCCATGAATATTGCATCAAAATAAAGCTGGAAAAAAACTGCAGATCTGGTATTACTTTAGCGTCAGCTAGAAATAACCAGTATAGGAAACATTAACCAAAATATAAATAAAACGAATAGCTAAAAGTCAACTAAAAACTTAATATTAGAAAAGGAGTTAACTTAAATAAGCTAGGCTTAAAGCTAGGAATGGCAGGATAGATATTATAATGCAACTTGGAGTATCTGCCAATACCAATACCAATCCAATTAGGCCATAAGGTGAACCCTGTTATCGTTTCATCTCGCTCCGATGTCTGCGAACCACACGATCTTAACTTCATTACAAAGAACGAGTTACGTAAAAACTTACTGCAAAAAGTTCCTGCCCATTTTTTATGGCGAGGCATTTTATGCCGAACTAGTTTCTTCAGGGCGTAATAAGATTTTAGTTTGCGAGCAGTGGCACGGTTTGACACGTGATCGTGCTAGACTAATCGAGTAGCTGATTGACGTCAACACTCCGGCAACATGGCTACTTCCGTGGTTTTACTTAACGTTACCGATACAGAGGAATTCTCCCAAAAGTCTTCTAAAGTGGGCCAAATGGATTCTAAACAGTGCTTTATATTCCAATTCCTAATCTGGTAACAGATAAGCTCACCGAGGGGGCAGCCTGAGAAAGGAGAGTATGAGACACTGAACACAGTGAGGGCATTCATTCGTCCTTCTGCTTTGTCGACATCACACATACAACTGCTTGTGAGTATTGACATCTAGAGAGGGAGACAATCTGTTCGCGGTGACTTGTCAACGAAACCAGAGATCTCTGTAAATGCACTGTTGAACAATTAAAGTTGTTTTGCTCATTTCACCTTTGTAGTGATTTATCATTAATATTGTCTGCATTGACTGTGTCCCTGAAAGGTTGAGGAACGGCGAACGCCAACATTATTCATTTGTTCATTTATTCACTCCTAACTAAATACAACACTGATCAACCATAAAAAAACGATCTTTATTAAAACATATATACAATATATAAAACAATACAAAACAGTATGAGAAAATGAATGGTAATGTTAACAACGCAACCACTGCAATACAACTCTGAGGCAATAGGCTACACATGACATGTTAGTCTTCGCTGTTAGTGTCAGGGCAGTTGTCATCCTTCTCCTCGATTTCTTGTGTTTGGACAGTTGCAACACCTACACAGGAACACCTACCTGACTCACAGTCACTCTCCTTGCAGCTGCACTGTATGGCATGCAAAATACTGCCAGGGACCGGATTTCTTGTCATCCATGTGACATGTAGGTTTTCATCTTCTAGGTGCCAACTGTATCCAGCAGGTGATGGAGCGCCTATATTTTGTTTGATGCAGTACCTCATGACTGCAGCCTGATAAATTGCCCTTTTGCAGTGCTGATGGAGGACATCACTTGTAGGGGGAATAGACAATTCTGGCAAGGCTGATGATGCCATACAGAAAATCTTGTACCTAGCCTCATTCACATTTTCAGCAGCTGGCCGATCATACAGGTGGCATACATATTTGCGAAGTAGTGCAAATGTTGAGTGGTCCCAGTTAAAGTTACCACGCAGATTTTTAAAAGCCTTGAGGTACTCTTAAGGTTTCTCACGTGCTACAGAAAATGTCTTTCTTTTGCATTTACCACAAAAGGCACTTATATGTATGTACTTGAATGTATGTATGCCAATCAAGGCTGAACACACACTGGTTCCGAGAGCTGATGACACCTCGGCAATGTCAATGATGCGTTGCCCGTCCCTGTGAAAAAATATAAGCTGCATGGTATGATAATAATAATAATAATATACATTTTATTTCATAGGTAAATTTGTGGTCTTCCGTATCCTCTCCTCTCTCTCATGCTCGAGACGCCTTTTCACTTTTGCAATCGCACTCTTGTCAATAAACCTCCGGTAGCACGTGGGATGGAAGGCAGCATTCTCGGGAATGCTTTCAAACTACAAATCCAGGCAGTGTTTGTAGTTTTCAGCTACGTATCGACACCCCTCAATCCGAGCCACCGTTGCAGACACTTCTTGTATGTATTCCACCGTGCGAGTGTGAAATCCTGATTTTTTCCGTGCTTCACAGAGGCTATTTGCATATAGCACTGTTATATCCTGAAGATTTCGTTATTTTACTCGTTTTTGTGAGTTTTCCTTTTCTTCGGCAACTCCACAGGCAGCCATCTTGCTTTTCTGTTTACCAAAAGCTGCTACTCTATTGGTGTAGTCCTGTCACGTGTCGACCGTGCCACCTCTCGCGCACCAAAATCTTATTGCGCCCTGAAGACGCTAGTTCTGTATAAAATGCCACATTATAAAAAATGGGCAGGGTTTTTTGCGACAAACTTTTTGCTGTAAGCTTAACATAACTCCTTTTTTATGAACTCAAGATTGTGTAGTTCCCAGACGTCAGAGCGGAATTACATTTCTGAAAGACTTTTCGTGGTTAGCCTTACGATGTAGATACCTTCATATTTCCTCCACCTAGCTGTGAACTACGGTTTCCGAGGCGATAGTGTAGTTTTTTTTCAATCTCTAATCCTAAAATTTTGACCAATCTCAGACCAACACCCCTCCTGAGTATCAGATTGAGCCATCCTTAGGTAAAGCTAGCTTGCAAATACTATCTCTACGTATTAGCAAATGATAAAAATTAGCCTTGAAATACTATCTTATAGCTATTGCTATAAGTTGTAAAAGTGATGGCTAGGTTAAGGGTTCAGTCCTGGACCTCATGGTTCTATTTACAGAAAACACAATAAAACATGGCCATTGGACAATGTGTGTGACTGACAGCTGTGACTGTCCAATAGGAGTGGAGGAGTTTGGTTCCACTTACCTCTCTGTCGGACCTGGATGGTCCTAAGTGCCAGAATGTTCTGCTCGTCAGAGAGGAACTGCTTCATTTTGATAAAAGGCTCTTTTCCTTTCACCGTCAGCTTCCTCCAGGGTTTTGGTCTGGCTAAGATCTCACTGACTGATCCCTGTGACAGGCCCAGCACATAGTGACCAAACACACGCTGGCCAATGTTATGTTTCAGCAGCTGTTCCTTAACCTGAAAGGCGATCTCTGCTGTGTTGAGCTGGTCCTCGACTCCAGCTGTGACTCTCTGACTGGTCACTGGGTAAACCAGTGTCACCACAGCCTGCTCCCACAGAGCTATGAGTGGCTGACATCAGGGCAACTTTAGCTGCATACAGGGCTGTGGGAAAAGCCATAAGGCTTTCTTTTTGAAAGTGTGGGGAAAGAAGCTGCTTGTGAAGAACGTGGTCTGCTGACTGTCGGTCCATGGAGCACGGAGACACAGAGAATGGACGGGCCAAGTCATAGCTGGAGGAGGACGAACCGTCCAGGGTGGGTGGTCTTGGGCTGGGTGATCCCCGGACATCCACCTGAGAGGAGGACGTGTGGGATCCGAGCAGTCTGCCTGTCTCTCTTCCTGCATCATCAGACTGGTCGTCGTCTGGTTAGAGAATAACATGGTTTCATTCCCAGCCCTTCACTGGACCTTTGTGGACTAAGTTTATGCAGAGATTCAAGTCTGAATAACACTCCAGAGTCCAGAAATCAATTGAGCCTGACCAATAAAAACCAGGCAGACTATTTGACAAAACTCAGTACCTCTTAAAACTCCCAGAA
>NC_024327.1:5837285-5848565 GCF_000523025.1 Cynoglossus semilaevis | reverse complement strand
TATATATATATAAAGAGTAGGAGAAAGAAAATAAAGCAGAAAAGAGTTTGTTCTTTTTTTTTACCAGTGCTGTGCAAAAGTTGAGCCTTATCCACCAGGTATTGTATACCAGGTATACTGTGAGAAGGGAGAAACGCCTCTTTATCCAGGAGAGCCTCCATAGCCTTGGCAGACTCCTTTACACAAGCACAAAAGATGACCATCAGTAAGTCATTGGTTCAGATGATGGAGAAATATTTTCTAATTTTCTGCAGAAAGGAAATATTTCCTAGTAAATTTTAGAGCACCTATATTTTCCTCCCTACAATTAGACAATGTGTTTTCCATCCATCCATCCATCCATCCATTTTCATCCGCTTATCCATTACCGGGTCACGGGGGAAGCAGTCGCCACCCAAATCACACTGCACCGTACCAGACCCTCGTGAACCTTCCTGCGGGTGGTGAGTCCACTGGAAGGTACCAACCACCCTAACCGGGATTCGATGTTGCCCAGGAGGTGAACCCTGGGGTTGCACATCACTGACATTGCCTCTGGGCCAAAGCGTCACATCAATGTGTTTTCTATTAAAATAATACTTTTTACTTTTTTTAAGAAAAGCCAGCGTGAAAACGTTATTTGTATCAAACAGTGCTTCCCAAAGCAATAATTGGCAAGAATTCAGAAAATCAAATACATACTAATACTACAATACTAATATTCGAATTAAAACATGAAAAAAATCCAAATTGTGCCCTATTTAACTAAAAAATGTGATTTGTGATTATGTGAAAATGTGTTTAAAATATTTAACTCATTTTTACCAAAGTTTTATCAACAACGTTCGACGAAGAAAACGAAGAAAAGGGGAGAGACAAGTGATCCTATGTTACAAAAAATAACATGGCAAGGTTAACAATTCAAGGGTGTCCATTTGTCAAGATTAATTACTTCAAAATTAATTTCCCCCCCCCCCCCCCCCGACCCCTTTGGGACAATGTATATATACCTGTGATGAGCCTCCATTATCTGAAGCCATCTTCATTACCTTAAGGATACTGTGAACAGAAACAGACAGAGGCAGAGTCAATGCAACACCATTTTATTACACATTGTTATGAATGACTTTGACATTTTGCCTGCACCAAAAATATCACCTGAGCTCAGTTTTAATCTCTTCATAGTCAATCTGGGATTGCAGTTTAGCCTCTAATCTCTGAAATGGAAAATAAATCAGAAATAATAAGCGTTAACTGTCACAGTGAGAGCTGGATGAAAAGTTCAACTTCAGCACATTCTGTCATTGCTCACATGTCACAGTCTCTCACCTCGATCGCTTCTTTCTTGTACGCCAACTGGCGCTCCAGCTCCAGGATTTGATTGGACGACGTCTCCTGGACCTCCTGCAGCGTGAACTGCAGCCGCTGAATGTTTTCTAGGAGACGGAGGATTTCACGGTCCTTGGCCAGCAGGACAGCCTCCAACTGTGAGGGCAACATCTCGCCTTTCTCCTTCTTCTCCTGTCAGGGTGAGAAAAAGTGTGAGGAGGTGAGACAATGTTAGAGGACAGTCAGTGACTCACATCCTGCTGCTGTTAATTAGACAAAGGGATGAGAAGAATTAACTTTAGAAACACTATTTTAATTCATGTCACTGGATCTGTTAACAACTTTTGACGACAGAGCCAATTATAACAGAGATCTGACGCCCAACCACCGGTTTGTAGATGTGTTGGTCAAAATTTCATGACGATTTTTCAAAGTCCTTGTACAAAAACTCTGTGAAATATAATTTATTCAAAGTGATTTTTACTGCTGTGTTCAAGAACATCAATGAAACTGTCACTTTCATTACAACCGTACCCTGCTGGTGCCCTCTGCTGGATGAGAGTTGCCTGTGGTGGCATTCTGACCTTTGGCTATCTGCTCCTTTAGCCTCTTCACCTCCTTCTGAGCCAGTTCTGCTCTCTGTGCACATCATCACATCACATCACAGTCTTTAAAATCCCAAACACCAAGCACTTCAACGGGCTAACAAGATGATCAAGATGAGGGAGCTCTACATAAATCAAAAGGAGGCGCCCTTACTATAAAATGTTAGCGCTGAGCACCAAAAACGAGCAGGGACGTGAGCAGACAAGAGCAGTCACCAGTTTATTCTGCTGAGAGTGCTGCTTCCTCGGCCCACTTTATTCCAAAAACTGTTTACCTGGTCTGTCACACCGGCTCTAACTAATGATTAAATTTGATGACATTTGTCTAGTAGCTGCTGGCAAAGAGCAGCAACAGGAGAGCGGATAGCAGAGGAGAATGGGGGAGAAGCAGGGAGCAGGGGAGGAGAGAGGTATCACTGGGACAAGAACCAATCTAGGCAATGAGGTAACTAAGAACCTCAGAGTTCTAGGCCGGCATCAATCCAGCTCTGTAGTGTGTTCTCAGCAGAGTGGAGCCCTGCTGCTCTAGTGTGACCACTGTCGGGGTGCAGGAGTACAGGGGGGTTAGAACAGGTTTATATTTGCTAATCACATGCTCAGATGAGGGAGGCAGGCAAAGGAGGGGTGCAGGACGGAGAGGGTCTAATTAAAGACGGGCCTTGATTGCAGGAGTGATTACAACTCAATCAGTACTATCGAATGTACTCACCTGGTTGGCTTTCTCCAGACTCGCCATAATGGTGTCAAGCTCTGTCTCCCTGGAATACATGCAAACACACACGACATCATTCAGCCAAAAATAGAAACTAGTCATAACACTTTATTCACGGTTCACAAAAGACTGAAGGCTTGAAGCCACGAAGGTTCATGGACTGAGTCAGCTTTAAAAAGGTTAGATGGTTGTTCGATCCTGGCTCCACCGGTCTGCATGCCAATGTGTTCCTGGGCAAATAAATTAACCCCACATCGCAAATCTCACCGCAATTTTTCTGATTTCACATTATTCACTGTGCAGTGACACTAGTTTGGGGTTTCGATCCAGAATGAACTAATACAGGAGACATCAATCAATGTGGTTTTCACTCTGCATATGTGTGCACAAAAACCTTAAATAGCTTGTTCATTCTTGTTGTGTTGATCTCATGACAAAGTGTCAAAAATCTTTACGAAAGTTAGCATACACACCATCCCCTTCTGAATGTGAACAAAAACAGGAATGGCGTGAATTCACTAACACGGAAGTGGATTCATGTTTTAGTGTGAAAACGGCATTGTGTCAATCAGCCAACCATTTGTTGACCAGTGAAGCACTAACTATAGTTACTCCTGAAGTTCAACAGTTCCATTTGCCACTCGGGACTGCATTTTTTAAGTAAAGGTAGATTAGAATGATTTAATGAGGCAGCTGTGATTTATTTAAATATGCACATATCTTTGTGATTAATTTACATGTTTGTGAGATAAAAATATGCGGGCTGAAACCTAGCATTTTTCTATTAACAAACTTATAGGTATGTTGTGTATTCAGACATCACATCAAACTCAAAATGTTTTAAATAATTTAGTTATCTTTTCATAACTGTTTATGTTCACACATTTCTTGGACCTACTATAAACCATTTTTGGCAATTAATATTTTTTAAATATACATATTCTCCTCATTCAGATTTTGACTGGGACTAAAACTGTTGCTGCCCTTGATTATCACCATCAGTACTGTTTGGTGCAGCTCTGGTTTCAGAGGGTCTCATTCACAGCCTGGTTCTATCAATAAGAGCAGGAAATATGGCGTCCACTGACAAGCAAACACTAACTAGGTGTAAGCTCCACGTTTAATGAACTTGTGCAGTACGGAAAATGTTTTGTATTGATTACCTGCTCAGCAGACAAAAAGTCTTTCTTATCAACATTGAGGAAACCAGTCAGTGAGAGTAATAGAGAGAAGCTGCCATTGCGAGGCTCAGGGTCAGGGACGGATAATTGAGGCTGGAGCTGTGGGGTCAGTGACCCTACTGTCAGCCAGGTGAGCAATGCTAAATGACAAACTACAGCAGAAATGCTCTTTCACAGCCACCGCTGCCTCACGCGAGACGTAGGCCCAAATAGAAAAGGTGTCCTGCTCAACAAAATGGATGGCAGTGGGTCCAGAAACATCAGTTCAATTACAGCATGGATTAAGCCTGGGAGAAAAATCCATTAGCAGCAGCCACTCCCAAACAAAGGAGTGTTTGCTTTGAATGTCTATCGACATCCTTCATACAAACTTGGATTCATTTCAGGCACATGGTGGATATGTTGCGCTCAAAGACTAGGACAAGGTAGAGTGTTTTCTGAAGCAATCTTTAAATGGAACAATTCTTCTTGAGGGCTGTCAAGGCCCAGCTGCCAGTGAAGGCAAACACAGACCTCTCTCATCGACCTGCATCAGAGGCTGAGTAACTCTTTCTAACTGCCTTCACTGTGGCGTTTCTCAGATCTACCATTCACCTGATTAGACTTAAGAGGAGCGAATCCAAGATGGGCAATTGCAGCACTGGAGGAGGAGCTGGAAGGTCCACTTCAAGACCAGCAATAAGGCACAGGCTCGATGCAGGGCTAATAAAACATCCTTGCTCTCAGTTTGTATATGAAGTTTGGGTAAGCGTTGGTAAACACAGAGCACACCTTTTCATCTCTCTAGCAGAGGGTTCAATCAACAACATCTAAATTAGGGACTGAAATGACAATCAGTTCTCTACAAGAACTGGTCATCAATGGATTCAATTTTTGGAATCATTTGTGTGATGACATTGCAGGACATTCTCGTTGTGACATCAAGGGAGAAGCAGTCTGAAGTGTGGCTGCATTTAAAAAGCAGACACTGAGGCCATATAAAGAGACAAGCCGAGCTTTGACAATGACAACACAGGAAAATACCTCCAAAAGCAGATGTATTCAACCAAATATAATACAACATTGCATTCTAGTGTTCACATACTATAGTGTATGGACCACGTCCATGTACTAAAATTACATTTAGCTGACAGAGATATTCAGGTTCCTTTCATACATCCTTGTTAAAAAAATAGTTACTTGTAAAATGGATTGCTGGTGCAATTTATGTATGTAATTTTATGTTCTGTTTTCCTCTTTTTTCTTTATTTATTTTTAACTAAAAATTGGTTACACTCAGATCAAACTATAAAAGAAGAAGGAGATTCTTACTTCTTGGTCATCTCCTTGTTGTATTTACACCACAGGTCCAGCAGCTCAGTCTGTGCAGTGTCCAAAGCTGGAGTACAAGAAAAATATCAACTTTAGGACAGAATCACAAAACCCAAAGCATATTCTCATCAACTGTTTACTGTACATTACAATGATTTTATTATGAAAAAAAAAATCACAAGTACATATGTCTTGGCATTTGAATGGACTTCATTGAAATATAACAGAGATACAGAGTTGGGGTCAGTGTTTAAACCACTCACAGGAATGAAGGACCTTGATCTTCTCCTCGGCCTCTGATAGTCTATCAGCCAAACACACATCAGTGCCCTCCTCCTTCTCCTCCTCCTCCCTGAAAAAGAGGGAGACGTCCACACATTTAACATACACAATTCATTCAATACAAATTCATAGATGAAATAAACAAGATTAACTGAAAATGTGTCTATTTGAACAGAAAAGTCCAGCCCCAATTACTGGTTCTCACCCTCGGTTCTCTGCTTGGTCCTGGTATTTGGGTTGTGGGGAGCCTGGGCCCCCAGGAACTGGTGTATTGTTAGGGGTCATCAGAGAGGCTGGAGAACTGGAACGTGGGTCCTTACTGGTCACTGCTGGGCCCTCCTCAGTGGGCTCTGTGGAACAAGACATTTTGAAAATGTATCCAACAAAACTTTTCCTCCAGATCACACAGCAAGCCTGAAGACCACATGATTGACAGCAGAGGGTCAAACTGAGTCTGCGTCAAGCTGTGACATGTCAAGTCTTTAAGATTAACTCTCGCCAGCCTTTCACGAATGAGTCCAAGTCAGAGACGAAGGTTTATTTATCCCCCAGAGTTTAAGTAAAGGCCAGGACATTAGAGAAACGTTCCAGTTAAGCCTACTCAAGTCCAAATGTTTCACTCACATCGTAGCAGAATCTTCAAATTATTGATGACATTCATGGTCGAGTAACGGTGTAGTTGTCTGCATTAAAATAACATGAGCACTTCAGAGGAGTGTGTGTCTACAGTGCACAGTGTCAGCCTGACCTGTCTTTTTAAGGCACTCCAGGTGTTTCTTCCAGTGCCTGCTGATCTCTCGTACTAGGGCCTCACCTTCTGGGGCTGAACTGTGAAGATGCTGCAGCCTTTCCTCCAGGGTGTGGGAGGCCTCCAGCACAGGAGCTGGGTCTGTAACATAAAAACACAAGACAAACAAATCTCTAAAGAGAAAGAAAAACTACTGCGATCCACACGACATCCAGACACTTGTGCTGCCTGTGAAGCACTTTACAGAGTTTTTCTGCACCGCAGTTTCAACACAGGCAGACGATTCTATTCCACCAAGACTGTTTCCAAAGAGTGACTCTAAGACTTGAAAAATGTTCACAGGCTGGATCCACTGACACAAGTGCTGTTGTGACCCCTCACATGTACAGAAATCACATCTAATGAGTCTGCTAACGTGCTGATGAATGCGAAGGAAGACAAAAAGACTGCAATGAACATGTGACGCATTCTCAACTCCCAGGTATATACACCTAAGCAAAGAGTAGAAAAAGACTTCTCTTCATCTCGAAAAAAAGGGAGCAAAAAAGAAGAAGGTCAGGATTCTTTAACACAACAGAGGAGCTGTTTTGCAATGTATGCGCGGCAGCACCGGGGCCCATGGGGCCAACTAGGAGGCTGTTTCTCAGCTAACAAGTCTCCTCTGTATCATTTGATCATTTAAATTATTATGCCAGGAATCCTCAGGAGGCGGCTAAGCACTCCACATCACAGGGCTCTTTTTAATCTTCCCCTTCCCTTTCTTCCCCTCCCAAAAAGTTCAACAGCTCAGAGAGAGAGAGAGAGAGAGCTGCTCCTATTGTGTACCTGTCTGCTCAACACCAAAGGAGGTGACTTCTAGTACCAAAGCACAGTGAGGGAGGCTCAGGGGAGCTCCTTGACAAGGAAGGCAAGATATAGAACCACACACATATATATACATATATATATGTATATATATATATATATACACACACACATATATAGACATACACACACACACACAGCTCTTCAAACTCGAAAAGAGGAGGAAATTCCCTGCTTTGCTGCACAAACTTTTCTCCTGCAGCTTTCATCCACTCATGAGACTTGTACTTGTGTGTGTATGTGTGTGTGTTTGTCTAGAACCCAATTGGATCTTTCTTCAGTGCTGGCACCAACTGACTGAAGTGGCTTTTTATAAGAAGTTGGAGCCACAGATGTTAAAAATCAGTCACGATTCACCAGTAAAATGTAAAGTTGGAAAGATGGGAAAGTTGGTGCCATAAAAGTGGATACACTTAAGGAACTGCAAAAAAATAAAATAAAAACACATCCTAAAGACAGTGTTTTCACACAAACTCAATGTCATCATAATGTGTGACTTTGCATGTGTGCTGGTCTGGCTACTAAAAATTAAAAATATGTGACTACAATTGAGGGGAGAATCAGCCCACAGTGACCAGACAGAGCAGCTCAAGGCTTTTAGTACTGCGGAAAAAGTCCACCTTAAAAACTGTAACAACAGTTTCCTTAGCTCAAAAATGATTGAAAAGTGAAATAATTAAAGCAAGAAGGAAGGTGACACTGCTCACGTCTCTCCTTTAACTACATCTCAGTTTGTTGCAAAACATTCTTATACGTTTCTTAATTCAGTAAAGAGTGCAGGATGTTACCATGTTCTTAATTCTAACAAATATAGACTCTAGTTTATTGCATTTTGTATTTTTACAAAGTACATCCTTTTTGAGAAATTGATTTCTCAATCACAATAAACACCGGATTCAAAACTTCTGCAAAGTGCAATTTGCTGAAATCCTGAGCTGACGTTGCGCACTCGCCATATCTACATTTTCATCAGCCAAAACATTTTGGGCCATTTAATGGATTGAGCTATTTTTCCAGGCCCCGTTTACATTGGAGCCTCGTCGGTTGTTACACCAAGTGTGGAGATATTGCATCAGTCATATGGGACATCACTATTAAGAGCACAGCTCTTCTAAGACAATCAGGATGTCTTAAAGCAGTGCTATTTCATCGACCCACTGTCACAGAAATCACTTTATCAGCCTCTTTTCCCATATATCCTTTCAACTTTTAATGATCAAAGTAGGGAGATATAGTATAGATATAGCTATAGTAAGGGATCTCTCACACATGGACAAGCCAAGATTATCAATCAGAGAAAGGGGAGTAAAAGAAAGTCAAATTTAAAGTGAAGGGATTTAAGTTGGGACTGTATGCAATATTAACCCCCATCAAAGTGGAGCAGCAGGGACGCTCTCCCAGGGTCTCTGCTCTCACTGAGGCTGCTGAAACACAGCTTCTAATTGATGTGATAATAAGGTCCACTTGTTCTTTTCTCTTTTCCAACACGTAGAAGGAACAGCAGATGCAGCACGGAAGAATCTGGAATAGAAGAGGACTTAACCGCTAACCCTGAGCGTTCACAGTCTTGTTATCAAGAAAGCATGAGGTGAGCTGACGAGGCAACACTGTACGTGCATGAGTCACATCGCTCCTGCTTCGACTCAACTCTTCGCTTTTTAATTCATCCCTTATCTCATTTGTGGCTGATTGGATGTCCGCTCTGAGGTCATGATAACTGATTGGGCAACAGCAGCTCATTTATGCTAATAAATCACAGGACAATTAATTCATAATTTTCCCTGGTCACACTTACAGCAAATAGCTACCACAGATTTGACTTTAGATATTCCTGAGCTAAACATTAGCCTACAACTAGTTCATTTGAAAAACTTATTTCAGCTAAATTAAATAAAGAATGGTCCATTTAGAAATACATGTATAGACTTATAGAAACAGTAAAGAGTTTGTTCAAAAAGTTCATATAATTTATCTATAAATGGCCCATCTTGTAGTTATCTCTTGGCTAATTCGCTTTTAGGCTAACCTTGCTTTTTTAATTTAGTTGTTAGTTTAGTTATGTTTTGTGGCCAACTTTCAGTAAGTTTTTATTTTTGGGTTACTTTTTTCCTTAACTTTGATCTGCTTATGATTAGTTGTCTGTGAGAATAATTAAAATATTTTATACATTTAAGCTTTTTTTGCTTTTTCTGAGCAACTAGTAATTAATATTTGAACATAAGATATATTAATATTATTATTATTTAAGTCTTACTTTTAATCATAATTTGATTTTTTAAATAATATTTAGTCTAGATTCATCGAATATACTGTATATTTTTCACACCAAGCTAGAAGCTAAAGGTGAACAGTCAAATTGACATCTTAGTGTCATGAGGAAAATGTAGGTATGAACAAAACTATACATATACAGTAAAATATATGAAAATATATTAAAGAATATGAAATTTAAATTATTTTTTGGGTTAATCAGATGGATGGATGGATCGATGGACAACTGAAAAAACTATAGATGGTGTGAAAAGCCCAAGCTCTTTTTTTATGTCATCAGTTTGTTGGGGAAAAAAACAGAAGAAGGACTATGCTCTGCTGCTGCAACAAACAGTAAGACTAATGTAATACTGTAAACAAGAACAGGAAGTAGGCTGAACGAATACTTTACTGTCACCATCACAGAAAGTCTCATCAATACATTGTTACCAGACATTGTTGGACTGTGCAGTTTAAAATATAAATATATATATATAAATAAATATAAATACTATTAGTTCATTATATGAAAATTATTATTGTGAAATTTTGCTAAGTTTTTATATAAGACTGGCCTCATATTACATGTTAGTAAAGATTAGTTAACAAAAGAACTGCATATAAAACCTCTGCAGTAGAGAAACTTAAAATATCTCATTACTTTTTATTTTAACAAGTAAAAATCATTTACTGTCATGTCTGTCTGTTTCCGTGTTTTTCTGTGTTCTTTGTGGGGTAATCATGGGATCACACTCACCTGTTTGGTAATTAGCTTCACTTGTGTCACCTGGTGTTCCCTGTGTATATACTGTATACCCCTCTCCCTCACTCTGTCGGTGTTGGATCAGTGTGATTGTGGTGGTGTGTGTTTGATCATTGTGACTGTGTTAGAGCTTCGTGTTCGTGAGTTTCCTACTCTGTGTTTCCGTGTTTTCCTCGTGTTCCTCGAGAGTTCCATGCCTGTTGGTTCTTCGTGTTTTGTTAATTTGGACTTTGTTAATAAACTTCCTGCACCAGAAAGAGTCTCTCCAGTACTCCATTGGGGTCCTGCCAGCTCCCTGCGATGCCCGTACCTGACACAAAATATTCACTTGGCAGCATGTTTTAGGACATAATCTTGCATTTTAGTGCATTTCGGGGACTTTTTATTTTTTGAGATTTTTTCACGATGGTAAGGCTATAGTAAGGCGTGTTTTGGGTGATTTTTGAAATATTCATAAAAAATACTTTTTGGACTTTTAAACACAAAATATTCACTTGGCAGCATGTTTTAGGACATAATCTTGCATTTTAGTGCATTTCGGGGACTTTTTATTTTTTGAGATTTTTTCACGATGGTAAGGCTATAGTAAGGCGTGTTTTGGGTGATTTTTGAAATATTCATAAAAAATACTTTTTGGACTTTTAAACACAAAATATTCACTTGGCAGCATGTTTTAGGACATAATCTTGCATTTTAGTGCATTTCGGGGACTTTTAATTTTTTGAGATTTTTTCACGATGGTAAGGCTATAGTAAGGCGTGTTTTGGGTGATTTTTGAAATATTCATAAAAAATACTTTTTGGACTTTTAAACACAAAATATTCACTTGGCAGCATGTTTTAGGACATAATCTTGCATTTTAGTGCATTTCGGGGACTTTTAATTTTTTGAGATTTTTTCACGATGGTAAGGCTATAGTAAGGCGCGTTTTGGGTGATTTTTGAAATATTCATAAAAAATACTTTTTGGAGTTTAAAACACAAAATAATCACTTGGCAGCATGTTTCAGGACCTAATCTTGCATTTTAGTGCATTTCGGGGACTTTTTATTTTTATGGATTTTTTCACGATGGTAAGGCTATAGTAAGGCATGTTTTGGGTGATTTTTGAAATATTCATAAAAAATACTTTTTGGAGTTTAAAACACAAAATAATCACTTGGCAGCATGTTTTAGGACCTAATCTTGCATTTTAGTGCATTTCGGGGACTTTTTATTTTTATGGATTTTTTCACGATGGTAAGGCTATAGTAAGGC